>NC_088888.1:5992981-6308814 GCF_037157495.1 Lathamus discolor
CAGGTTCACCCCCTGCATTCTCTTGCAGTTTAAAAAATAACATTTTTAATGTTAAAACATATAAGGGTGTAATGAACCTTCACAAAGAAAAGCAAAGGAGAATTTTGACCATGTTCCGTGTTGTTATTATGGGTTTTTTTTTCAATCAACAGCGGGGTTTTTTTTCCATACTAACAGACAGATCAACCATTTTTAGGTAAATATGTTGAAAAGAGAAAAAGAAAGTGTATATTTCTTACAAGCATATCCACATGGAGATTATTCATCACAAGGGTATTAATTTATATAAGCTATTCTTTTGGCTCCTTGAAATTATATTAGTGTCTGGACAGGAAAAAACCCCACCACTCAGATACATTCTCACCATGGTGACCTACGAGAGAGCTGTCACAACAGAAGCTGCTGTTGCCACTACAATTTCCAGAGCTCCTGCTGTTCATGTTGCCGCTGAAGAGAAAATCCACTGCCCTTCACTGCACTTAAAAGCTCAGTAAGATCAGATTGCAGCTTAAAGATAATGTTCACACTTTACTGTACATCAGGATCAAAGAGGAAATGAGATGATCAAAATATGCCAACTGTAATAGTAGTGTCAACATTAAGTATGCTGTGTATTTCCTTCGAGATACTGAGCAGCCTAACTCCCTCCTGTTTCAGCAAAGGGAAGCCAGCATCATGATCACAGCCTTGGGGTTCAGCTCTGCTCAAGCTGGAGTGCCAATGGTCTCAATACGAATACAAGCCAGGTAAGAAGTAGAAGCCTGATCCCCCTTAAAGTTAAAAAGAAGTCTATTGGTGTTTTTGAAACTAAATAATATAAATGGGGAGTTGCAGTTGACAAAGAGAAATATAAAATAAGAACAGGCATATTGTCTCTGCACAGTGAATGTTATGAACTCTGTTCCCACTCGCCACCAAAGGACTGCCACTTAAAACACGCATGTTGCAAAGGTGCTTTTTGCCAACACGAGCGGTCCTAAGTCAGTGAAATGCGTAAAGCACACCTTTTTAACAGGCTACCTGTCACCCAACTGAGTAAGTGTATTTCAGATGATTAGAAAAGATTTTCTAATTTTGAATGATGAGAAAACATTGCCTGATTTCGAAGGTAGCCTAAAGCTGGTGACAAGAGGATATCGGATTTTAAATGTGAGTGTTCAGCTTTGGAGCAATGAGCAGCTTCATGAATTTTACACTCTGCAGCACAAAAATGAAACAAAACCAACTATGTCTTGGTGATAGGACTTGACATTTTAAAAGCAGTATTTCTGAAAGTGAAAAGGCCCCCAGAAGACCTCCCATTAGCCTGCTCACTGTCAAGAAACTCTGGAATAAATAACTCTGAGAAACTGCCGGGATAGCTATAATTAACTGTGGCTAAGGAAATCAGAGTTGGAAGTTACTAGGATAGTTGTAAAGCCTCTGCTATGACAAAGTGCGGAGGAGGAATGAAAATTATTTGAGGAAATGCTCCAAACCCTAAAGTTACCATCATTATTAGTGACATCTCATGTGTGTAATCAATTTTTCACAAGCTGTGAGGTTAGGGTCTGGTGTACAGCCGACAGTTTTATTATCTGTAATTTATAAGACCTTAAAAAGCCATGGGAAGAAAAAAAAAAAGTTCATAATAGAAGCAATGCTGTCTGGGAAATGGAGACCCAAATCGAATTATAATTCAACTGAGTTTCTAAACAGGAAGGTAAATTTTCTCTAAATTGAAGGAAGCAAAGGACAGGAGATGGGCCAAAGAAATGCACTGAGGTTTACCCTCCCTTTGCAGTGGGAAGTCCCTCATGCTTTCGGTGGAGGCAGGCAAAAACCCAACTGAGAAGTACAGCCTGAAGTGCAGTTGTACTGGCTTCTTGGCTCCCGGAAGCAGGCTGTGGGTGACTGAGAGAACATGGTACACATTGAAATTTCATTTTCTTGTTCCTCTGCTTTTTGTTTGTGTCTTTGTTTCCATTTTGTAATCAGAAACTTAACCCCTGCTTTGCTAGTATAATCTTTTTTTTCCTTATTTAACCTTGCCTGGTAGTGACCGTGATTTCAAGTAACTGTAGCAAACAGAAAGCACATTATTTCTGAAGAAGCATGAAGTCCAAATGCACACATACCTTTAGGATATCCACAGACTGGGAAAATGGGAGAAACCAAGGCTTTCTTTTAGCAAGAGTCAGTGCTACACTATGGGGAGAAGTCTTTCCAGTGGGGCTTTTATTAAACATATGTGATTGCACAATTGCAGGTGCCCAACTGAGATCTTTTGGAGGTTACTCAGTGCTCTAACACTACTGAGGATGTAACGTATCACAGGGAAGGAGAGGCAAGGCAGAAGAATAGGTGGAACAGTCAAGCAAGAGTGCCCCAGGAACTGCAGAGCATACAACTAACCAGGGTCAGCCAAGTGAGTATCTTGCATCTAGAAAAAGATTCAAGAAATGTAAATATTGGATTCCATTGCAAAAGGGTATAAGAGCAGAACAGTCCTGAAAGCTGGAAAGAAAAAATGACGACACTGGAGAGTCCTACTGTGCAAAGCTTTTCAATGGTAACAAGCTCGGCTTTTCCATAAAGTGTTTGAAGAAAAATAGTAAGAGAGACTCCACAGCTGAAGTGCCATAAGTGCATAGGTAAGTACATAGTGGACACTGCCAAACATACTGCTGGCACTGTCATATCACAGTAGGATACTTAGAACTGGATGGCAGCAGTGTACAAGCTATAGAGATACAGAAAACCTCAGTGCCAGTTTATTCAGCTAGAGAGGGACCTTTGGATACAAGCTTTGCAATCATGCGATGTTTATGAGATAGGCCAGTGTTAGCTGAAACACCATAGACTGCTTTTTTGCACCGCTCAATGGGGCTTGGGAATTTTCACTCTTTGAAAAAAGAATGTTACTTTTTTTCTGTTACTAGCATGCTGCTATAACGTTTTCATTATATGCTTTGCAAATCAGGAGTAAAAGAAAGGAAGATAAAAGTATTTGCAGAGACATGGAAAAGAGCAGAGGTATTCAGTCTCCAGTGGCTATGACTTCTGGGTTTGTAGATTCCATCTGTGGCCCTCTGGAATAGGCTGTAGGCAAGATGACTTGCTTTGGTAGTGGCAGTAGCCTACTTCTTACCACCATTCATTCCAGAGGCCCTTTTCTTGCCCAGAAATAGAATACAGGAAGGACCAGAGCCCCTTGAGAAAAAGTGCTTTTAGAAATGAGCTACTGTCAGGACAATTAATCCAGTTATCAGCCTTTTCTCCTCACAGGTCTGTGGCACTGCTTGGAAAGCAGACCAACAATGCGACATCTGAATTACTTGGTGATACCAGTCTACTCTTAACTGCTCTATTTGTTGGGCACTCATCTCTTCAGCATGGGAAACCTGCTGCAAGCAACCTGTTGTATATATTCAGTAATTATGGCACTCTCAGGAAATTGCTGTGTCCTGCAGCAGAGGGTGGACTGCAGTATATGGGCCTTTACTGTCACTGGAGAGCTGTGGAGCATCTCAAAGTGGGCATCTCTGCTACAGACACGAAGCAGGAGTTCAGCAGGGCAGTCCTTTGTGCATACCAGGTTGACAGAAAGCATGGATGGTCTCAGATAAAGTGCAGACTGTGACTGGCAGTGCAATAGCAAGAGAAGGAACATTAATAAGCAGAACTTACAGGGACTGAGATAGAAACACGTATTTCAACTTCTATTCAAACCTTTCCATAAAGCTGTGTGGTTCTCCTTGTATCATGCCCCATTACATACAGAATCTTAATGGCCACTGAAGGCTGAAGTAACAATAAGGAGAAGTTGTACTCTATTTTCAAGCACATTTAACTCAAACCACAAAACCAACAGCTTCTGAATTCTGGTGACAGAACTACAAGAAAGCCCTGTGTGAACAATGATGTGGGCAGGAAGGTGTGACTAAAGACTTAAGTCTGGGATTTTTGTTTTCCAGAAGCAAAACAAAGGACTGTGTACCCAAAGTACGAGGAAGTCAGTGAAGCAGAAACCACAGGGGATGAAATATCCACTCATCCAGCACTTTCAGATTTAGAGGACAGGGCAATTTAGTGAATCCCAGAGATGAGAAGACAGAATCACAGACAAACTTGCAGGAATCATGCCTGACTGACTGCAGGAGCAAGAGAAGAAAACCACACAGCCCTAAAACACTGTCAAAGCTGACATACTTTCGAGAAATGACGTAAATTCCTGGAGAAGGAGGGAAGGGTACATGGCTCGGGGGCATCAACTGTTCCTTCAGAATATTCGCAAGGTGAAGGAAAGTCTAGAGGCCTCGGTGAGTTTACTGAAGCATTTGACTGTGTTTCTTTGGAAACATGTATCTCATTTTCTGTTGCTTAAACGTTCATTAGTCGTTTGTCAGAAGAGTTTAA
This sequence comes from Lathamus discolor, assembly GCF_037157495.1. Classification (NCBI taxonomy): domain Eukaryota; kingdom Metazoa; phylum Chordata; class Aves; order Psittaciformes; family Psittacidae; genus Lathamus; species Lathamus discolor. The sequence continues at coordinate 5,997,380 of NC_088888.1, forward strand.
AAAGCAAAGCATGCAGGAGTAGTCCAAGCAAACTATTTCTTTCTCTCCCTTAGTCTTTGTGTGGAAGGCAAAGAATCCTGGAGGGAGGCTAAGATTATCATAAATCCCAGTTTAACAAATGTATGAATCTGTACCAAAGAATACAAGATTTCAATACAAAGCGTTTCTTTGTTTCTGAGAGAGAATCTCACTGGCATTCATCTCTTAGGTCACTGCAGCTTGTACTGTAACAACAAGAATTACTTTTCAGGCTGCTACATCACATCAGATTTTGACCAGAACTCAGAGACACAAATAATTGGACTGATCATGTTCCTGTTAAAGTCTGCCATACAATTCCCATTTATTTCAGAGAAAACAAAATCAGCCTGAAGATATTTGTAGTAACATTTCGAGAGTTGCTTTCACACCTAGTTTTATACCATTTAATTCTCTTTACTTCAGTGGGGTAATATATGATTTCCAGTCTTAAAAATAAAACTAGAATAAGGTCAATTTGTCTTTTTATTATTCATTGCCTAAGCCTAGGGACTTATGGTTGAGGCTCACATGCACTGCTGCTGAAGTGATTATGTATTAGGCCTTTAGGTCTGTAGCATCTGTAAATTTTCACTGCTTCTGTATATTGGCAGTGTTTTCAGACAGACCTTCGTATTTGGAAAGTACAGTTGCACTTATCCATGTTATTTTAAAAGTGGATTTCAAAGGATTCTGGAAAACATAATCCGAACACACATTTAATAAGACATAAATAGAAATTAAGGCAACCACCGAAGAAGTGTATCTGTCTCTATAGTTAAAGCCTACTAAATTAAATTTCAAAGAATTCACTCAGACTGGAAATCATATCACTGTGTGTGGGCATAGAAGAAGGCTCAGTAAATTCTGGCTCGGTGGGTGAGTCAGCATGAGTCACCAGCAGACATACCATCCTACGGTTATATCAATCCGCAAGGTACATTTAGAAACACTTCAGAGTAACAGAATAATGCCATCCTCCTGCTTTTTGTCTACGTGACGTTAATGACAGCCCCAGCTTGCCTGAGGTATTGTAGGTGTTCTCAGCTCAACATGTGAAGTTAATAAAAAAGAGGTAAAATCCCTCTATTTCAGTATTTTCAGTAAGCAAAGATAACACAAATATGCAAAGCTGTTAGGAAAGCCTCAGGCTGTAAATAAAATCATTTGCACAATTGCATTACACTGACAAACAACTGCGCAACATCTACTTTTCAGGTGGATTTCAGATTACTTGATTGAAACACGGAGTTTCTTGTTCTTTCTTCCAATTTTAATTGTTTCCATCGCTCAGAATATAAAGTGGGGAATAAGATGCTATGAAAAATGAAGTTATTTAGCTGACATCACCAACTGTGTAATAAGCAAAATAGTGTCAGTTCTGTTTTGAAGGACTTTCAATTGTGGCATGTCATTGAAAGGCTCTGAACGCAAAGTAAATGGGTATTTGGAGGGCTGAAAGTATTCCTGCTTTCTCCTCTTCCACTTTCCTTAATTTCCGTGGAAAAAATTTTTACTCTGTATTTCTTTTTCCTCTGAAACAGATTTAATTTCTTCCATATTCTTCCTGCTATTCCATATACAATATATATTTACCCAGCATACCCCAGTTTGTACAGCTACATAGGAAATGCATCTTTCACTCCTTCTCATTTATTTGGGGAGCTCTAATATTTACTTTTTCTTTAGTTCTGCTAAAGATGAGGGAAATTTCACAAGTAATATATCTGTGCATACAGTCTACTGAATGAGCTAGCATTGCTCATGGGCATGTACGTGCACAGCTATTTGGTCAACTGACCATCTTACATCCCAGTCTGGAAACCAAATCCACTGCCACCATTAGTCATCCACTTGGATCCCACTTGTTATGGTGATGCCACACAGATGCAGTCAGGTTCACATCAGCTAACCTAATTACAAAACAGAGGCCCTGGTTCTATCAGATATGTAAAAATCTGTGTAAATAGAAAAGCCTTAACCTCTTATTTTAGGCTGCAGACTCGTGTTTCCCGTTCTCCCGATAGCATGGCAAATGCATTCTGAATTTGTTCTCTCATTATTCTCAAGGGGAGGATGTTTCCTGGATTTACTCCTATTATGTTTTAGTTTGCTAACCAATTCCATTCCAGATAAGTTGTCTGCGTATCATCTACTTAGTATGTCAGGCAGTTAATATTGCCCTTCAGATGCTGTTGCTATGTGCTAGCAGTATTAGTAAAAACTTGTTTATTTTTAAATTCTGGGAATCATATATTAACTCCTATACACTGGGGAGAGGAGGGTCACTTGCCAGTGCTGCTGCCTCTGCCTACTTTTGTAAGGCATTAACCATAGTTGGAACTTGTCTACTGGATTGGGCCCTTTGGCTAGATGAATGAACATCAGTTCGGTGGATTGTGTTGAACTGAGGAGGGAACTAGTGTCATTAGGATGGGTAAGCTTAGGCACACCTTGCAGAAGAGCATAAGCCCCTTGGAGGTTTTGCAAGAAGCTCTGAGGGCAAAACGCTTTATGAGTGTCAGAGGCACCTAAATGCTGTATTTGGGCTTCTAGTCTTTAAGTACAACCACAAGGACAAACTCAAAGCCATGTTCAGCAAACATCAATGCTGTTTACTCACTGGGCAATCAGGGTTGCCAACTCGCAACAAACGCATAGCCCAAATATTTCAGCACTTAAACCAAGCTGCAAATAAGATTTGTTAGCAAAATAACTGTTAAAAATAGCTAGCATGTTGCAAAAAATGCATGTAAAGAATATCAGAAATACTTTTCTTCAGTCATGTTCATTCAATAATACTACTCAGTAACAATTTTACTTCCAATGTTTTACTCAGAGTCAAATCTTGTAGGACATTGCTTCTTTTTGACTAAACAGCATAAAAACTCATTTTTCTCCCTCTCTCTATATATATATGCAATACACGCTTATGTACATACGCTTACTTATCTTCTTAGAATGTATTCTCAGCATGTAGTCTTTCCCCAGGAAGTCAATATTCAATATGCTTTCTATATTTTAAGCTGCATTTTACACAAAAATGCACAGTAGTGTCTATTTTAGTAAGCTCATTATCAAATGCTGCTGGAAGCAACACTTCGTCTTCTGATACATTGCTCTTTCTTCAGCATTCCCTAGCGATTAAAGTGGGTTGATGAACACTAGTTTAAATTATCTAAAATGAGACAAAATTCCCTTATGCTTTCTATCAGCTACTGAAATTAACATTTTCCATAACTTTTGGGGAGTTTCTTTCCAAGTGTGCTATGAATAGGGGGAATCCACTCTGGTAACCATACGGCAGGCTCAGAACAAAGGATTTGGCAAAGGTGACCTCATATTTGGCTGGAGCAAATGACATAAACAATTGTTCATGAGTTACCTTTGAGGAAGGATCGCTGTTCTACCAGAGGCCATCAGAGCCTGGAGAAGATGCATGGAATTTCCTTCTCTTTCACCGCAAATTTTCCCACGAGAAGCCTCAAAACTGAAGTTCACAGACTCAAGCCTAAAAACATCCAGTCATACCTACACAAATGAAGACCCTGTGAGTAATCAATTGAGTAAGCCTACAAGAGAGAAAACCACAGGTGTATTTATTGCTTTTCCAACCTTAAATGCTTTCAGGTGCATTTAAGAGCAAATCCCTGAGCCACATGAAAGAGCCACTGTCCCTGCTCAGCATCTTACCTGTCTGGGTGATGGAAGCTTCCCAGTGCTCTGACAGTCTCTGCTCACTCCCATTCCAGGTTGCCTGGAAGGGTGGGATGCGTTCATGTTCAGATCTTCGTTATATCCTGGGCTTTAAGGCTATTCCTGCCTTCAGCTACATAACCACTGAATGGGTATCTGAGAAAGCATTTAAGTACCTCAATTCCCTTGAAACCTCACAGAGGACTCTGAAAGAGGAAATTCCAGTCCCTGTGACTGGGTAATGGTGTGGCAAGTCTTCAGGAGCACATACTCCAAGGATTTGGGATGCTTATTCCTAAAACTCTGTATAGTCCCTGTAGTGTTTTTCTGATTTACGTCATTCCTGAATGTGGTTATGAAGTCACTCTCTGCCTGAACAGGCAGTGGATGAATTCAGGGGAGGAAATATACAGCCATTCTGAATCCTTGTATTTGGTGTCCTTGCTGGAAAGGGACTAGTAAAAGCTTTTTCAATTCTAGCAACGAGTGGATTTCCTGAGATGAAACTGATGAGTAATCTTGGTCATTTTCCAGTATGCTGCTTCATTTAATGTAATTTAGATCATTTTCACACCTGTAGCATTTAGGTAATTGTTAGCTAAGGGTTGCTGATAGTATCAAACATTCAGCTCTGCCATGCAGACCTACTGCTACATTTTCCACCTTTGATAAATTGGATGTCAAGATCAGGTACAAGTGCTGATATTTCAAATAAAAATGTAAGAGAGTGATAATGAATGGAAGAAAGAGAAGAACAAATGAAAGGAGCAAGCTCTGGAGGAAAAAATAGGGCTGAAGTTTTTCATTAATTATTGTTTTATGTAAAATTACTTTCAGCGGACATAAATATGTTAAATTATTTTTCAGTGTCCTTTGATTTTCCTACTTGTTTGATTAAAAAGTCAAATCAAATATCTAAAAGTAAAAATGAGACATGACAGATTCAAACTAAGCCTGCTGGCAGTGACCTGACCCTTATACTCTGGCAATATTCAATATCACTTCAATTCTTTTTTGCACAAACGTGACGACCGTACAAAATGCAGGGCACTCTGACAGTATTTTGCAGGTCTCTGAATATTTGTCAGCTGTATGCATATACATACAGTTGTGTGATTCTGCTAAGAATAGACATCGTAGGTTTGACTTAAAGCTAGCTGATGCTCCCTGAGTTAATTCACTTGCTTAATTTTCTCCCTTAAACCTATGAAAGTAGCCACTGATTGGCTCAGGTTACTTTAGCTACAGGCAGAGAGAGTGTAGGGCTGGAGTTGCCAGGGCACCAGAGACGTGGACACAAGAGACAGAAAGGCTAGAGATGCCGGGGTGAAGATAAGGTCCATAGAGTATAGCTGTAAATCAAGAATAGCTAGATAAATGCCAGTTGCTTCATTTTCTCTTCTATGCACACCAATATGTTTATGTAGACTGACTGCGGGCGGTGATAGTGTCTGAAACAAAATGATGCCAGTGGCTGAGCTAGCTTACACTGGGTGGGAAAGCGAGAGGCAGTGAGGAGGCAGCAGCAGAAGTTGCCCATTTTACGTGCTTAGGCAAAATCGCATCAAACACGAGCGTGTAAAAGCTGCTGGGTGTCACACGGCATAGTGCTGAGCCAACATTGTTCTGCTCTCTGAACTGACTGATGTGCAGAGCTGACGTCTAGCAATGCTGGCCATGGCACATGGTGAGCCATTTTGGAGCAAAAATAAAATCCAGCGGGGGCAGGGGAAGAGGGAATACTGGCTACTCAGCATGGTCGGGATAAGGCTAACTTTGGCTCAAAGCCACCTCTCTGTTCTTTTCCCAGTGAGATGCTGACAGGGAATTGCTCTGTGGTAAAAGCACCATCCTTCCTTAGATGTTATTAATGGTGCAAACCAGCTAATAACAGGCTTGTGCGTGCAGCAGTTTTTGCTTGGAAACTGCAAGGGCATAGGAAAACAGTAAGAGGATGTTTGTGCTGCTTGTGGGCAATGGGTAGATTGGAACAACAAGGTGCGTAGGGTGGCAGAACTGCACAGCGCAGCTGGAGCTGGGCGATCCTGAGGCTTCCCCAGAGCAAGCGATGCACACATTCTCCTGCTGACAGATGCTTTGCTTGGAGGCCAGGCTGGAGTGGGCAGCCATGGAGCAGACCTGGGATAAGGGCTCTTAAGGAAGTCCTGCCTTCTAGAAGATAGTGCGGTGGAAACCAATGCCTGTAAAACTGCTTAATTATACAGTGCTTAATTATGTATGTTGTATCTAAATGTAGAGAACAATGAGTAGGAGTAGCCCATGTGAGTTAGTTGCCTGCAAAGTAAAAAGTTCCCTGTGTGCTGCAGTTGGGTAAGTGGATTTCATCTTACACGTTTGTTTCTTCTCTTTCTTTTTTTGGAAATCCAAAAGGTTCTCTTGTAAATTTGCATAGCCGTCAACTAGCTGAGGGTAACGCTGCTAACTGTGCCGCTGAGAGAAGTCCTCCCAAAACACTAAACCTGTGGGTTTATTTCTTTTCCCATTACTGATTCATCGCCTGCTTGCCTCCCTCAAGATTTACAGTACGACAGGACCTGACTGGAGGAGCTGTCCGTCATACTCCCAGTTAATCAATGACCTACTTTATGATTACATTTAAAGCATGGGCTCAAAGAGAGGCTTTTTGCATCGAGTGAAGATCTGATCAATAACTGGCATGAGGGACACGGCAGGGAACAGGGCTGTGGAAGAGTGAACAGTTTTTACTAAATGTCATTTCATGCCATCTCCCCTTGGTAGTCCAGTCTATTTTAGGTACAATGGGATGTCATCATTCCAGTTGCTCTTTCAAATACAGATGTGAAGATTGTGGAAATATACTGAGCACTGAACTGGAAGCCTTTCATATAAATACTAGCACATCAGAAGGAAACAAAACAAATCTTATTTTCATTCCCCATAACTTAACTGTATGCATCTTCTCTGACATAAAGGCAAGTACAATCCAACTCAGCTGGCCTCAGAAAGATAAGTGGAAGTGTACTGAAAGAATCATTTCCTACTGGACTAACAAAGCGCAACTCTGTTATAAAACTTACTGTGTAATACTACTGCTATCTGGGGGGACAGACGTGTTCCTTTGTGTCTTGTGTATCACAAACACTTCATTTCAGTATTAAAGTCACCACTCGCTACTTTTACGCACCTCTGCAAAACTGCCACAAGTAGGAGAAATGAATTGGGTTCTCCTTTGTCTCACGTATCACCAGGAGGATTACTGCTATGTTTCTATTACTTATACTATATATAACCAATATATACATACACAGTTATGATTCTGCAACATCATTTGGCCAGTAGAATCAGTGGATTTATATTGGTCTTACCAAGAACCAAAACCACCCATTTACAGGTGCAGCTGAAGAACCATTTCTCCTACCTTTGCCAGGACAAGAGTTGGAAAGATCTTGAGTCTGAGATCCGGGCTGAGTTTGTGTGTTTTGTAACTGAATAATGTCTGGATTCATCTCACCTGGCTGTAGGCAAGTGTTTGAGTCAATCAGAAGGATAAGAATTAACCCTCATGTCCGCATAGGGTTAGTCACGAGTGACAGAGCCCATCCACCTAAGGTCTGATGTATTTTCTGTGGGTGTCTGTCTCTCTCCATGAGTCAACACAGGAAGAACAGTGAGACTCTGTCCCTAACTGGACACTTTGGGAAGTATTAGCAGTAGTTGTTATTGGTCAAAGCCTTCCTGCACTCAAGGAATGGTTCTGACCTGGGAGAACAGGACTGATTGATAGGTCCTCTCTCTGTTGCAAGAAAAATGGGAATTCCCTAAAATCTCGTGCCACTGGTAATTTTCCCAGTGATTCTGAAAAAAAGCCCCAAACACACTGGGTTTTTCAAGAGATGAAGCTGGTTCCATCAGTAACCTCTTTCAAGTGATAGTAAACACCATTCAGGAGAATGGAATCTTGTGGAGCCAGAAGAGGTGCATGCTAATGAAACTGGGGTGAAACCCTGTTGCTCTTACAATTTTGGTTCCTGCCCATCTTTGCATAAAGGGAGGAGTTCCAATACTTGCAATTGATACTCTGTGCAGTGCAAAACCTCCTTACATCGGCTACGTGACCTGTTATTCTGCAGCTTGGAGTAAAGCAGCCATTCAGAAGCGCTACAGAAGGCAGACATCTGCTCCTTCTTCCCCAGAGTCAGAGTACTTCTGGGATAGGTGAAAGGATGACAAGGAACTGAAAGTACTCAGCATCTCCTGCTCTCTCCTCCTAATATCAATATTTAGACAGGGTAACATGCAATCCTATCACAGGGGACAGAAAAATACAGATAATACCTTTAAAACAGGGCTTTAATAAGGTCCGGGCTGCTCTTTCTGCCCTTTGGATTCATTATCTGGACAGAAGAATTGCTGCCAGGGCATCAAAAACTTTGTATATTAAGACAAACACCAATACTTGAATAAGTACCTAAATAAGCATCTCAGTTTCAGGTTCTTGCCAACCATGTGGCTCTGGCATTTTGCAAAGTAATATGTTACAAGAATGTATTGGTATATAAGTAAACTGTGGTTTTAAAATGCCACATTAAGCTAAGTGATAACGGGAAAACATAGGAGTACGGTGGTGGAGTGGTTAAAATGGGGTGCTAGGGTGTTGCTAGGATGTTACAAGGATGACTTGAGATTGTTCCAAAGATTGTCTCCTCTCAAAACTGTAAACACAATTGGGCTGAAGAGTCAAAAGCAGATAAATTAGATGCTCGCTACATGGCTCTCTGGCGTGCCAGGAGTTGGTATATCTTAACTGTTGTAGCTCAAAAGGCTTCAAAGATCACTCAGGCCATGCATGCTGATTATTGTGAAATATATATGATAAGATTATGCAGAAAAAAAGCCTATTTATTTAGTTGCAAACCGAATAATTAGATACGGAAATTAGTAGCCATGGGTCACATAATGCCATCATTTTGAGAGTAACCTCATTGTAAGAACTGATCTAAACTGAGAAACATAAGGAACAACTGAACAGAAGATGACACATTTAACAAAGGAACAAAATGGTACTGAAATGACCACATTCCAGGAAAGTGAAGATCTGCTCCCAGACTCTGATTATATTTGTTCCGAGTCTCATGCGTTACATCTCCCTGAAGGGTGAGTTTTCTTGGACAGCTCATATTGGAAGCCCCTCTCCTACCAGTGCTGCTGGTGGCTTGCTTCATACCGAGTGTGGAGAGACTTGCCGGGAATACATGGCTCCTTCCAAAGAAAGCAGATTTATTAGTTGGCTTCTCAGTTAAATGCAAGCTACTAGGCCTTTTGGCCCCCTTTTTGTTCCGTTTACAATTGTCCTCTTCTGTGAATGAGATGTTTTGCAACTGAAGTCATGCAAGTAATACAAAAGGTGATGTGATGTTTCACCATCTCAGTGTGACACCGACTCTGCAAGCTCCAAGCATCTCTGAAGCCATTCAGAAGGACGCTGGTAGAGCATGGCTTCCAGCAGGCTGTGGGTGTCCCTGAATCTCAGCCTCTCCCTCTTACACTTCCTGCTCTTTAAAGTATTCTCACCTCTGCAAGCAAAAAAAAAGAGCATGGCCTGTATTAGTGACTGAATCTTCAGGTTCTAACAGCTCCTGAAGTGCTGAGCATCCTGAGCACTCACTGGAAATTGAAGCCCCTCTGCATTTCTGCAGGTAGCACCACATGGTACTGAGATCTACACCTCACCATACCCATTTGGTACGGTGAGGAATGGAGCTGCCTTCTGCACTGTTGGTGGCTATGGACAGCATTTCTTATGTTCCTTAGACCCAAATGGCCTTCCCTACACAAAGAGCCTCTGTGACCAGTTCGGAACAGGGAGTGTGCAGCCCCTGCATAACTCACCTGTGCATGGAGAACGGCAAGAATAGGTAGCCCTGACAGAGTGGGACATATGAGGTGTTTCTGGACTGGTTGGGGTGTCTCACAGCACTCACCAGTGCTCTTGTGGACTAAGGCACCCAGAATGCAACACTGAATATGTGGCCACGGCTGCCCTAGTCCAAGTGGAAACCCTGTCAAAAATTTAGGAAAGATACCATCTTGTTTCATCGGTTGTCCAAGATTCTGTATGAGCCAAAGGCTGAATCTCCACCCCGAGGGTTTACCTCCGTTTTCCATGGCAGTAATGTCAACCCAAGTGGTTACTTTGATTCACACAGAGCTTCCGAATTACTCTGTCGTAATGTTAAGCAAAAGATCCACTGGAAATGCCCCCATAAAAATTACAACAAAGGCCAATTAGCTTCTTTTTTTCCTCTGACTTATTCACACAAAGAACATTTTAAAAGGTGAATTGCTGACTGAGGCACCACTCCAGCTGGGATGAGGATAATTTGGGGTTGCTAACTGTAATAGCTTCTAAGCGAAATTCATTTGCTGCCAGTGGTGCAGCTCTAGCTGATTTTCATCTGCACTTTTAATAAAGCAATTACAAAACAGCGTAGTCTCCCCTACGTGAAAGTGTCCAAAGCTGGGCCAGAAATTAATAGTGTAATAGGGTAAGGTACCTAGGGTGTGGATAAAGTGTCCTGGAATTAGAAATGCTAATGGGCTCGTCTCACAGATAACTGGGTTGGTGTAACAGTGGGCACAGTGGCCTGCCGCAAAGCCCACTCTGCACTTAAGTCACTTGAGAGCCTTGGAGCCAGCCATTTGCCCAGGTCTTCGCAGCATCACCGTTTACAGAAGCACCAGATGTACGACTGATGCAGCAGTTTCTCAGCACTGATAGTCCTGATGCACCTCACCAAAAAGACCAGGGTTGTGATAAGGAAAACCTTTTCTTCCTGCTTTTGAAAGGATTCCTTGATTCAGGATTACACCTAACATTTGAGCTGGGACTTCCAGCGTCACAGAGAGGCTGAAAACTCTGATTACAGCTGAGGTGAATGGGGGAAGATTCCAAAACCCTTGCAAATTTCATGAGTGTTTTGCCCATCAGAAGGAGCTATTTCAGCAGTCCACAGCTCCATGCAAGATACTCACTTATAAGGAGGAAGAATAGGTCAGAAGGGAGGCATAAATGGGTTGTCACTTAGGAAGTTTCTGCCATTGACTAAACATTTCTGAAGACATTTTGAACTTAACTTCTAAGGAACTTCAGTTCTTGGAATATCCATCCACTGTTTCAGAGAACATGTATTCACTTACGCAGAAATACTGGGCAAGTCTCTTAAGTTTGCTGTGCTATAGAATACTTATTTCTACAAGCATCCTCCTTGCCTTACATGAAGTTTGTAACTGAATGCACCACTGTTTGCAGAGCATTTAAAATACCTGGATGTCAGTGAGTCAGAAATTAAGAGTATTTGGTATTAGTTATATCCCACGTTCTTTCTCCACCTATTTTAATCATATAATATATATGTAAAAGAATAAAAGCAACTAGCACTGCTTTCCTTGAGACAAATAAGTGTTCCTCCTACCAGCTCACAATCTGGCCCTGAAGCTTTGGCTGTCAGCCAGACAAGTTAGTGCTGGTATCATGTAGGCTAATGTATCTCCTGAATCACTTGACTAAATTTAGATGCTTGCCTCAGAATCGCCTCCAAACATTTAAATAGACCTCACAAAGATGCTTTTCAGGTTTTGTGGGGTTTTGTTCCTTAAATCAGACACACGCTATTAATTTGGCCTTTTTTTAATTTCTGCAGTACAAATAAGTTATTATTATGATTCATAGTTACTAATTCTAACTAGCTGAGAGGTGCTCTCCTCCCATAGCCAGCGTTCAGCGGCGTGGATGTCCGAGTGCCGAGGCGCAGAGCAGCTGGTTTGTTTTCTCCTGTGGCAGCCCCGGGGGAAGCATGGTGAAAACTGCACAATTCAGCATCACACAACCCCAACCACAGCGGCTGTGGCAGTATTGTCACACGTGCCTGGAGCTCCTCGTCAGGAGGGTGACTTCAGAGCTAAGGGAAATCAAAGGAACCCATCCGAGCTATCATCTCCCCTCTATTCATCCTGCCCTGAAGGTGCAGGAGGTGTGGGAAGGGGAAGAGTCCAGTGAAGCAGGTTTGCAGTCACACCTCACCACCCACTTCGACTGACCCCACATTTGGTCTTTGAGCTGCCTTTCTGAGTCACTGATGGTATGGTTGTGTTGTGACAAACTGTAACTGTGGGCAGTGTAAAATCAAGCAAGTTAGCCATTACGGGTGGCAGAAATGCTCCAATTCACTTTTGGTGGCAGTCGGGCCCAGTGACACGCCTGATGAGCAGTCAGGGACTGAAGCTTGGTCAGCACAACCCACTTGCTGGTGTGAAACTGTAAGCTCAGGGCAAGTCCCAGAGACTCACATAAACCGCTGGGGAAATGACACGACTTCAGGGCATTTCTAAGCCTTTGGCAAAGGCGCCCCATTTTCTGTACCATCACTTTAAAGAATATTGAAACGAAGCTGTCCAACAGAGCATAAGCTCAAGGATGTTTTGCAGTTCATTACACCCCTATATATCAATATCTGTTCCAGAAACTGAAAGCGAAGCCTGCAACTGGAATGTTTGAGAAAAACCGCAGAGAAGAATTGGGTAAGCAACCAGCAGAAAGAGATTTATGATTCTATATATGAACTCTTCAGGTGTAAATGGCTAGCTACACCATGACCATGCAGAGACAAACACCCCACAGTTTAATTAGTGACAAGGATGTGCAGCCCCTGCTGCTGTACCAAGACTTACTATAGACAAGACAAATTATACATCCGTGTGAGAAGCAGAAAGTTTGGACGGAGCTGGAGACTGTGCTGACCTCCTTAAACTCCATACATCACTCAGAGTGGTAACAGCTGACTCAAATCATGTTTTGTGTTCTTACAGTGCATGGTTAATATTCACTCACTAACTGTGGCAAGTACGCTTGGTTTATTCTGTATAATTAATGAGTTTATTCCAGAAATATGCACTGTGGCATCCCTTACATTTTTCCCTGAAGCATCTGATATTGGCCAGGGTCAGGTCCTAGATTTTTTTGGACCAGCTTGGAAATTCCTCTTTGTTTTATTAAACAAAGTCATAACATTTCCCTTGCGTATGGCGAATAGCCACATTTGAAGCTTAGAAAACAGTATGTTAGCTCCATTTATCCCAAAAGAATCTGAACAAGCTGTAACATATATATATATACATACAGATGTGTATGTACAAATATATATATAATGCATAAATACATATCTATAGGAAGCACTGTCTGAAATGCTGCCCTCCCTAAGGAAAACCATAGCATCAGCAATAGGCGGGTGCAGAGCTCACCCAAAGCAGCAGAAGAAAGAGAAATTTTGGCACATGTCTACACAAGCACACTGCTACAAAACCAGAGCTCACAATGGCAGTGTTCATGCACTGCATCTCTCCTGCGTCAGGCCTTAGCTGAGCGCATGCAGCAGTCCATAGAGCAGCACTCCTCAGTGAGTGCCTTGGAGCTGAGAAAGGCTGAATTTGCACCAAAAGACTGATGTGCTCATTCATAGCCAGAAGCCACGCAAAGCTCGCAATGAAAGGTGTGCATGGCGTAGTCAGAGAAGCAAGGAGTTAGTGAGTACAAAAGGACAAAACTAGCTTCAGAGATGCCCAAGAAACTGATCTCTCAAATCTGCTGATGTCCATCAGTGTAGTGCCTGGGCTTTCTGGGCGAGAGTGAAACTCTCAGTGATGTGGTGTGTTTGGGGAAAGAGATGTGAAATGGATTACTCAGGATAAAATACTGGGTTTGTCGGTGACCAGAGGCTTTGAAAACTGCCAGAACTTCAAAATCAATCACAGTCATTGTCTTCCTCTGCTTAACTCTATTAATTCTTCAATTATATAATTCATTAATCTTCCTCTTTTCAAGAAGAGCAGGTAGAGTATTTCTCTAGAGATGAATGTGACCTTGGGCCTCATTTTGAACACTCACATTTTACTGAAACACATTAAAAGTGAAAAGTGTTTCAATTTGGGTCTGAATTTCACTTCTGATCAGTGCATTTAAAAATACTTAGCTGGAAGAAAGACCTTTACAGCTGGCAATGTTGACATCTGCCTCTGAGTTTAAAAGCACAGTTGACATGAACCCACAGTCTGTGCATACACTACACAATTACACTTTCAGGGATGAGGACTTTCACTCCCCATGTGATCTGTGGCCCAGACTACAATACAGTGGTTTCCACACGCCAGACCTGAACTGTCAGCTTTAATAGTAATTTCACCAGCAAAATCTTCAAACCGGCCAGTGTCATTCATGGTTACTTTCTACCATGACATCCTGTCTCAGATTGAATTTGATTACCTAAAGCTTTATTGCCAAAGCAGAACAAATCACTCTGATTAATCCTGCAAGCTGAATGCTAGCTGAAGCATGGTCAATTTTGTTCTTTCAGTAAAACCTACCTCTTTTGGTACCATAAATAGCCTTATATGGCATGGCTTGAGATCATCTATACTAGCTGGAGTCACTATTAAAATTGTCTTTTACTTGGTCAGCTTCAGGGGGTATCCAATTGTAACGTCAATACACTTCATCTTTATACCATGGAGAGGTGCAAAAGGTTCCAAAGCGATCATAGAACCATAGAATGGTTTGGGTTGGAAGGCACCTTCAAACTTCATCTAGTTCAACCCCCAGAAGACCTAAACCCCCTTGTTCCATAGGTGAGAAGGAGTCCTGCTGAGCAGGAACTGGAGAGACAACTGTAGACAGTTGTTTGATGACCTCTCAACGTCAGCACCAGAAGGCATAGCATGGCACTACTGATGATTGGAGACAGGCATATTAGGCTAATCAAGCTGCATTGCTGACAGCAGCGTGAAGTTAAGAGGGCATAAAACTGGAATTCCTGCAAAGCAAAGTAGAAATGATGTGAAAAATCCTTTACGTTATACCCCCCATCAAGAAGAATTGCAATTAATTAAAGATGAGAGCAAAGGAATAAAACTAATCTTTTCCATTTAATTTTCTCACAGTATTTTTTCTATTGAACTTCATTCTTCACTACTCATAAGCTGGGAAGTGATGCTCTCCCTGCAGATCTTTTTTAGTATCAGTTTCCAGGTAGTGGCTCAATGTGTGAGCTATTATTTCCCTCTGCACAGCCATTTGCTGTCCTTTCCTTGAAGACTGGTCAAAACATCTGCCCTAACAGTTTGAATCATCCAGCTTTGTCGGATATCACTGTGTGTACAGCATCAAGTATTCACAGCCTGTACAGAGCACACTGAGAACGAACAACCCACTATCTTGCTTGCAGAAAGTGATGCATAGGCCAGTTATTGTTGGTGAAGAGATCTCACCATTTTTCTTCTCAATGGTAGAGTGTTGTAAGGGAGGATTCAAGAGATGAATGGTACTTACAATCTGCAAAGTAGTGGCCTGTTCTAAGTAAAGGTGTGATATGGAAAGAAGTGCAAGTCACAAGTGGGAGAAGACGACAAAAGAAGTAGGTGGCAGAAAATGCATGGAACAGATCAGGGTTGACTCATAGGGCTTTCAAGTCTGTTTATTTCTTTGGAGGACTACACAGAAGTCGATTTACCTTGTGGATGATTGACTCCTGCACACAGCCTTGCTTTCTGGTTTTCTGCCATTCTCTAGGTATAGGCCTCCTTCCTCATACACAGGCCCTTTAAACAAGCTGGGAATGTAAGGAGAAGGGTATTAAGAGAGTTCTGTTCCTTCCCTGATCTGCAGGAAATTAAAATTAACCACTCCATCTTTGTTCTTCTCTCCTTTAACCATGTCAAAGTCAGTGTTCTTCTCAGCTTTACGCTATCTCCTTGCTGCTGAGAATGAGCTCTCTATAGCACCCAGCACTGGCAGGAAGCATGTACAAGGAGCAGGGAGATGATAATCCTGTGCGGTTTATGGCCTTTCAGGGACAACTCCTCATCAACCACATGCTGGGAAACCAGGCAATTCAAATGCCTTTAAGATATCACAGGGAGCGTGTGGGTAGAGTTTGGGGCTTAGGTAACCAAAACCAAAAAGAGCTTTCAAGAGAACGCTTAGACTAAACTTTTTACAGCCTGGAAACTTTGACATCTGCAGAATGCAATGCTTAGTTATTCAGCCTCTGTTTACATCTCCTTCAGATCTAGCCATCTGCTACACTTCAGCTGTTGTGTTTTGATGCCAACCTTCCTGTAAGCAGGCTTGCATTGATTAGATTCCATCTAGCAGTGTAGCAGCTTCTCCGTGAAAGCCTAGCTTAGAAGTTCCTTTCTTACTTCTGCTTGGACATGTGAATATTGCTTTCTCATCAGAATCAAACTGACATATCATACATCTATTAATTGCCCACATCCATTCTTCTAAGGCCATTCATTCACTGGAAATTCCTACTACATTAGTTCACGATGCACTGCTGCAGAGTACAGAAGTAGAGGCTTTTTATGCATGCGCGGCTATGATAGATTTAGCAATTAGAAGTTCACTTTCTTGCACCTTTCATTGGCATCTATTCTATTCTAAGCAAAAGGCACTGTTCAATATATTAAGAGTGGGTCATTTTTAGAGACTTGTACTCATGGGCCTGAGTTGGCTGAGATGGAAACGTTTACTTAGACTTTTTCCTCTGCTTTTCTACTTCTTGTTGTTCTTAAATCTGGGAATAATTTTAGGTAGTATTTAGCAAATACATGGATAGTAGAGGAACCAGTCAGTAAGCTACTGATCATGTAATGCAATGAATTCTAAGGAGTGGGAAGAGAAAGGGTAGAAACCGTGACAAAAAGGAGACAAGTATAACAGGTATAGATCAGTGGGAGTGAAAATTTTATTGTTCTTTCTAAGATAGTTGTGATGCTTTCAGAAAGTGACTTTTTAGCTGAGGTTCTGAGTCTTTTCTTGCATATGTTGAAATTGTTATTCATTCATACAGTCAGAAACGTTCTGCAATAGTTTCCCTAGTTGCCAGAACAAAGGAAACAGCAGGTATTGGAAGACCAGAAATGTGTCTAGCTTTACTTTCATGTGTCATCTGCCTTCATGCCTTGTTCAACATCTTTTCAGACCGTTATGCTTTGTAGGAGGGTCCATGCCTTCAAAGCCAGCACTTAGGACATTGTGAGCATGCCAGTAATGTAGGCGATCGATAATAATTCTAGCATGGAGTAGCTAATCAGCAAAGTATGTCCTGCAGCTCATCCATACTAGATGGAGGGTCTTCATTCTGACAACTTTTCCACGAAGTTGTCGTACAAAACCAACAGAAGGTCCATGGTTGTGAAGTCCCGCACATGCATATGTGCTTTTGGGGTTAAGGACCAGTAAGCAACAGGGTACTGTCTATTTTAAGCCTGCTCATTGCATTCAGGAAGTAGCAAGACACCATGATTTTACTTTGCTTTGGTTTTGCCACCACAGCAGCTTCCAAGAGTTCAGAAGTGAACAGCTGGTGCTGTTGAATAAACTACAAGCCCTTAGTGACTTCAGATAACCTTTTAATCAGAGTTTTTTACCTCTATAGCTCAGAAATACTGCATTTTTCCAGACAAGGAAGAAGACAAAAGATTTCTTCAGGTAAATTCCTTTACCCCAAAATACCCTAGGAATTACAATATGTATTTGTACCATTGTGACTAGAGCCTGGGTTTTTGCTATAAAGCAAATGCAGATCAACACGTACTTCTCCCCCTGTCCTCCAAGGCTGGTTAGATGTACCCATCAACCCTTCTGTCGAACATACAATGGATAATACCCACTTGTTCACAAATACTTGATCAGATTCTGAAAATGCAACTGTTTATTATATGCAGAGAGAAACCCAAAATATTTATTTGGGGATTTGAAGTAATAATCAGTAATTCTCAGTGAGTACAGCACTTAACCCACCAGCATCCTGGGTAGCAGTCCCTTGCCATGGATTTCCTCATTGTTCTTCGTATTACCTCCTTCAACTGCTCTGGCAGAACTTGTGCTAGATTATCATTTTTCAGCATGACACCCTTTGCAAATACATCCAGGGTTGTCTCAGAAACCTTTATTTAAGTCAGCCATTTCAGCCCAGGGTACGCCAGCCAAAATTGGCCCCTGTTCACCTGCAGTGACAGCTTCAGCCATCTCTCGTTGCAAGATCACATAGAGTCGTGAAGCTCCTTTCATTGTCATTTGAGATCTCTGTAGTTGCAGCTGTGGGAAGGCAACATTTTTGAGGGAGAGGTGAAGGTACCTTATCAAACCAACTGACAGAGGTGCAAGAAAAAAGCAGACCAGCCTTTGGTCCCACAGGGCCTGATCCCACAAGTGTCATACAGACGGAATGAGTTTCGTGCTAAGCATAGACTGAGCTGTGTCAGTGCCACATAGCAGGGAGGTTTCACGCAGTCTACCCATTTCTTGCAGATTGCTACAGTTTTGAAAAAAAAGAAAAAAATAAAAATCTAATCAGCTTTCTGAAGCACAAACTCACAGAATTACAGGATTTACCCTTAAACCATGCGGGATGCATTTAAAATTCACAAGATGGGAGATTTTGAACAAAGTCTGCTAGGGATGCTACCCATCTTTCACAGTGCAAAAACTTTTCCCTAGTTGGGTGTTCAGGTCGTTTCATGTTATTCATAGGTACACAGACGAAGCTTTGCTATGACAAATCAATTATTCAAGACATAGCACAGTTTCAGCATAGCACAAAAAGGTTCTTTAGTCTTGGGATCAGTTTAGTTTAATCTCCTGCAACACTTAAATGAAGTATAACCAGATTCCTTCCAGTGATTTCTAAGGTGATAGCTAATGCAAATGATATTACATCAGTTTCTTCCTACAGTTCATTGAAATTCTCAGTTTCTTCCTACAGTTCATTGATACAGATCAGCAAGGTTTCCCTTGATGTCTTATCCCAAACTGTGTAGAAATTCTCTATTGAATTCTCTACAGAAAAATACCCCTTTACCACACTATCAAGAGAGCTGTCCTCCCAGAGAGCAGCATTTTGAGGGCAACTGTGGGAAGTCAGAGAAGGAAACATGAAAAAAGGCATTTTGTTTTCTAAGTACTGCCTCTGCTGATGATAGCCCAGATTTTCTTTGCAACGCAGCTCCCAGTCTGGAAGGCTGTGTGCATATGCAAAGGGCAGGGCAGCGTGGGGAGAGTTTGGGGTGTATTTCTTGCAAAGCTTGAGATGAGACAAGAAGTACTGACATCCCTCCAGACCTTGCAACTCATATGCTGCGTGACTGCTGATTTCTACACAGTGTTTCAGGAGGCTCTAGTAGGATGGTGGAAAGGCGAGAGTTTTCCTGCTTAAGAGCAGAGATCACTGTGTTCAGGGGCTTCCTCTATTCACAGATTCTGAGGAGAAAAATCTTCCCACTCTCCCCCTTACTTTGTGTCACCCTTTTCAGTTCACATGTTAAGGCAAAGATCCAGAGTCTCAGCCAACAGGAGAAGAGGGCTGTAAATCTGAAGTACGCAAATACTTGTCGCAGATCCCAGAAGGGTTCGTGGATTTCTAAGGCAAATCGAAAAGCCTAATCCTGGCTTTTTTTTTTTTTTACCAATTATTCCCTGACTACAAGACTATTGGCCGGGCCTGCACAAGAACATTGCCTTTAAATATTGGTGCCTAAAGACGGCATTTTGCCAAAAAATGAAAATCATTGGCCAAATTAGTATTGTATGATCTTAGCTTTAAAATGCCGCCGATGCTGTATAAACAAGATTACATAAGGGCTCAGAAGTATGTGAAGCGGTTCAGTAGTGCCATCTTGAGGGGAGCGCCTTGATGTTATGTATGTGCAGTTCCAGATTTCAGCTCATCGACATTTGCCTGTTTTATTAGTTGGAAATAAGTCAATGAACTACTCCAGAAGAACGAGGTACAGTAGACTCAGAAATGCATTAAAACATGCCCTTATTAGCAGAAGAGAAGTCAAAGCCAGCACTAATGCATTTCTATTGCTGCAGAAAATTATAGTCTGGGAAATAGAATTGTAATGTTTTGCACTTTTAGCTGTTTATCACAAAGTCACTTAGGAATACGAATTAAGCCTTGCAAAACATTAACGCCAATTTAGACCATAAATACCTTTGCGTCAGAAGGGAGCCAGTGGAGGTAAAGAGCTGATGCCAGGGTCACACAGAATTCTGTTTATATTGGGTAATCTTGTTCTTTTCGGCTGGGACGCAGAACATTTGTGCCAGTCTGATTGTCAGTAGAATTATAACCATACATCGGAAATCAGATTGATTAATTTATGAAGTGGCAAATGGTCAGAATTATAAAAGAGGATGCTTACCATTCCGATCTGCTTTGTTTTCCATCCATTCCTATCTTTCCCATCAACATTGGTCTGGAAGTGCCACACACCATCTGGTAGAGTAAGATTAGTAAATGTCAAAAGTGGTTTTCATTTTTCAGCTCTGTCAGCTTGTGACAAGTAGGGCAGTTTGGAGATCATGAAGATTATCTATTTATTCACTTAGTTAGTTAGTTAGTTATTTGCTGGGGAGGACTCTCTCCAGATCTATAAGCCTATCTGTGTTTCCAGACCAGAGCCAGCAATGGCTGTAAGTGATCGTTCATATATGGAGTTTCTTCCCCCCACCACTCCGTTTCCTTCTTTTTGTGAGAACAGATTTACAGTCCCTTAAACCACCACAAAAATAGCGTGCCATCTTTAATAGCTTAGAAGTTGATGACTTGTTACTTGACATGCACAATCACCAGAGCTGACGTATGATTTATTGATTATCTATGAAAGGACAGACAGCTGTGAACTTCCATGCTTCTGTAAATATCAACATCACCCTCGTACGAATGCACGCATGTATGATCTTACAGCCACACACAAATCCTCTGGGCTCTGCAGGTGGAACTAAACACACAAATGCAAGTCACCTCTTCACAAGATCCAAACTCATTCATTTACTGCTGAGTTTAGCAGGATTGAGGATATTTTGTGCCTTTAGAAAGCTCCAACAAGTTCTAAGACTGTCTTTGGAAGAAGCAGGAAGGGAGAAGGGAAGAAGACACCTTTCTTTTCAAAGGAAAAGGTTAAAGAGAGAAGTGAACACCCCCTTGAATACAAGTACAGATAGCCTCCGAGTAATTGCAGGCTGAGATCCTGATTGATAAGCTTGTGTGATACTCATTTCACAAAAATGGCTCTGAGTAATGAATAAAAGTTGTGGCAGGGTAAATGCCATCGTACTGTAGGGATAAGATACCTTGCTGTGACTCTTTGGTACCTTATCACTCTTCAAAGCTGACAGAGTAGTAGATACTGTATGCAATGTTTTACCCATGTTCTCATGTTAAGTAAGTGGTTAATCAGCTCAAAAAATAACAAAGACCTAGAAAACTTCATAATTCTCCTTGAATCAATACCTTAAAAAGTGCTGAAGAACAATACTTTTTCATGCATCCTTTTGAGGTGTAATTTGCTTAAAAGATACGCAGAAAATGCATATTTCTGATTAAATGGGAATTGTATATTGACTGTGCCCAGGGTATCAGTACATGCCTCCCAGTTTTCCCTTTTTCCTCCTGACTTACTTACAATCTTTTTGCTCTTCCCCCAGAGTCGGAGTCTCAGGAATGAAATATCATTGGTAGCCTCTGAACTATAGGAGTTTATGAAGGCAAAGGCCTGCATTCCGTTTTGTCTTTTTTACCTTATTGCTAAACAATGTAGTGTTTGAAGTTAAAATTTTCAAACCAATATTACTATAGCAGTGTGAAACTGAAATTTAAATGAAAGAAATAAAAATGCTAGTGCTTATTAAAGTAGATAATTTTTTCATTGAGAGACATTTCCATATTGTTTGAAATTAATAAATTTAGTTTTATTTCTTCATTGGCAAACTGTCAGGAAAGATTGAAGGACTGTGACTGAAAAATATCCAAGACTGTGTTTCTAAGTCCTTGGTGTGTGCTGACAGCATATATCATAGAATCATAGACTAGTTAGAGTTGGAAACAACCTTAAGATCATCCAGTTCCAACCCCCCTGCTATGGGCAGGGACACCTCACACTAAACCATCCCACACAAGGCTCTGTCCAACCTGGCCTTGAACACTGCCAGGGATGGAGCACTCACAACCTCCCTGGGCAACCCATTCCAGTGCCTCACCACCCTAACAGGAAAGAATTTCCTCCTTATATCCAATCTAAACTTCCCCTGTTTAAGTATTAACCCATTACCCCTTGTCCTGTCACTACAGTCCCTAATGAAGAGCCCCTCTGCAGCATCCTATATGATACATCATATATGTATCAAATCCTTATAACCTAGAAAGGTAATAGCATTTTTGCTAGGATTCAGATAATGCTTTACTTTTTTCTCAGTGGAACTAAAAGATACTTCCATCATACGCTTCTCCATCAATACAGCATGCTGATAAACAAGCACCACAATTATGATGTAGTGTTGCTCTTTCACATGGTCCTCACTATAATTATTTCTATACTATAATCCTGCTTTGGGAAGGTTTAAGTGCATATAACCCCTCCACACACATGAAAGGAGGATATCTATTGGAAGGTTTTGTGTGTCTGTACTTGTTTCTTGCCTCCCTATCCATACACACTTGTGGAAGAAGGCAATATATGAGAAGTCTTTGCCTCTATGCACTTGTTTGTAGCCTACCTTTGTCTTTCAGAAGACTGAAAGTATTGTTTGGGAGATCTGTTGTGTTGTACTGGACTGCTGGACCATCGCTTGGAAGAAGAAAATTTGTTAAGAGGATATGGCAAATTAATATGGTTTATTATGTACATTTGGGAAATATATGCATGGATTACAGCAGGATTTCTATCCCTCCTTACATACCCAGCCCACTCACAAAAAGCTGTCTACAGGACCTGTCTGCAGGAGCTGTCCACTGTCTGCAGTGCAGAGTGGAGTTGGCCTTCTGTCCTTGTGCCCACAGGGGTAAGGATCTTGTTTACCTCTGGAAACAGAGGCAGTGATTTGCCATTAATGAATAAATTGCCTCTCCTGTTGTCAATACTTGTCTTCTTTTTCCTGTATGAGCAAAGCTAAAATCCAGGTGGGAATAGTACCTGCATGTGTTTATTCTAATTCTTTTCTTAACTTGCTCTCTTCTTAATCAGGTCCAGTTGTACAGCCCAGGTCCTACCAAAGCCTGGTGCTAGATCTGTGGTGGCTAAGGAAGTATCACAGGTCAGGGGCCACTCATCTCCAGCAGAGCTGTGGAACATACTTGCAGTAAAACCTCTCAAAAACTATTCTTGTTTGTCCTTTTCCAGCTTGTTGTTTTCCTTTTCCTTTTTGTGGTTTTGCACGTGTAGATGTGTCTGCATCTGAATAAATGGTGATGAATGACCCCAATCTGCATTCAGAAATGGCTTGTGTCTTGAAAATGTGTGAAAATTTACATTTTCAATTTATCCTTTTCCGTCGAAAGTACAAAAGAAAAGAAAACAACAACAAAAAAACCCCAGAGCCTGGGCTGTGGAGATGACACTAAATGCAATAGAAATACTTTAAAGAAAAATACACAGAACAAAGAAGGAGCTTTTCTTCAGTTAAGTGTTTTTATGGGCATCCCTCACTGCATTTCCCATTATCTGCTATCCGAATAGACTGCTACAAAATTGATACCAAAGAAGTATTTGTATCATCTGAGTTTCCTTTGAATTTTCTTCCTCTTCTATTTCCAAAGAACTGGTTGCAATTTGGCAGTTTCATTTAACTGCAGTTCTTAACCTCACCAGCTAAGCTAGTAGGTGAAACGATTTTTCTCAAGTATAAAACACAAAGTCCTGGCTGCAGGGAGTTCTCTTTATGCTTCTCTTGCCATTTATTTTTAATTTTAAATGCCCACACCCTCAAAGGCACTGGGGGAAGGATGAATATGCCGATGTGCCTCCTTGACCAACGATGCTCCAACATCACTGCCTGCAAACTGAGAATCATCTGCTTTACAATGTTGATTGCTCCTGCCAGAGCACTATTTCCCAACAGCAAATTCTGTCACAGGTTAGCTGTTTCAAGCAGCAGCAGGTGTGTTATTCCATCAGTGTAACAGCTGAACAAAAATTAACCTTGCACTGCTTTTGTTCTCAAGAAAACAATTCTGTAGTAGTGTGTTAAATTAGGAAAAGCATTTCTTGATGGATTTGTCCTATTGAATGGCTGGTTTGCACTCACCTTCTACAGAATTCCTGTGACACTTATGAGACCTCTTCACATCATCTCTCCCCAGCCTGACACAGATGATTTTTAGACTCAATTGTGCAACAGACACTAAGGTCCTAATGCGGGCAAGACAGCAGAGTACATATTGCTGTTCAAGTAGCAAGTGCACACACTGCTTTGTTTCTTTTTCCCCAAGCAGGAGCTACGGACCAGCTTATCCTCTTGCTAGATCATCCTTTATGTCAAACAGTCCCACCATGGGAGGATTGTCTCTTGTTGTTGACACCATGTTCTTATATTGCGCATTCAGCATATGTGCAGTTCTACAACATCTAGATACCATGAGGTGTCTTCAGGGTTACTTCAACCAACCTCCTAAAACTCTATTAGCAACACAGGAAGATAATGGCTAGATCTTACTTATAATTTGCAGAACCTTAAAAAAATAATAATCCAAACCTTCTTTCAGTTTCTCCTTTAACTTCCAGGACTTACTCCCCCCCCAAAATAAAAAAGGAAACCAGGATGTCTTTTAATCTTATTCATATATTTATGATACAACAGAGATTCATATATGTGTGGTGGTATCTATTTTGTTGGTATTTAAGTGTGACTTTCCCTTGCACCCAAGGAGCTATTTCCCCTAGAAAGGATCCTGTTCCAACAAATTTGCTGTGCCAGTACTGTGCTTTGCAGCCATTCAGGAAAGTTGCTGAACAATGTGAGAAGAGAGAGAAAAAAGCACAAGAGCAAGAAAATACTTCAAGCATGTTTTAGAAGTACAATATGATAAGCACTCTGTTTTTCTCGGTGAAATGGGCAGATTTTGAATAACTCAGGAAACTTCTTCGGACCTTGTTTGTATCTGACTGTATCTGCAAAATACAAAATTCAAGATTTCCTTTACCAAATGGCAAGATAGAAACAGGCACCATGATTCACTGCAGGGAACAGACTACAAGGCTGTGCATAATTCTGAACAACAAAATTACACACATGTTTAAATGAAGACTTAATTAGACATAATGTTTTAACTGTCTCCATGAAATAATGTATTTGATTTGCGATTGCATTTTAACATCAGTTATTTCTGACTCTACATACATTAAAGCCTTATTCATTCATGACTGGTTGCAAACAATAATCTGATAAATATCAGCTTTAACCCCTTGCATGACAGCCAAAGAAAATAAGACCCTGATCTTGACTAAGGTCTTAGTAGGCTATAATAAGACAAAATGATACAAGTTTCTCCTATAATTTCTGTCAGAGGTCATCAATCTGTATTCAACAAAACCATTATTGATATTTGATGCCGATGAGTTCCTAGTTCACTGGCTAAAAAGAATCATATGACGCATTAGGCCTATTCATTTTCTTATGTGAGACCCATAATTAATAGGGCCAAATCATTCTCCACAGATAATTAATTCTCATATAATTCCACAGGGTGACTGGCATTTCATGTAAATACTCCTTTGGGTAGGAGGATGCAAAAAACCTGACAAACACAGTATATTTTGCACGCAGCTAAAGCTCCACATCAGTGTGTTGTTGCAGAGCTGCATCAGCACACGTTTCCCTATTGTATCCTGTCCCAGTCCCTTTGGAAATGGCTGGAGGAACAGTCTGTAATTTGAAACTGGAAACGGATTAAAAAAGATTAAAGAACCAGAATGACCAAAAGCCAAGATTATTGCAGTTGGGAAACCATATCACAAAGTGTAATGTCTGTGTAATCCTCTTGCAGTGATAACATCTCAACACAGTCTGGTGGTGGTTTTAGGCAAGATGGCAGAGCCAACCCTAAACACCTGTGGTACCAAAATGTGCGACCCCATTCCTATTCCTCTTCCCTGGAGGAAGCTCTGGTATGCATCTGACTCTTCACTGAGCTGACTTGGTTCACCAAAGCCATAAAGCATAACAAAACACATCCAAAATACCATGTTAAGCCATTAAAAGAGCACACTGCACGAGCAGAGTAGCACCAGAGCTTGCCACAGACATGGTGAGTGTGAGGAGAAGGGGACAAGGGCTCTCCTCCTGCCAGCCATCCTCTGGCCACAGAGTTCATCCCCTCCAACCCTGCCCACTGGAGTCTAACACCCACAGAACACCCTGACAACCTCCTTTCCCAGCCAAGGAGAAGAAAAAGATGGCAGAGAGGACACAAAGCACTCACATACTTTCATGTCCCATCTGTCTTTGGAAGCAGACGGCAGCATTTTGCATACCCTCATACAGCAGGCAGCTGTGCAATTACATAGCTGCTTTTTCCCCACAGTAGCTTCAAACTGAAGTCCTAAAACTTCCAGGTGCCTTCCCTGTGAGGCATTTTGTATAGGCTACACTTGCAGCAGGACAAAGAGATACTCTGCCTTATCTCCTTGTCATCTGCGGAAGACAACTAGTAGGTGCAACTTGGTTTTACTACAGGACCTGCGATGAAATCACAGCACATGAAAAGTGTGTTGAACCCATTTTAGTCAGTTCTCCTGAAGAAACAATGCTGGTGAGGTCACGCAGTATGTGTGCCTGCACATCTATCTGTATTTCTGACTACTCGTTCTCAACCACTTCCACTAACATTTAGACAAGAGACAGAGGTCTCAGGGATGAGATCCTGTTCATCAGAGGCTAGCACGAAAGGACAGCATGGCTGTTAGCCAAAGGAAGAGCTGAAGAGTGAAGGGAGCTTTGTTACACATGGTTGAGCCCACGTGAAAGCTCAGACTCAACATACAAATGCAAAAATCAGGGTTCATTGATTCTACTGGCACCACTGAACCAGCATTAATGCAAGTCTTGATAGGGGCTGACTACATAATGCCCCCAACTATGGGTTTGGACTAAATGACCTTTGAAGGTCCCTTCCAACCCAAACTATTCCATGATTGAAGACAGGCTGAGGAAGTTGGGGCTGTTCAGCCTGGAGAAGAGAAGGCTGCGTGGAGACCTCAGAGCAGCCTTCCAGTACCTGAAGGGGGCCTATAGGGGTGCTGGGGAGGGACTCTTCGTCAGGGACTGTAGTGACAGGACAAGGGGTAACGGGTTAAAACTTAAACAGGGGAAGTTTAGATTGGATATAAGGAGGAAATTATTTCCTGTGAGGGTGGTGAGGCAGTGGAATGGGTTGCCCAGGGAGGTTGTGAGTGCTCCATCCCTGGGGATGTTCAATGCCAGGTTGGATGAAGCCTTGGGTGGGATGGTTTAGTGTGAGGTGTCCCTGCCGGTGGCAGGGGGGTTGGAATTGGATGATCTTGAGGTCCTTTCCAACCCTAACTGTTCTATGATTCTGTGATTCTATCATGTAAGGCTGACTGCAATATAAGTCAGCTTTTCAGTGCTACAGACCAAGAGGCTTAGTTCCTTTGTGCTTACAGGAAGACAGGCAAACAAAGTAATAAATTATAATGTTCACCTTTGCAGACAGGTTGCCTCTTTTCCTACAATATATATGAAGAAAATACCTCACAGATAAAATACAAAAGCTTCATCTCAATTGTGTCTTTATACAGCCCCCCGGATTCATGCAAAAGTAGAGCAGAACCCAAGCATAAATCACAGTTTTTGTGATAGGCTGCCTGGTACTTACTTAATGTGTGGATTTTTGGGACCAGAATGCTGTATTTAGCACCATCGTGGTCAGTACAGAGCTTTACATTTATTCTCCGGCTTTTGGAAACTGTTTAAAAATCAATGTGAGAGCATAGGAGTAAAAAGGTAAAAATGCAACAGACCTATTAGGCCATCAGATCCATCTACGGGACAGACCAGGACAGTTCACTGCGACAAATCCACCCAGCTGAGGTCAGCTGTCTTAGGCAACTGGGCAACTAGTGCTTTCCTTTACATTGCAGTTCTTTCAGACCATATGTTGTGTGCTTCATTTCATTAATTCAACCATATTTTTTCCTCTTCCTTTTAAATAGAGATTGCAGCACTCACATGTCAAGCTGAAGACGACATTATTCTAACAGTAACATCTAACATCTGTTTTTGGCAGGCACTATGGGCAGTTGGCAGCAGCTCTGCAGCTCCCTCCTTATGTAAATGATCATGTGCTGGTGGCTGTCTACGCTAACATTGCTGGAAGACAAAGGAAGAAAAAGTCCTTTTCCTTTTACTTGATGCTTACTGTTAGCTAGAACATAAGGAGTTTTGCATGTTGAGCAGACAGCCCCATTTTCACTGTATGTGGGCCAGATCTGGCTTCAGGGGAGCCAAAGAGAGCCCTGTGCAAGCAGAAATATTCGCTAAAATATTTATCAAAGAGAAATTATTTTTAGTGTCTTATTTATGCACAGATTTATTTACTGGAAAGAAGGAATGCTAGGGAATGCTGCCTGACACAGAGGCAGGGAAGAAATTGCAATGTGCACCCTCCAGCCCACACAGCAGATGTATTAAACCTTTCTAAGCCTGTAATGCATTTCTAAAAGGTAGGTTCATTGGATGCACAGTGACTATTCAGACCTTTTTTAATCTGCCTGTTAAAGATAGCAGATATAGAGCCCCACTTACTGTGGAAATCTGGTCTTTGCTGGGCATCACATAGGAAGTACATTACTTACAAGTCTCCCTCTCATTTCGTGTGTTGACTATTTGACATATGGAATAAGACCAGAATAACTGGAGAAATTCTGCCCTGTGTTGTACCACAGAACAAACCAGAGGGTCCCTTCAGCTTATCTCTATAGATCTCTGACATGCAGGCTGTGAGATCTCAGCACTTTTAGCTCCTGCAGGGATAGTTTCTGAAGATGCCACTTCTCCGAGGTGTTTTGGAGATTCCCATAATGCCTCTGCTCCCAGACGCTGGCACAATACTGCCTTAATTCAACTGAAATCCTATTGCTGGCTGCAGCGAGAGCATGAGTAGACCTAAGTGACTACCAAGACCACAGTGCAGTTGGAAATGAGATCTTCAGCTCCAAGGCTAGATGTTGGCCTGAGAGCACAGTTTCATATTAATTAGCCCAAGGTGTTCTGAGACGATACTTCTATGGTCCTGCCTTCCCCTCTGTCTTGCTGCTTCCTGCCGCCTTGTATTTTGTACCTACACTGGCACTTCTTCAGGTACTTTATAAACTGGGTCAGGTAGCTCAGATGGCCGAGCATCCATTCTATGAGAAACATGGGGTTTTTAAGCCTCAGCAAAGCTGTGTTCTAAGGTAGCAATACTGCTGGTCACTTGTAGGACCGGGCTTTAACCTGTTGGCAGCAATTAGTTCGCCTCTTCAGTGAAAAGCTGCTGATTTGCCCGTTTTCTTTGGGGATGTTAGGGAAGCTGTTGCTGTGTGTGCATTGGAAAAGCCTGGACATTTCACAGGGAACTTTTTCCGCATGTTTACACCAATCATTCTATCTTAATGCCATCTTAAACTGTGCTGAACAATGGTGGGGACATGCTGTGTATACTGCTGAGAGAAAAGAGAAAAGAATGAGCAGAAGGACAGTAGGAAGCTGAATGGTGTGTGAAAACGAGAATATGACTAAGTGACTTACCATTCAAATTGCCTTTCACCAAATGTGTGTAATCAATTCCAGCGCAGTAGGGATGGTTAACATTACAAAGGCTCTAATCATGGATTTGTCCAATATCATCTTTCCCAAGAAGTAGCCTCAGATGCCTGAAAAGCTTATGCATGAATTTAGTAACAAAGACTTGAGGTTGGACCACTTTGCTTTTATGAAATGATTTGTATTCCAGGTTTTAGGTGTTCCTGCTGTAGTGATTTTATTCTCAGGGAGCAAGTGACTTCTCAGTACTTGCAAAACTATTGCCTACAAATTTGACTGAAGCTGGTACTTTGCAACTGAGATCACAGCACTGAAAGAATTTTGTATCTTACTGGGCCTGAGCTTTCTATAGAATGTAAAACAATAACACTCACAAGTGTGCTTCACAGGGAAATAAAACTGTATTTGGAAATGTCACCAGGAAATTACCGACTGCTTTCCAAATTAATTCATGTCCTCCGAAAGCAGAGAAGACAATCACTTCAGATGTTTTAGTAAAGATGAAAATCCCTCTATTCCAGGTTGCACTAAAAGCTATAAGCCAAATATTTGTGGCCGTTATATTCAGTTTAACAGGGCCAGAAGATCTGGTTGATCCTCACCACAACTAGTCTAAAATACACTAAATCATCAACTTTTACTCCTTTATAATTTCATAACTATGTATCCTCCCTGTTGTGGAATTTTGTGCTCCCTCAGAATCCAATTCTCCATTAGTTATTTCAGCAGAAAAGTTCCCGGCTCCAGTTCCCATTCAGGAATCACACACCAGCTCTGAATCTCTAAAATAAGAATGAGGCTTTTTGTGCAATTCCTAATTAAATTTATTTGCATTTCTATCTGGAACACTGGAGAAAAAAGCCTCAGGACATCTGATCTGTCCCAGCTTGTTCCAAGCAAGGAGGGGATTTATATGAGCCTTCAGCTTGCATATAAAATAGTCTATAGAAATGAAAGATGTTTAGAAAACATGCTAGTCTTCTGAAAGGCTGAAAAAGAGAGGCTGTGAGCACTGAACACCTATAGGTATTTGATAATGATCTGGAACAATTTCAATAGTTTCTTCCTATTTATCACACTACAATGAAACATCAGAAGTTGTCCTAGTTTCCAAAGTGACTTCCAGTACTCATTGCAGAGGGAAAATCTATCATTACAGCTCTCTTAAATGAGTTCAGTATAATTACATCACAACCATAAGAGCATGTGTCTCAACAGTTTTCAAGATTAGTGAAAAACATGGATGCAAATAAAGAAACCTGAGCTTCCTTATGTAACTCTTCTATTGCCATTTTTCCTATTGTCGTAAGTAGCTGCTTTCCATTGGTGAACTACAAAAGGAGCCTCTTCAGACAGCTTTCTGCTGACTACTTCTTTTATCTGTAAATGCTTTCAGTGACTTGTTCACGTATCTTTCTTTTTTTCTCCAAGCAAAATAATCTTCTATAGCCTCAATGAACCTGACAGTGAAAAGCACTAAAGTTGGACTACGGGGTTGTATCACAGCTTATTGAGAAACATGCGGCCACCAAAAAGAGATAACTGCAGACAGCACAAGGGTCCAGGATGGCTCCTGCTTCAGTCCTGCCTTAAGGTAGCATCTCATGAGTACCCACTTTCCATTTCAGTAATCCATCTTTGTATAATATACTTATTGTTTATGGCCATCAAGTGAGGCAGGCAGCCCTCATCCCATTACTACTTTGGCTTCAGGGTAAGGCTTATTTTTCTTATCTACAAAGAGGATATTAAGGAGTGGAATACATACACATAGTTCTCCATAGGTTTACTGTGTTCAGCCCACTGCCCTGTCAATCATTCAATTTTTCTTTTTGTTATCACTTTTCTTAGTTTAGTGCCATAACCTCAGGCTCTGGTCTCATCAGATTTCACAAGCTAAATAGGGTCATACCAGGTCAGTATTCAGATGGGAAACTTCCAAGAAAACTTGAATGTTTGCAGGAAGGAGTACTTTTCCACCCATGTTGTATTTCTCAGTCCCAGTCAGTACCCAGCAGTACTGAACCAGCACCAGGGAATGAAGTTAGAAAGTTACAATAAAAGATTTCAAGACAATTTCAACGTTGACAGACTTCATGTCTGGCGCGAAACACAGCTTGAGTACACTAAGGCTAAAACAACAACTATTATTTCAGTGGGATACCTCATTTTTCACTTAACCTAGCTCCTAGTTCTGACCTAGTATCATCTCTCCTTCTTCTTAAGCCTACTGCAACTCCTAATGCCACAAGATCAGGTTTGCCTTTAAATTAGCCTAGCAGCGACTGCCTCCCTCTCAGGACACTGGCATTTCACAACATTTACTGTACATACTCTTATTACAGCAGCATATTTTGGTTCTCATTTTGTGTCATTAACTGGTGTTCTGTTACTCTGAAATGCTAAAAGCTTTCTGTCCCATTTCGGAGTTGGCTAGATTTATGTGGCAAATAATTTCCACAGACGTAATTGTTAAACTAAATTGAGACCCTTCTGAATGGAA
Source organism: Lathamus discolor (assembly GCF_037157495.1). Lineage (NCBI taxonomy): Eukaryota > Metazoa > Chordata > Aves > Psittaciformes > Psittacidae > Lathamus > Lathamus discolor. Next base: position 6,029,233 of record NC_088888.1, read on the forward strand.
GTAAATTACTTTAGTTATTACTTTAATTGCAGATCTTTTTATCATTAGTAGCTTTTAAACAAACTTCATGTTTTATCAGGCTAGGGCACCATCCCTTGACAGTCTATGGTCAGTAAAATCACAAGATAAGAAAGTATGAAGTGACATCATTTGCCTTCAGGTTTTGTGTCACTCATTGTCTTTCATTGCCATTGTCATCCAGTAAAATATACTTAACCAAGTAATAGAACCTATACTTCTGATACCATGACCTGATGCCAGTTATTATACATTATTCTCTGTTTATGTTTTCAAAGAATAAATAGATGCATGAGAACTTTACTTTCCTTGTCGAAAAGTTGCTTTCACTGTAACTATGAGGCAGGAGGGAACAAGATCTTACACCCAGAACAGGAAACTGAGAATTGGGATACTTGGAAATTTATATCTTGACTTTGCCATGCCTATCACTGTTATCTTGGATAAATCATTGTTTCAAACCGTGGCTTCCAAGTTCCAGAGCTCCAATCACCCACAAGTAGATAGTCATAGAATTGGGGAAACAAATGGTCTCATACACCATGCTTTTTAGGCACATCAGTCTCAGCCAACATCCTCACAACCTTCCTGTCATTACTTTTAGACCACCACCAGGAAGAAGTTACATAGGGACATCATCTCCCCCCAGATTTTATGTTACCCCATCAATAAGATGAGGCTAAACAGACTATCAAATGAACAGTGGAAAATCCTTTGAATACCTTAAATCAACAATTCTGTGTAATGTAGTTTGCAAGTACATAATACATCCCTTATAGATAGATGTGACGTGTTCATGTGCCTATTAACACCTCACTCTTTGGAAAGCACCAGCAATTAAAAATAAGAGAGTGGGGCCAAACACAGAGGAAAGAGCTTCTTAACTTAGGTCTGAATTGGGATCTTTGAGCTTTGTAAAATATTTGCATAGACATCGTGCAATATGTGCCTTAAAGAAGTTGCATGTCATTTGTTTTCTTAATTCAAGTTTTCTCAGTATATAAGTCCTTTTAGAGAGGTTAGTGCTTGTTTACATCAAACTTTTGGCCCAGTAGAAAGAACAGACAGAAATAGTACTGAAAGGCGTGAAAAGAATATGTCCATTGGGATTTATATTTATTCTAAACAGCTCTATGTATCAATACCACTCTGAAGTTACCAGTTTTTAGCCATTAATAACCACTGACTGCTAAAATGTGTCACAGATTCTGATAGCTTCCAGGCTGCAAACACGCTGCCTTCTTTAGTCAGGAAGCACTTTCAGATAAGGGCATGTGGCAGATTACTGTTTTTACTGTTCTTTCCTCGCTATTACGAATCTCAGCATGCAGTCCTCATGCCTTACAGAATTTCACAAGATCCTGTATGTGATGCAAAATTTTCACTTTACATGGACCAAACTACCCCACCACAATTCCCAAGGGACAAACTCTCATCAACTGACAACACTTAAAGGTGAGATACAGAATGGAGAAAACTAATACAGTTCCCATCTTATTTTCACAGCTGGACTCTTATGAATTTTTGACCCCAGTGTGTTAGACATTAACAGGACTGATTTTTGATTCAGCATTTAAGCTACACTTTGACTTTTTATTCCCACTGCCAGATGATTACTATCTCTGATCACACTATGAAGGTTTACCAGTCACAAATCCCTATAATGTGTAACCTTTATAGTCCCTTGATTTACGTTAATCTGATCTACCAACAAATGGACTCATCTGTTTCATTCTGACAAAGTTGATTTATGTTGACATGTTGACTTTTCTACTTTCCAATGCTGCATTCCCTTTATTAGGTTTCTGACTTTGTGTCAGCTAGACAGGGCTGCCTTGCCTGCATTTTTTTATCCAGCTGGGAGATATTTCAGTCCTTCTAAAAATCAGGATGCTGAACTACTAAAATCAATACATTTGTTATTAGACATCACAGCCTTTCCCTCATTCACTAAGCAGGCCACCTTGTCCTGGAAGGAGATCAGGTTAGTGAAGCAAGATCTGCCTTTCCTAAACCTGTGTTGACTGGGCCTGATTACCTGGTTGTCCTGTACTTGCTGTGTGATGGCACACAAGATGATCTGTTCCATTGCGGATTTATGGTTCAGTGACCAAATCAAGAATGGTTATAAAGTAAAAATCTGATTTGGATTAAACTGACATGAAGCAGTTTATTTTCAGCTTATGTAACCATTTTTAACCCACCAGTGTAATACATGATGGAGATATCATAGAGGAGGGGGAAAATGTCTGTTGAAAATAGTTTTGCATCCCTTTTCAAATATTTTTGATGAATTACTGTTTGCTTAAAATGTTACTATTTTTAGTACTGTCCTATTTGCACTCCTGCTTCTCCTGTCATTTTACAGTTTTGGTGATATTTCAAAAAATCCAGGGAATTTTTGAAAGGTTTCAGAATGTGTAGAAAGAAGCAGCTTGGGGAGGATCAAATGACAGAAGTTGCAGAATTACACTACTAGGAGTGCCAGCTGCGCTCTGTAACTTCACCTACCTTTCTTACTTTGAAACTATGAAAAAGACCGAACCGGTAACACAACTCAAGGACATGCAGAAGTGGCTGTGATCCTGAGGCCAAGCGTGCCATCTAGTGTTGGATATTGTTTGTCAAAGGGAAAGCATTCATTACCTGCAATCTTTGCAATATTCATAGCGTGTTCTTCATCACTTACTGGACAGCTACTGATAACACGCTTGGGTAACGAATATAAGGCTCAATAATAATAATAAGTTTTCACCCCGTGATGTTTGGACAGTATGTGTGAACAGTCGGTGAGCATCTTTTGTTTGAAAGTTGCCCGTCAATATCTGATAGTGAGGAATGAGTCTTATCAGAAACAGAGCTGCCCAACATTGCAATAAAATACCTTGAACAAGTGACATTGCGATGATCACTTATTTCAGTAAACTGCTGGAACTGATAGTCCAGCTTGCTGTGCAACAGATTGTAACACCATACTTTTCCTGAAATTCCTGTAAGGAGGATACTATAAACAGTTACCATCCTCATACCATAGCAAAACAGGTAATGAAAGTTGAAGACATGCAGGCTGTCATTTTTTCTTCTTTTGGTTCTTGAAAGCTACTGTGATATTCAGTACTCTGATATTCGCTACTGCCATACTCACTACTATTCAGTGATAGCAGTAGCCAGACAGGTACAGTCAAACCAACAGCACCAGCTTCATTCTGGCACTCATTAGCACAAATACTCTGTTATCACTAAGAAGCATAAACTTCCAACATACATTACCACCATGAAGTTCTCCTAAACAATTATTAGAACCCCTCACGGCACAGTAAGTACAAGTATGAACACCTGAGATTTGGTGCATTCCCAAATTAGCAAAAGGCAAATTCTTTGGGGTAAGGTGTCATTTTTCCTTCAATTCCATTTGGGGCCTCTCACATAGAGATGTCAGGAAACCTCGTGGGTGAGCAGGGTTGAAGGCAGGAAGTTGTATCACAGTCAGAGAGATGTAGAAAAAACTGCCTGTGAAAATATATGGAAACAGTTACTTTAAGCATCTCTCATCTTCTTAATGTACTGCTAAAGTTAAGGCTGATGTAGGTAAGGCACTACACTGGTGGGCAGAGTAAGGGGAGAAAAAGGGGGGTAATTCAGGGATATTGAGTCACATTTCCCCTGTTTAGTTAGTGTAATAAAACAGCACTGGTACTAACTGCAAAGTGGCTTCATGATAGATCTTATCCTATGTACCTTAGGCTGCTGACAAAAGAAGTCAGGCATATTGCCCTCCTGTGGTGCCGTGTTCCCACCACCTTCCACACACAATCATAGAATCCCAGATTGATTTGGGTTGGAAGGGACCTTAAAGCTCATCCAGTTCCAACCCCCTGCCACGGGCAGGGACACCTTCCACTAGAGCAGGTTGCTCCAAGCCCCTTGTGTCCAACCTGGCCTTGAACACTGCCAGGGATGGGGCAGCCACAGCTTCTCTGGGCACCCTGTTGGGGTTGTCATGTCAGGTCCAGTGATCCTGCAGCACCAGATTTTGCCAGGTCAATGAGTTGATCCAACTGAAAATTAACTGGGGGGAAAAAATGTTTTCTATCAGAGAGCCACCAAAAATGATGCCCTGCAGCTGATATTGGAACAGGAACAGCAGCCTGATCACCCAAGGAAAATCACCCCTTTTAGCAGCAGTCCACAGTTCAACTGGTTTAAGAACAAATGAAACCATGTCCAAGACTGCAGTACTACAGATGAAAGGATTCACCAACGTGCATGAGTTATAGCCCCTCAAGAAACATAAAATATGAAGGCATGGGAGTACAGTTCATTTTGATATATCAATACTAAAATGAGAATTATTTCTAGTACAGAGAAAGTGGTATTTTTAAATGTTTAAGCTGCATCCCTTGAAGAAAAAGGTATGCTTCATCAAGATCAAATCAAAGACAAAATGTGTGTTTCTTCTCAAGGCACACTTTCATTAAATTTCATTATGTGTCTAAGGGTTTCCTGGGTTGTAAAACCACATAGAATATTGAAAAGATGGGCAATTAGAACATTTCTTCTGTGAGGCACATCAGACGTGTTACCTCTGGTACAATGTTCGTAAATAATCACTCAGGACTCTGAGTGTGAAGCTGAAAGCAAGCGGAAATGTTGGGAGACACTGGATTTGCAGTGATGTTCTCTGATTTAAAGAAAACGTACCTCTGTGCAGCTAGGAGAGCACTCACATTACCACCACCCTTATTCTCCTTCAGGAACAGGCTGGAAGCCCAGATCACTCTGAGTAGGTTGGAAGTTCCTGTGTATCAATAGCAGTTACTTGTAGTAGACCTGCTTGCCAAGGTCAGGTTGGCAATGCACAACAATTTGTAATGCTCCTCCCAGCAACTATTCTTGAAGCATGTTACAGCAGGACAACTCCTTGAGCGCAGCACATCTCCTTGAGGAAGCACTATTTCAGTCTTTGATGTGCAGCAAAGAATAGGAGAAATATCATATCCTTTCTCAGTTTCATCACTGATGATCACAGTAGTAATTCAAAGACCAAATCGAGGACTCATTTGCGCTGAATATTAATGTAGGTGTAATAGATAAAAAAGAACTGGCAGGAGTAGTTTTCAGAACAATGCATCTGCCAGCCACAATCTTTGAAACAAATCCAAGTCTCACAGAGCAGCTTCTTTCCCTTTCTTGAAAAAGGAACTCAATATGATCAGCTACATCTTCTCAAGAGAAAACATTTGGACTCTTTTCTTCTATAGACTTTGATCCAGCGTCGGAATGGCAGTGATTTCAGTGGAGGTAAGCTCTTAAATAAGCCTCAGGCATATAACTGTCTTTGAAGCTAGGTGTTCGCTTTTGTGAAAGGACTTGCTTGACAGTCTGAAGACGAAAGCTTCCTTTCATGCCAAAAATAGAATAAAAGCGCCATTTTGGAACGCGGCTCGCATGGCCCTGCCAGCTTGCAGTGACATTTTGGTACAGGAATCACCCTGAGTTTCACAAAGAAGCTATTTCCTGTGTCATTTGGCTCCCCATCTCTGCTAAAAACGATAGTGCAGGTGCCTAAACTACAGCAGGGAGGTGCTTCAGATCTGTCTACTGCCCAGAAAACAGGCCAGTGAGCCATTTGCTAAATATCAAGTCACTATTGGCTTATAACCAGATCCTGCACAGATGTAATTCCACCGAAGTAAATGGAGTTCCGCAAGCAGAACACTTGACCTGAGGACTGATTTCATCAATGATTTTAGTCTAGGATCAGTCTCCTGAGTCATTCAATCCCCCTGCAAAAAATTGCTTTTAAACCAAAGGAACTATGGAACTAAACCTGCTTACAATTTAATTTTTCATGTGAACATACGTTTTCCAAAGCCACAGTGTTAAAATGTGCAATTCTGATGGTACAATAGTCCATTTTTATGCACGGATCCTTTAAGATGATCCTTCTAGCAAAACAAGACACCTTTTCTTGTCAATATCCTGAAGTACCCTTTCTCCCTCTTGTTATACTTTGGCAAAAGAATACTTCATGCCCTCTCCATTACTTTCATGCTTAATGGCATCGCAATGAAAGAAATGACACCTTACAGAATTAGGACCCTGACTAGCATCCCTCGGGGGCTGAGTTTTAGATCATTATTTCTGCTGACACCGTGCAGCTGTTGCAGAGGGGGTTTTTCTAGCAGCAAATTTGGGTGTTTTTTTCATCTTGGGTTTTTTTATTGCCACAGAAGTCTTTAGCGGGAAGAGGAAGGCACGGCTTGTTGGATCAGTGATGTAACACCAGCTGACAGGTGGGTTTCAGGGAACTCTCTGGGGCCATGGCCTCTTTAGTGGTTTTACCACTCTAAACTCAATTACAGTGGAGTTTCACGCTCCACAGCAAACTCCAGTCCTTTTTTGATAAAAACTCTGCAAAGTAAATAAGTCATGATGATGATATGGGTCTACCATTTAATATTCATTGAAGTACATATGTTTGAAAATTGGAAGCAGAGTTTAATCCATTTTCATATTTATATCAACATGAAGCTTTAAAAAGCGTATCTTTCCTTTTCTCGGAGAATCTTGAAAATTTCTGGTCTGACAAGATAAATAAAGATGCACAAAACTCACTTTGAATATAAGGAGAAGATCCAAAGAGATTTAAAACGCAAATGTTAATGTACATATCCTGAATCTACTCACTTTCAAGAGGGAGCACGTCTCCCTTCTGTGTGATTTTCAGTTTGATTGAAATGACATGAAAGGATCTTTTGAAGGATCCACGGTTCTTGATGCTGTGTGCATAATTTGATCACATTCTAGTTATACTTTATTGCACAGTGCACTTACGGTATAAGTGGTAACATCTTTTATAAAGGGGCTTTTACATTTATGACCAATTTCTCTCATTTAGCTATATCAGCTTGAAGTAACTTTTCTGTCTTTGATGCATTTAAAGTTACGGCAATCATCAGAATTTGGTTGTGCATAGCTGTAACAGTTAGATCAGAACATACAAAATAAGTAGTCTATACAAAATAAGTAGTCTATATGAGAACACACAAAATAAGTAGTCTGTATGAGAACTACATATATATACTCTATAGAGAACCTGACAAAATAAACAATACATTGGTCTCAAATAACCTAAAAAACTCAGATTTGAAAGAGCTAACTCATATAGCATGAAGTTTAATCATTATTTCATAACATCACACAGCTTTTCCTGCCCATGTTTATGTACTTTCAAGAGAAATTAAAAGAAAGATGTAGCAAAGATTTCTTCATGTTAGCTATTTATTTCAGACCACTGAAAGATAAATGAGGCTGGTGAAAAAAGAGTTAACATAATGATGTCGTCTTTTATTTGACTGAATGTTTAAGCATGGTGCTACGGCTGATGGCACCTTGTTTAATAATGCAGTACATAGCTTCCTAAGGGGACAGGGCTTGATCTGAAAACTGAATATGGTGCACTCTAAATTCTCTTCCCTGAGGAAGGCTGACTAACTGATAAGTGCCATGAGCTAGCGCAGGGACTGATTCTGTCAAATCAAGCTCAAATGGAAGGCACAATGTAGACTCTTCTCAAGTCTTAGTGAAGTAATTTGAGCAGACATTTGTGACATTAGACAGTGCATCAACTATGGAATGCTGTAAAAGTTCACTGTCTTACTACAAGGTGGTCTTTAGATGACAGGATAAAGAAATCAGTGCAAATTTGTTAATGTAACAACTTGGAAAAGCATGCTAAAAATGTCACTCTATTGGGATATGTGATAAAATGTATAGGGAAGTGACTGCCAGTTGGGTTTCCTTGCGAATCCTTCATTAGAACTCACATAAACGGCATAAAATAGAAAAATGTAATAATATAAAATTTGTATTAGTTGCTATCAGCTAAACTTTTGTTTTTCCTAAGCTAAAAAAATCCCAGCTGAGGCAAGCAAGCAAGAAAACCCATGGTTCAGCTATTTCTCACTTTGGGATTATATAGTGGTTATCTAAGTCCTTCAATTCAAACTTCCAGTACTGAAGACCTTGAATATCTTGTCTAAATGGGGGATGAAGACTAACAGTCTTTAAAGTCAGGAAAAAAACTGTCGTTGAGGAGATAAAATCTGTTAATCAGATATAAATAATATGATAGCATGCAAGGTCTAACTTTCAGCAAATCAGCAAGAAAGACTTGAAATGAATGGGAATTCCTCAATAAATTGAATGGAATATGGCAGGGAAAAAAGAAAGAATTTTCATATTTGCCTAATCTTGATTTTTTTTCTTCAAGTAAATAATGGTCTGGTTATAACAAATTAGGAAAACCTCTACCAGTTTTCCAATGAAAAATCTGAGAAATTGAAGATGAAACCAGTAAAGGAAAACATGGTTCATAAGGAACTGCTTGAAGAGTATAACAGCAAACAGCGCTGAAAATAAGCATTTCAAGTTGGAGAGGGGTTATTAGTCCGTATCTTCCAGGTTAGTTTTAAAACAAACTTTGTCAAAAGTTCTGTGACCTTAACAGGGGAATGACAGCGTGCTGATGAGATGGGTTGACAGTGCTCAGCTAAAGGTGAAGCAGTACAAAAAGAGCCGACACGTCTCAGAGAAAGACCTCATGACTGGAATAATAAACCTGTGAAGAAATGGTATATCACAAAATGCAAGATGGTGTGTTTGGAAAGTAATAACAAAATCTTTGCTGTAAGCTGGGAATCCATCAACTAGATAAGGAGAAAGACTCTGCTGTAATGAGTGATCACAGGAGGAGTTGCAGATGACAATCTGCTGTCGGTGTGAGAAAGACAAATGATGCCAAGCTGGTATCAGATGAGATCTTTCTGTTGAAGAGCTACTAATATCATTGCACAGAAGAAGGGGTAAGCCTTCACCTGGAAGCTTTAGGTGACACTTTACTATGAAGTTTTCAAGTCACCTGGTTCAGGAAAGAGCTCAAACTGGAACTGTTCTGCTAGAGGAGGCTATCTGATGAGATAATACAAGAAGAGAGTGACCTGTTGAGGCTGATTACAGATATGGTTTTCTTTTAAAAAATGTATCAATCAATTGCAGAAGGAAAAGGATTTCCATTTAACCACCACAACAGGCAAGTGAACAACTGGCTGTGCATGAGCCGAGGGGCTGCTGGAGGAAGCACCCACGGCAGTCCAGGTCTGGAATGCAGCTTCTCTTCTGAGTGGTACAAGCAAAAGGGCTGCTCCCCAGCATGATGAGTCCTGACAAGGTCAGGAAAAGAGTTATGTGATGTCGTATATGTAGTCGTGTTTGATGTGAAGACTGTGGAGATCCTTTGCCTACATCACCTTGGGCTGCATGGAGCTCTATAGCACCATTTTTATCAGTAGTATGCTCAAAGGTACAATTCAGGCCAGTGTCTGAGAACTGTCCTCAGCCCAAAGTACTGTACAAGTAAGTACATTAAAAACTTGCATTAATGGACCTCTGGGAGAATTTTCAAAGGCATTCAGTACCTGCAGAACTTTGTAACCAGTGATATTAATGGCACTAAGAAAAAAAAACAAACACAAAATGGAAAGAGGGATCATCAGCCACCTTGTTCTGCAAGGTGGATGGAGTAAAGATCCAAGCATACTTCCAGTGCAGGTGACACCAACAACTTTTGCAACAATCTCATATTCAAGATTCACATCTCGGAATTCTAGGTCTTTAGTGTGCAAAAATGTCTGGTTTTCACAGCACTTTTGAGATTTCATCAGGTAACATGACCAGATTAGCCTGGCTAATCTTTTGAAGGGAGTTACCCTACAAAAACTTTAAATCATCATTTTCAGAATAAAGCTTTTATATTAAAATTGATCAAGTTTTTATTGCACTCAAAGTCTTCCCATTGCTGAGTCTTCAAAAATAAATATTGAACTCAAATAGTCTTTACAAGAACTAATAACACTCTTCTACCAAGCATTCCTGTGAACACCTGAAAAACATCAACCCAATGGAACTGAGTCCAGTCCAGCCAAAACAAAAGATACCCAGCAATAGCTTACTTGGGAAGCTAAGGGGAAAAAAACCACCCACTGGCTTTCCAGTTAGGTAGGAGCCGATGAGAATATCGCAGTATTCTCCAATCACAGGAACAACAAAGGGGAAAAACGTCATTCTGAGTTCTCAGGGTCTGAGGTAGTCTCGCTGTGAAGCAATATGAAACAGCTTTTATTCTACATGTTGAGGTTCTGAAGCAGGATTCAAAGGAACTGGTTTCACTGTTTCATGGGTAACATCTGCCCTGCAAGCTCCACTAGCATTTGCAGCATGGTTACAATAGAGTAAAATAGTCCTCAGAGGCCTAATATTTAAGTCAGTGAGATTTCTGCCCCCAAAAAGTTGACAGAACAACTAATTACATTGACACGGAGCTATTTGTAAGACCACTGATAGACATGAGAGTCAAATAAATCAGAATCAATTGTACACAGGGCCCTGCTTTCTATTTCAGCACAAACAATTGCAGCAGCTTTGTAGTACTGTCAGTAAAGTCCATCAAGACTTTCTTCCACAGCTGGCTGAAGCAGAAGCCAAATCATCAAGACTCCTAGTATAATTGTGTTATAAATACACTGACCCTGTTTAAAGCCAAAAGAACTTATTGTAAAGTTGATCCATCAGCTTCAATTAGCTTTCTCATATGTGGGGAACAGAGTTAAGACCAAGCTTTGGATGTACCTATAGCTTACAGTTATAATGGAGTCTACTGCGTGCTGCTTATTGCTTATTATTCATCAAGACTGCAAAATCTTTTAATACCTCATGCAATGTCTCTACTTTGGCTTTTACATATGAAAGAATACAGTTCCTCTTGCACTACCAAAACTGAACATTTGCAGTAACGGGCAGAACTTTTCTATACCTTTCTGTTTGTAATACTGTGTTGGAGGTGTAAGGATATTGAAATTTTAATATATTTCTCCGCCCATTTAAGAATAGTTTTAAGCACACATCTAGAAAATTTAGATTTATCATCAAAACATAAAATTTACATAATTTACTTTAGAAAGTAATTTAAAAGTTATGTGAGCATACAATCGCACATTAGTGCAAATTATAAGGGTCATAACATTTAATGCACTACATTATGCAAAAAGTCTGATGATGTTCAAAATAGCCCCTTCCAGCTAATCTGAAGTGCTTTCCTTTGAGATCCTGAACATCCCCATAGACTACCACTCATCTTCCAAGGAAAAACAGTGCAGAAGTGATGACAGCATCATAAAACTTTTTCCTCACACTTCCACCAGTTTGAGAATGTAGTGTTTGATAATGTAGTGTCATTTTCTTTCACTGAAAGAAAATGGAAACATTCCAAAGTAATGCCAGTGGCTACCCTTGAGGCATTTTGCTTTAATATCTCTATGCCTCAGTTTTCCTATTTTAAAAAACATTCATAATATTCCTTCACACCAGCAGGGTGTTATAAAGCTAAATTTATTATTGTTTGTAGAATGCTCTCAGAGCATCCAACTGGAAGAACGATAGATATGCAAAACAGAACCTCTTGTAGCTATTTTTCTCAGATGATTTCCGTTGAATTTATATAAAAGGAATAGTGATTATTCTCAGGCAATTATTCTCAAACAATTTGTACTGAATTCATATAAAACGCAATACTATTATTTTTAAAGACATAAGGAAAACTTGGTCATTAATCATTAAAATAGTATGATGGCCTCAGAGTTCTTTGCAAATAAACAATAATAAATTAAATTGAAAATACATCAGATACACTGAATGTTAAGATTTAGAGGCACTGAACATCTACGTCATACTGAAGAGTAACACACAGGCCCACAGTCATCCTTGCCTCCTCTTGTCGGTGAAACATACACAAAGCTTTCTAAGTGTACTTTGCTTTTGATGTGCAACTTTCGGCTAAGGAGAAATACAAGACGCTGCCTACTAGTTTTTATTTCTGGTAATCGTCTGTTAACCCTATCAAATCCACATTTTAAAAGAAGCATCTTACCATAGTTTTCAGAGCATGAGGAGACTCCCGCTTGCTCATTCCAGTCATGTTCAAATCAAATTAAAAGAGGCAAAATATGGACTGGAATAAGTGACTGGAAGCCAAACTAAGTCTATGCGTAGCACTGCCATCCATTCACTTTGTACCTTCAGTCACAAAACTCAGAATTTTCATTCCAATGACTATAAATTTACTGTTACTGTTTTCATAAGACATTTAGGGTACCGTGAATTAGCCAGCACGCGAGTTCTTCTTTTTTAAGCACTAGCACTAGCTAGTACGTAATGGCTGCGTTAATGGCTAGTGCTAGAATGGCTGCAGTTTGATCAAAACTGAAATTTGTATGGAAGCTTTTAGTTCCTTGTAGGCCACTGTGTAAACAGGTCAGACTAACACACAGTATAAACTATTACTGACACTCAAAGTAATGCATGTATTTCGGTAAGGTCTCACCTGAATCAGAGCTACTTCGTAGCATAACACACATGAAGAAAAGGAAATGGCCAGAATGAATATATGCATTCCCAATATTACGAATAAAAGTTAGTGATCCAAACAAAAATGTGTTACTCAAGACCAAAACAAAGATTTGTGTTATTTCCAAGAAACCTGAGTTTGGAAACATGAGTCTTGGGTGGGATGGTTTAGTGTGAGGTGTCCCTGCCCATGGCAGTGGGGTTGGAAGTAGATGATCTTAAGGTCCTTTCCAACCCTAACTATTCTATTATCCTATTATCTTTTTAGATAAATGTAATAATTACGTGAAAATAAATGGGCAAACAGGACTGATTTTTTTTTTTAACCTATACACTGTGATCTCACTACTTGCAGGTCCGAAGATCTGGATCGTCTTTGTCCAAACCACAGCCCTTCTGGGACTCTTCATGAACAAGAGCTTCAGCTCTATAAAGCTCCAAATCAGTTGGTCAGTAGTAATTATAATGTGATCCAGGATTATCCCTTCTCTTCAAGCTGTTGCACTGAGCCATCATCAGGCTGGTACAAGATGGCAGACGTGCATGTGGGCACACGTGCGCAGATGACTCTGAAAGACCCATGTCTGATGTTGGCCTTCGGAGCGGGCAGGACCCCGTGCCAGAGAGAACGCCTCTGCTTGGAGCTATAGAGAATAATCCCTTGCAGAGTTCTTCATTTAAAGACATTGCCAGGGAAACCAGTAATGAATCAGAAGGAAACTAAGAGAGAAACTGTATTTCTTAGTCCCCAGCCCTTTTATAAATTTACACAGTGGGGACAGGCAGTGATGGCTGTAAAACCTTGCCATCTAACCGCAGGCACTATTGATTTGGCACCAGACTACTTAGTTTTCCGTAAGACCAACTGAAATACCTAAAAATAGCAATGCTTGCCAAAATGTTCATGTTTTTAGTTTCGCTTGGTTGTCTCCACATTCAGACCTCTTTTCTTCTGCTCTATCCCTCTGATTAAATTCCTTTTAGTTGTGGGAGCTGGGATTACGCCTGAGTTGGGAACTGGAGGGAATACAGTAAAGCAGTCTAAAAGGGAAGGGGGAATATTTCTGACATTCTTCCCAGTGAAAGCAAGCAGCAATTGACCAAACACACTGTACATCCACACTCAATGCCTACACACTGGGTTAAAGGGTCAGCCCTTGATGTCTTTGTGTTGCCTTATTGCATTTCTTGCAAGGCATTACCTTTGTTGACAGATTCTGTCCTTCTTGTCAATGAGGACTGTCATCTGGTCCCTCGGGCGATGCTCTCAATTGCTTCAATTGATCCTTTAGTTTGCTTTTATTTCTGGATGCCATGTTATCACTGTTGCTGGGATTTTGTATGTACAACTGGGTATTCTTATAAGTCTATAAATCATAGCTCCTCAATTAAAAAAAAAAAAAAAAAGAAAAAACAACAAAAACCCAAATAATTTCAAAACTTAGGTTGTTCAAAATCCTCTATCTTTTCTTTTGATTGTGTTCAATGTTTTCACATTAATGTAATGTGTTATATCCTCACTCTCTTCATCTCCCCCCCAACACACACATCAAGTAGCTCTGAATGACTTTGAGCGTCACTGCCAACCACTGCAAAAAGAATAAATCAGGTAGCAACTGGTTTCAGCCAAAGTCTACAGTGATTCCTGCTGGCATTGCAAAGCTTACTTGAATTCACAAGGGGCTTAAAAAGCACTGAGATGGCAGAGATTGTTGTGGCAGAAGCAACTGGAAAATGTCTTGAGATTGAAACACAGACATATTAACATCACCCTTGTGGACGCTAATGACTTGCACTTTAAAATGCCAGAGGCTCATACTGCCAGCTAAAACAAAGAAAAAAACACATTTTTAGTCTCCAAAGACTTTAGATCTTTCCAAACTCTGAGGGCAAATTCAGCCATAATGTATTTTTGCAGTAGAGCAGGGCAGCTCATGCATGCCACTGGGGGAATCATTGCCTGGAGTTGCTGTAGGCAGTGTAGTCAGTATAGCTAAATAAAACAGCAGCTGAAAACCTTTGAGAGGTTAAACTAGTAATGAAGCATTGTATAATGCAATGCAATCAAACCTAAACAGTTTGAAGGCATATCTTGCTGACACTCACAACCCTTGTCTTTCTCACTGAAATGTATTTAAGGAAACAACCACCAAACACAAGGATTTTTACAAGAGCTTTACAATTCAAATTGACACATCATCAGAAAAATATTTTAATCTTTTGATGAAGTAACGATGTCCTACTTAGACATCTCTAGATGAGGAATTCTTTTAAGGGCTTACTACTAATGGCAGGTCGGAAACTTTCTGAAATTGTAAATGTTTAAAGAGGTCTACGCAAAGAAATGGAAAGGTGACAGTAAAAGAAGAAAAACAGATGCTGACGATAAAGAGAAGGCTATGAAAAGACTTAGAATCAAATATTTGGAATAAAAAGTAAAAAAAAGACTGGTTTGAGTGGGAAGCCAACCATATCCTGGGCTGCATCAGAAGGAGCATGACCAGCAGGTCGAAGGAGGTGATCCTGCCCCTCTACTCTGCTCTTGTGAGACCTCACCTGGAGTACTGTGTGCAGTTCTGGTGTCCTCAATATAAAAAGGACATGGAACTGCTGGAACAAGTCCAGAGGAGGCCACGAGGATGATCAGGGGACTGGAGCACCTCCCGTATGAAGACAGGCTGAGGAAGTTGGGGCTGTTCAGCCTGGAGAAGAGAAGGCTGCGTGAGGACCTCATAGCAGCCTTCCAGTACCTGAAGGGGGCCTATAGGGATGCTGGGGAGGGACTCTTCGTCAGGGACTGTAGTGACAGGACAAGGGGTAATGGGTTAAAACTTAAACAGGGGAAGTTTAGATTGGATATAAGGAGGAAATTCTTTCCTGTTAGGGTGGTGAGGCACTGGAATCGGTTGCCCAGGGAGGTTGTGAGTGCTCCATTTCTGGTGGTGTTCAAGGCCAGGTTGGATGAAGCCTTGGGTGGGATGGTTTAGTGTGAGGTGTCCCTGCCCATGGCAGGGGGATTGGAACTGGATGATCTTGAGGTCCTTTCCAAACCTAACTATTCTATGATTCTATGATTCTATGAAAGTATGCTCAGGATAGGAAAAATACAGAGTCCAAATTCATCCTCAGTATAACTCTAATGATGAACCAAGCCCAATAAACTTTAAATGGCCAAGGAAATAGTCTGTTTCTTTCTTTTTGATGCTTTTTCGTATGTGAAAGAAAAAAACTCTGAGTTTCATTTATTTACATTAGAAGTGTGAGGGCATGTAGGAAAGGACAAGGGGTAATGGCTTTAAACTGACAGAAGAGAGATTTAGGTTAGATATTAGGAAGCAGTTCTTTAACGTGCGCATTGTGAGGCACTGGAACAGGATGCCCCGATAAGCTGTGGATGCCCCATCCTTGGAAGTGTTCAACCCTTTCCTTTCCTCCATGAATTTTTGGGGCTACGCACTAAAACTGGATGCTAATGTTCATTAAATAGGAAGCAGGTGGAAGAAGGATTTAAACAGGGAATTGGGGGGCGATTATGGCATAGCATTGTCCTGTCACATTTACTATCAAATTTTGTTAAATCTCTGGTTTATAACAATAAACATTTTGCTACCTCTCTGTTATGAGTGAAATGCATGTCCATCCATGACATGATCCAAATCATGTTCTGTAAGTGAAACATCTCCATCATTTACTGCTCCACGATTTTTCTGATTCAGACAGTGACTTTTCCTTTAGGTTTTAATTAAAGTACTGATCTCTATACAATCTCACTAATTACAATTTATTTTGCCAGCTACTCCTAGCAAATACATTTTGAGTATTAGTAGTTAACCCATTCTGAATTTACTGTTGTTGAAGAGCAAGCATTTCTGAATTGGTGTCAGTAAGTCAAATGCTTCACAGAAGTGTGCATATCAACCAGCCTGGTAGTCCTTCAGAACAGTATCAATTTCATTTGACAAGACCCAATTTCTACGAAATCGTGCTGGTTAACATTAACTGTATTCTCAGCATTTAATTCTCTAATGAAGCCCATTATCAGCTGACCTATTACTTTCTTGAGTCTCTGTGCCTCAGTAGTTGTCTTGTATTTCATTTCCTGAACTACCAGTCTTATCCCTTACAACAGTAGCAGAACACTCTCCTGATTCTCTGGAACTTCTCAGATTTTCATTTAAAATCAACATCACTGATCTGTACAGGTTTCTTAAGGACCTCTTGGGATGACTTGTTTCAACCTGCTTACATAAAAATATGTAACAGTCCTTTTAACCTCTTCACCGCAGGGCAGAAAATGTTTTAGTGCTCATATATATGAATGCATCCAGGTTTGTTGTAAATTATAGCCATAACATTATTAAGTATTTCTACATTTTCAGCACTGCAGAAAATTCTGCCTTTTGTGCTGAGAACCTGGCTTTTTACAAACAGAACTCTTTTCACGTAACGAAAGAAAACCTTTATGCTACTTTTGCGCTTAATGAGAATAGAGTTTTAGTAGAACAACGCGATCCCAGCCATTAGGTTGCACAGACAACCTGAAACATTCTGACTAAATAAAGCAATCTTCATTTTGAAGTACAGGTAGTTAGCATTTTTAAAACTCTATGTTTAAACCTGACAGTTAGGTTGCTAATATTAGACAGTGGGAAACATACTTTTTTCTTCCTTCCTCCTTCTTTGCAGATGTTGACTGCAGAGTACCAGCACAACAATAAGGCATTACACCAGGTATCAGGCCACTGAGAAATTCTGCATCATTGAAGATGGTAAGAGTGCCTAACCCTCAAACACGATTCAAGGCAACATAGCAGCATTTTTACCAAGGTCACAAAACTAGCACTTTGTGTGTTGGAGAGACATCTGGTCTCTTGGACAGAAGAGAAATTTTCTAGGGATTAGACATAGTCAAAAGCTCCTTTGCATAAACCAGAAGAGAAGGAAGAATCCTTCAATTTCAGTCAGCCCTGCAAGTTTATAAACCCAGGCACACCATTTAAGAACTAGTTTGGTTTTTACTTTGCTAACATTTATTCAGCTCAAATATTACAAATATGTAGGAAAAAATTCTGTGAAAGATACAACATGCTCTTCCCCCTGAAAATAAGCAACTTCCACGGGAACTTTCCAAAGAACAGCAACAATCAAGAAACAAGACAAAAGAGGACAAAGCTCTTCTTTAAATTGTATTTTAAGGCAAATATCGAGTGTACTAAATCACACTTCGTGGAGCGCAAAATTATTGTCCAAGTCACTGATTTAGTGAAATAATCAAAAAGCATTTCATGGCTTCATCAGAACATAAATTTGACAATAATAAACAGAGGATTTTGCAGAGCGATTCCATGTCTGAAATATTTCTTTCTGCAGTGCTAAAAATACCATCTCTTTTGCATGGTTTTGATTAATGCCTTTAAAACATTAGTTTATAGAAATAAATACACAAATACTTTTATGTTAAATTCATGTATTTTAAGTAATTTATTAGACAAGTTAGGGAAAAGTAAAAGTCATTTTTTCAGAGGAGATACGTTTAAAATGTTAATGATGTTCTTCTTCCTTTGCAGGAATCACTTCTGCTGCACCTTGCATAGCCCAATATATTCGACTGCCATTTTATCTTGATTTATCCAGACAGTACCTGCCCTATGGGAAATACTTCAACTTCCCAGGCTTCACACATTGCAGCAATGGGAAAATATCAGCAACATAACCCATGTTGCTGAAACAGGTTACTCTCTCTGGTTAAATGATACCCATTCCAGTCATCCTGTCTAAAGTTCATGAAAAAAATCTGTTTGATAGAGTCTGCAATATCTAATGCTAAACATTTATTTTGAGTAGTAGTTAGGAAAATATATAGCACTCAGAAACCACAAAGAGAATTCAAACTGTTCATTTCACCCTTGGATTTGGCTTTCATTAACTGAAAACTTTGTTTCAGTTGAGCTGACATTTAGTCCCTAAGTCTCTGTGTGTGCACATGGGTCTAGCCAGAAAAGATGGTTTACTACAAATGAGCGCTTCTTGAGAAAAAAATGTTTTTTCATGACACAACATGAAAATATATCTAAAACCC
This sequence comes from Lathamus discolor, assembly GCF_037157495.1. NCBI lineage: Eukaryota > Metazoa > Chordata > Aves > Psittaciformes > Psittacidae > Lathamus > Lathamus discolor. Next base: position 6,047,792 of record NC_088888.1, read on the forward strand.
AGTCAAGGGCCTAAAGCAACATGGAAATGTCCACCCCTGAAGCCTCCTTATGCTAAGTGTATCTATTAGGGTTTTTCTTAATTCAGCAGCTCTCGAGCTGAGGAGGGAAAGCTTTCAGAAAACAATTAAAGCCAGGGAAACAACACAAATTCTCTACATGGCTGACACTTGGCTTATAACACAACCAGTACTTGCACTTAAAAAAGGTAAAGCAATAATTGTTTCTGCCCTGACTTTACAACTGGAAATAATACGCCTCAGAGCACAGCCACACCAACATGTGATTTAGCATCTGACTTAACCAGTGGGCCAGAAATGTCCATCAGGGATGCAGAAAAATGAGCAAGAGAAGGGAAATCTCCCAAAGCAGATCAGCTGCCAAGAAAATGAAAAGCTTTTTCCATCGGTGACTGATCTGTTTTAGGAGATCCTTGCTCTCTGCCCTTCAAAATGCTGGTTTACACTTCTCTGGGAACTTCTGTCTCCTTAGTCAGTTAGGCTTGTGGTGGACCGGCTCAGAGAAAAGAGAAATAAACAGAAAACGGGAGTTCTTAACACAGTAACAGCTAATTTGATTACTGCTCATAAAGGTTCATCCAAATGCCATTTTAGATACCCATATATCTGAATGAAATAAAATTGTTAACCAGATAAAAGACCCATACAAATATACAGTAACAGGCTGTATCTGTCCCTGGCATGCATACCAGTGAGATAGGCATGTGTAAGGAATATATGTACCATATGCATACACCAAAGGATTTAACATTTGTTTTAATGTTAGTGGATCAGGTTTTACAAACTCTAAGGGGGCTTTGCATTAACCCTTCTAGATCACATATACTAACTGCCTCATTCCTAAAAAAATACTCAGTAACTATTAACATAAGTCAGAACATTCATAAGAAAACCTCAAATACTTTGAACTAAAGCAGAAGCCTAGACTTCAGATGCTCAGTTGATCTGTGTTATATCCAGAATTATGAAACTTTTTCATTGTTTGGGATAGGAGGAGATCTGGCAGAAAGACTCAGCCAGTGTGCCCACTGATATAAGAAAGCATAAGGATTCTTATCTAAAGTATACAATTTCTTATCTAAAGTATAAGCTTAGGAATCATGTTTCATTAGAATTTCCCAGTTGAGCTAGCAATCAATCTGCATGACCTCTGAATCATTCCATTCTTGTTTCAACCAAAAGTTGAAGCATGCATCAAAACCTGAAAATGATTTATTACATACAGGAGATACAGGCAGCCAAACCACAGTTTTACCATTCCTAAATCTTGTCTTACTATTTTATCCTCTGCAATACACATTGCAGCCAAACCCTGGGACATGATATTCTTTGTAGTAGAGCATGCCCACAATTAAACCCATAAAACAAAGGCAATGACAGAAAACACACGGTATGTGATGTTTATTATATGTATCTTAATTCTGAATTTGTTATTTAAAAGCAACAGATTTAAGGTATTGAAGGACTATTAATGGGTTACAAATTTAAGACTTTCTTGCAGCTTTCAGTAACAGTACAATATGCAAATTTCTCTGCTATATGATTCACCACAGCTCTAACAATATACCTTCTGACAAAAGCAGCTACCTCAACTTCTTATTTTATGCAGCTTATAGAAAAATTTCAGATGTGACCCAGTTATGTCACAACCATTTTCAAAGTGTGATCCTATGAAAAGTAACTATATAAAAAAGCACCTTCTTACTCATCAGATCTACTCCCCATAGATAGCCAGGATAAGATCTGCTGACTTGGTTACAAAAATAAAAGCTCTACTACTTACTAAAATTTCTACTAACCCTGCAAAATTAACATAGCTGAGGAGCTGGATTCTTTTATATCTTCAGTGGAAGTAATTATTTTACAGTGCAATACAGCTCTGATAGAACTCATCAGAGATTCTGAGTAAAACATTTTAATTAACAGATACATACAACAGGAATAAATTTAGCATTCTGTAGGGATTAAAGCACCATTGGCCATTGGAAAGGAATTGTTTTACATTATTACATTAAAACTGAGCATGCTTTATATAGAAATCACCAGGACTCTCAGAACCGTTCTATGGCTTTCAAGCTGACTTGGAAGAGTTTGGCCAGAGTCTGTCCTTTTAAACTCTCCCACTCTCCAGCACAGCATGACCATCGCCAAACTGCCTACTGGCAACAGCGCCAAGCTGAATGATGCTACTAAAACTATGCCAGGCAATCAGGCCAAGAGTCTTGGAAGACGTGGTCTGCTAAGAGAGAGGACAAACCAAAAAGTCAGCAGAGGCTTTCTTATGATTGTATGGTGCTTTCTCTTAATTCCTTCTTTGGTTAGCGAGGCCAGCAAACCAGGTTCCCTACACTGATTCCCTTTTCCAGCCCCTTGTCTGCCACACATCTTTCCTTCCCATCTCTCTTAGCCTGGATGCACTCACATCTGACTTTCCAATTGTCCTTTATGCAGCTCACCATAGCTTTTCTTTTTACAACTCTTTCCTTGCTCTAGTGTATCTTTTGCAATCATCCTACTGGGATGAGCATCTTCATCCCCCTCTTTGGGTATGTTTGTGCCTTTGGCCTTTTCCATATCCCTGGATCTGTATCTTTTACCTCTGGATTTGTATTTTCTACAATAATAGCATAGTGACTGTGCTAAGGACCTACAGATCTATCCCAACCTTTTTGGCCCCACTGAAATCCCAGTGCCTCACTCACATTTTATGTACGACTCAAGCTTATTGTGGCTAAAATGAAACACTTCCTCTTCACCTAATAACTTCTGTTTCTCAACTCCTACTGGTGACACTAGCATAAAGCATTTTCTCTTGATTCATGCATACAACCGCCCATTGCTTTTCGCCATGAATAACGTATCTCATTCACAACTCATCTTCTTCATCCAGAGAACTAAAAATCATGCCTAGATTTTAAACATTATGTCTCAATTTACTGATTAAAATTTTCTCTTTTTCAGATCTCTGTAAATGTGATCTAGACCCTCTCACCCACTGAGAGAACTTCAGCAAATATGATTTCCAAAGCCTACTGCTTCAGCTGTGTCACATTTTGAATTAATTCCTAAGGACCTCCTTCCCTTTCCACATCAAGCAAATAGCTGTCTTTACTTCTAACACAGAATCACGTCTATGACCTCTCATTCGGCAACGATGACAGCTCCTCTCTAAGCAGCCTGTCATTTCAGATCCGGTTATCCAGGCAGCTGGATTGTCAAACACCTTTGCATCTTCTTTGTCCTTTAGAGGAATTCCTGGTCAGCATCTGTGCCATCATTCTTCTTAAGCTGCTCTTTACTGATTCAACAGCAGTGAAGTCTCAGCAACAAGGACCAACTATTCATTATGCTGACCAACATCATCTTGTTATTTTCTCTTACTCTTCCAGTCATTTATCATTTCTGGTCCTTACTGTAAGCATTGTAGGCACTTTTGTATTGTGTCATTACAGTGAGATCCCAGGGGCTCTACTCCATCACCAAGTTTGGTAAACACAGACCTAAGCTACCCTCATCATTAGCATGTATGCTACCAGGTTTGTACTTGGGTTAATGAATTTCATCTTGGCCTTCCTCACAAAGCCTGAACTCCATATTCCATGAAATACCGTAACACTGCGACGACAGCAGAGGCTCTGGTAAGCAGTAACATTATACTATTAACTGTAAGGTTGCAACTCCTGCCTTAAGGCTTGACAATGAGAAGTGTTGAACATCCAGGGCTTATAAACAAAAATGGGTGTCCACAACTTTAAAAAACTGGGCTCTTCACACCTTGGTGAGGAGATTGGGCAAGTCTTTCCAAGTAAAGCATAATCGGACGCAGCTGATTCTAAAGTTGATAAAAATCAAACTGCTCCCCATCGTTTGAATTTATGGCCAAAAAGAAGCCTTTTTCTTTATGAAAACATGTACTTAACTCGTAACTCTAAGTAATGTTTTATGCCGTAGGAACCAGCTTAACTTGCCAGCTAAAATGAAACACCGGTGCAGGTGCCACGCTTCGGCCCATTCCCCATTAAAGCGCTCCTCCCTCCGCCCCTCACTCGCATCTCGCTCCTAGGACGAGGACGTGGAGGTGATAAAGCTTCAAACCAGCGCCCGACCTTTGGCGGAGGTTTTCCGATTACGGACACGGGCAGGCTGAACACCTGCCATTTCCAGCGGCATCCGAAAACAACCCGCAGAAAGCGAGCGGCAGCTCCGTCCTGCCTGCAGCCCTGCGGCAGCGGGACCCGCGGGTACCTCCTCTCTTCCCCCGCACAACCGCCATCGGAACAACGGGGAGCCCCCAGGGAAGCAGGCGGTGCAGCGGGATGCCAAAGGGGCGGCTAACGGCGGCCGCAAGAGTGACTGCCTTCCACGGGCAAGGACGGGCGGATGAAGGGGTGCCCGAAGGGGTGCCAAACTTCCCGAGGAACCCGCTAGGAAGAGCGGTGCTTCCCGCTGGTCCCTTCCGCCTCCGGACGTGCAGAGAGGCGCACCAAGCTCCCCTTCCTCCCCTTCTTCCTCCCCTTCTTCCTCCCCTTCAGGTGGAGCCACCACCCACACCCCCTTCCGCCGCAGTGACTCGCGGTTGGCTGCGCCACCAGCCTTGCGCGAAGAGCGTCCCATCAGCGGCCCAGGGTGGATACTAAGAACTATGCCTATGCTTGAGCAGACCAACTCCAAGAGCAGGGAGGGCAACCCCCCCCCTTGGAGACAAATGGTTCCTCCCATCACATGTTCCGGTGGAGGGGGAGTGCGGGCGCCTCCCGCCTCCTTTTGCCCTCTGGTGCGCATGCGGCGTAGCGCGGTGCCCTGCTCACGTGTTCCTCCGCGTCCGGCGTGCGCGGCGGTCATGGCTGCGCTGCTGAGCTCCGCCGGGCGCCTGCGGGCGCTGTGCCCGCGCCTCCTGCCCCTGCTCCGCCCGCCCGCTCCCGCCAGGTGAGACCCTGCGCCGCGGGGCTGCTCGGCGGCCGCCGGCCGACTGCGGAGGTGGCGGCGGGGCTGGCCGAGGCGGCGGCCCTGGTGCCCAAGGGCGCTGCTGGCTAGGCCGCCGTGCGCTCCTGCAGCGGAGGGTGCACACTTAGAAACCTTCTTCTGCCACCCTGGGCCTGCCGGTGGGAGCGTTGAGGCCCGGCTCGGCCCGGTGCGGTGTCCTCTGACCACGTGTGCGCGGCAGGGTTAGCTCAGGGTCAGAGGCCGCGGGAGCCCTGGTGGGTCTGTGAGGGCTGCCCGTGCCTTCCGCAGCGGAGTCTCGCTGGGCCTATGTGAAAGCGGAGCCCCCTGCTACCTGTGGGGAGCGAAGGGCCCTGTGCTTCCGCAGAGGCTGCTGCCGAGGCATCGCAGTGGGGCAGAGACCCTCGAGGATGGGTAGTTGTTGACTGGGGTAACCGTAGAGCTGGAATCCGGGCAGCTTATGGTGACCCTCGGGCCCCGCTGGGTCCGTTATCAGGAGGAGTATCTTTGTTCCTTTGCCATAGTTCTGTCTCTTTCATTATACACTTAAGGTGGGAAAGTCACCTGTGTGCATTCCTGTTGCCGTTTTGACCACGCTAATCAGTGGTTGATGCCCGGCAGGAAGCTTGAAGACGCAGTTGTTCCTTCTATTTATTTGTTTATTTTTTGTTTGTTTGCTTTGTTTATAATGTTAGTTTTGGGAGAGCTGAGCTTTCTCTCCACTCGCAGTGCACCACAGCTACACTTCTGGGATCCTTTTTGTTGTGGTCGCGTACCTGTTGGATCATAGAGTCACTGAATACTGACTTGGAAGGGACCCAGGGGTCATCCAGTCCAACTTTTTCTAGGCAAAGGATGACCTACAGAGTGTAGAAATGCAAAAAGCTCAGCCCTGAGTACATAAGCAAACATGTCATAATTGTACACTGAAATGTACAATGTACATTTGTACAGTGTACAAACACACTGAAATGTACTGAAATGTACAACATTTCAGTGCATGTTCTGCAAAGCAGTTTGATTTTAAATCACAAGGGTGATGTTAGTGTTCCGTTAGATAGGCAAGCTTATTGCTTCCGTAATTTTTTCCTGAATTATGTGTCCCAAGAAGGAAGCATCTTGTGCAAATGATAGCTGTGTCAAAGAGTTTGGTATTTATTTTTTGTATTTCATGCAGCAAATATGCTGTTACAGTTACATGAAGGTTTGTGTAAACTTTTTTCAACATCAGGAGTTATTTCATTGTCAACAGGTTCTCTGATTGCCTGTGAATGAGAGAAAGGTTTTATGACTTCTGGGCCTTGATTAGATTAGGTTTCCAATTTCCACCATGTCCAGTTTCAAAGTCTTAAAAGAGGGAGCTGGGAATGGGTTGAGATGCTTTCACTTACGTCAAATGACTTGCTGTGATTATCATTACAGCTGTTAACTAGAAATTTGTATGAGGTTGAACAGTTAATTATAAATAATTGCTAAATATAAATGAGTGGCTAAACAGAAGTTTAGACCTGTTTCTTCCAAGGAGATGAAAGTTTGCTGTATTTTTTCTAGCGCTTGCAAAACCTAGTGAGGATCCAGTGCAGGTGGTTGGGAAGGGAATGTAATGCTTCTGGTGTGTAGAAGTGTCACCTTACGAACTATTCAGGTAGCAGCTGATGTTCCCATTAGCTCTGAATATGGGAACACACTTTTCAGCATTATCCACTGAAAAAGAAAAGTATCACCATGTAGGTTTAATTAGTGCTAGCAACTGAGCTTGGAATTAATCTCTAATTAAATGTCCACATGATGCTATAAACAAATTTTTGTGTATTATTTGAGAATAAAAAAGCAATAAGCATACACACTGAGTTTTATGAGCTGGTGTAACTTAGAGCAACCAAAGGGAGACTGTTCTTCTGTCCTGTCTTGTTGTGCCTTGTTACAAGTCTGGTGGCCCCTCTTAAGTCAGCGTAACTTAATTCCTGGTAGGAAACCAGAACACTTTTCTGTCATTCTAGAGAGAGAAATGCACTCTAGCACAGCACCTGATGAGTTCCAGAGCTAGTTCAGGAGAAGGGATGGGAACAGCCGGCAATAGAGAACTCATAGAGAGAAGTCTCACCACGAAAATAAGGGAAATGGTGCTCCTTGTACTTGCTTTAGTGCTTATCGAACTTGTTGATTTTATTCAGTATGACCAAAGTCTCAGGTAAAAGCTAATACAGTTTTCTGCTGGTTTTAGTGGTTGAGGTGTAACAGATGATTAAATGCTTAAGTTGATGTGAAGGATGGAGCAGACCTGTGCAGGAAGGACCAGGGAACTGGAAAGGTGTCTGCAGTATGGTTGGCAACAGAATCATATGTTTAGTTAGCTGCAAATCATAAATAAATTTCTCTACTTTGTGGTAATTCAGCTGGTTTTTGTTTTCCTTGGCTGGAAGCTTAATTTCTGAGATTAGTTTGTTGCAAGAAGTAATATATATTGAAATTAACATGGGACTTGATGGAGGGCTAGTAGTGCTTTTTTTCTAGAACTCCATTTCTGGAAATGCAATGATAATTTGGCTATAACAGCTGGGGTTTGGTAGTTGTCCCCGCCCTTTTAGAAAATACTTTTTCTTGCACTAGGTAATACTCTCTTCTGTCTTCAAGGCTAAGTGGGGTTAAATGTGGGATAGTTTAGTAACAGTGCCAGAAACTTTAATTCCCAGGCTAGATTTAGTTAACTGTGTGAGAAAGGTACTTATTAGAGAACACATGCACAAGAAAAAGCAGTGGTATTTATTTCGTAGCTTTTAGGTTTCATTCTAAACTGTGAATTACATTGAAGCAAGACTGAGTAGAATACCTAAATTTGTGCATTATTTCTGTCCAGTAATTTCATTCCTAAGAGAATTTTTCACTAAAAATCTTTGTCTTACTGTCACTTTACTTTATGTGTTTAGGCATCCCCACGCATAACTGATGCTGTAGGACCAAAGCGTAACATTTATGAACTTAAATGGCACATATAAGTGCACAATCTAATTCAATTTTTTTACTTTAAATAATTATTAATTATTGTTTCTTTCTACTTAAGCCTTTGTTTATGGAAATGGACCTCTTTCAAAGAACTAGAATGACATACGGATACCATGTAAACTTGGCGTGCTCACAGTTCAGGTCTTGCGATAGTATTTTAAGTGTGAAATGCAGTCCGCTGCAGTAAGTTCCAGAAAATATTGCTAGAGTTCTAATTGAGATAGTGGGGAAACCCACCCACACTTTTAAGAGAAAATAACAAGGAATAATCTAGCATTTTGCAAGAGACCTGGGTAAATGACTATAGGTGTGCTTGGTGTAGTTGCTTTAGCACTGAACATAATAAAGTCAGTTCAGTAACAGTAGTGGTTACAAAAAAGTTGCAAATTTGTTAACTTCTTTAGAGATGTGAAACAGCAACCATTCACATTCGGGCAGAGATTTTTATCAAAGCATTGTACTGCTCTGATTACTAATCTAAAGTTATAGATTTAATCCAAAGAAAATGGGTTAGGATAGTAGATATCTGACTGCATTGGACGGTTGAGAAGCATCTTGATAGCAAATTGGATCTAAGGCAAATCTCACTTGACTACCCCTAGTATGGAGTACAAAATGTACCGAGATACATGTCATCAGTCTCATGCCATGCAATTATAGCAAGATAAACTATGACAGACCAATACAACAGACTTCAGATCTACAACAGCAAGCTTTAGTTGATTTATATGGTACAAAGTATTTACTGGAACTTTGTCCACAGAAGCTTCACTAAGGGAAGAGGTACTTAAGTTTGCTGCTAGTAGCTGACTGTCAAGTATGCTGTAATGAGCCTCCTAACAAATGTTCGTAGCAGATTTTGAATTAACATCAGAATTTTTTTATTATTCTACGTACACTAGGTGATTATGTTATGGTTTGATGTTACAGCTTGCTGCTGGTGTTGGGAGGAACAGTATTGGCTCCTTTCTTCCCATGCTGACTACTCTCCTGTTGCTGGCTAACTTGTCCTGCTCTAAATCAGGGTGCTCCTTGGACCTGCCACTGGGCTGATTTCATTTGCTAGACTGCAAGGAAAATGTTTTTTGACAGATGGACAGGTTTTATTGTATCATTTAAGGATCTGATGAACTCCAGAAGCGTGAGACCGCTGGCAGAAGAGAGAACCCTGTGCAATACCTCTGTGGTATTGGATCAATGCAGCTGTATTGCTGAACTGTGCTTTTACATGTGCAGGTGCTGGGATCGTCCTGAAGTTGACACCTTATTGTCCTCAGAAAGGAGGAGACCAGTTACGCTCCTAAGACATAGGTCATGAAAGTATAGTTGAGGAGGAAAATCTTGCAAATCTTCTGTTACTTCTTCTATCTAAGATTCCTCAGAGAATTCCTATATGACCTTGAATGTCAGGTTTCAGGATTGTGGAGCTAAGAGCTTATCCCCAAACAGCAATTGTGCTGTTGCGAAACCTGCTTTTTGCAAGATCCATGTTCTGTTCAGAGGTGTGATTGTTGATAAAGTTGGCAAGAGGATACTAGATACAAAGCTTTTCAAGTTGTCCTTGTAAAGAGTGTTGCCTTTTGGTACATTGTGTTGCATTTGTACAAGATTGAAACATACTGATGGGATGGGAGGAAGAATACCCTTTGAAAGAATCTTTGGGTAAACCATAAGTTAAACCCGCAAATTATTCATGATTTAATGTGGTATGTTTGTTTTTAACTAGCTGCAAACAAGTTGCTTTTGGCTATTCACTATCATAGTGAAAATATAGAGCTGGATGCTTAATTATGTTACATGAGCAAAATGATGCAAGAAGTGGGCTTTGAATGAAGAGGAGGCATTCAGTAAACTTGCTTTTGGTGATCCTGAAGCAATGCTGTGTTGTAGTAAAGTTTCACAACCTACACTACTGTTGCAGTTGGGGTATGTATTTTACTGATGGATGCAAAATGTCTAGGGGTTTCCTAAGAAGTAGCACAAAGCAAAGGTTTTCTGCTTTGCTTGTTGCAAATCGCCTGGGCAAAGTTCTTAGATACTCTTCAGGAAATTTGAGTTTTTTCAGTGTATGTGGAAAAAAGACATACTTTTTTTCCCTCTTTTAGAATCCTCCTGTATCTTCACTGAAACAAGGATATAGTGGCCTGAACATTGTGGCCTTCTTTGTAGGTGACCATAGCTAAGACTGGGGAAATACTGTTACGTGAATTAGGCTGTGGTCTCAGATGGTATATTTAGTCTTAGATTAGTAAATTTAGCTAATGTTAAATCTGCAGTGGTTTTATGTACAGTAATTTTAACTATTTTTTCATTATTCTACTACTTTGGTCATGACTTATAGCTTGAGAACTCTTTCATACCTTCTGTTTATTTAGTTTAGAAAGAACAAAATATTCAGTACTTGTATTAGAAAAAGCATAGCAGATACCTTACTGTGGCTGTGATAAAAGGAGGCAAATATCCATACAGTGGCTTGGTAATTCTCTTTTTGAATGTTTGGAATTAGGCAGATTTTTTTTCTGGGAGAGCACTGAAACCATCTACTTGAGTTTTGGAAGGATGGGACGCTTTTTATTCAGACTGGTGTGTAAGATGTGTTCTTTTAGGAAACTGAAGACACTGCCTTTAGTCTGCCCTAGAAATAAGGGCAACGTTTAAGTACTTAATTACGGTACTGGGATTCTTACTAAACCCTTCAAACAAGTACAGTGATATTGGTTGACTTGGTATAAATTTCCCCATGCACACTTCATCCCTGTGTCAGTGTTTTATTAAGGAGTTTGTCTTCAACTACTTTCCAAATGTTCTAAGTTAAACTGGAGGTGAGAAGTTACCACTAAATAGCGGGTGGTTGTGTGTGGGATTACAAACATATAATTCGTTAACCTTTCCTGTGTTGTCAAGGTCCGCAGTTTTCATCCTCGCAGTTGTAGAGGCAAAGCTGTGAAAGGTGTGAAGGTGCAGTTATGTAAAAGCTCCATTATCAGAAGGCTACTTGTAATTTTGTGACTGTGGGAGTAGGAGAGAGATTACTTCGTAGGGTTTAATATATCCTTTTGAGCTTCTCTGGGTAGGTACAAAGAAACATAGTTCTGAAGCATAGTAAAGAGAAATATGTTGGGGAAGAATCAGATTGATTTAAACAGATCTGAAGTTTGTTGTTTTCCTTCACGTGCTTGCAAAAGATGGTGTTTCATATGGAGAAAATCTTAAAATGCCATTTAGTACATGAAAGTAAATACTTGGCACTCATTGCAGCCCTGGGAGAAGTATCAACCATTTTGCTGCGTAACATAGCATTTAATTCCGAAAAAAAGTTAATTAAAATAATTGGAGAAACATGACTGTGGTAAGACTGTAATCTAACCTCTAGCACCGAGGCATGATCAGAAATGCCAAGATCATGCGTGATAAGTCCCCCACCAGTCTTACTTTATAAGCTTCTAAATAAAGTTTGTCATAGTATCCTGTTCTAATACTTTGTTACAGTTAATATTATAGCAATTAATATTACCAGTGTGATGCCTGATGGATTAGGTGCAGTTGCTTCTTTACTTGGAAAGTGGAATGGCATAGATGAGTCTTTTAAACTTGGTTTTTATGAGTGACATATCATGACAAGCATGTATTTCTGTATTTCATCTGTGTTCCTGCTGTTAGGAGCTAAAGAACTGAAGTTTTCTTTCTTGCTGTGTGATGCTTCATGTTTAGCAGTGGCTCATTTTCAGTACTACTTTGGTTGCTTTGTTGCCTATCCAGCTGTATACCAGCTTATGTTTCTGCATTGTCCAAAATATACAACTTTGGTCTGTACTGAATTTCCTTTTTGTTCATTTCAGACCATTACATCAAGTAATCAAGATAGTTCTGAAGTCTGAGGCTCCCCTTCTAAGAGTTTGCCACCTTCATTGTGTAATAAGTTTATTAGCCCTTTTGTTGTCCAAACTATTAATGACATCATTGAATGTGCATGGGTTGTACCAGTCTTTTCCCATTTGGGTCAGGATATAGCTTAATTTAGAATTGAACAAAATATATTCCCAATTTTGCAACAAATCCTGATCAGCACAGTTTAATTTTATACGCATTTTGTCTTTTTTTTCGTGTTGTTTTTTGGGGTTTTTTTACAACTGTTTAACCCCTATTTTTCTAACTAAAAGTACATCGTATCTCCTTGGTCTGATTCAGAGATTGTCAGGTAACATGGTGCCAAAAGCCTGTACATCAGTTCATAATTTTTTTTTTTAAATTATGCTTCTGTTTTTCCCAAAGCTTTCATGAATTTTCAAAGGTAATTCCAAAGGACTGGAGGTTGAGTAAGATCTATTAGTGTGTCTTAAATAGATCTTAACATTTCTAGAAAGTACGTAGCGCAGTGTTCCCTATTCGCAGCTATACCCCCATCTCCTTGTTAAAATTTGGTCATGTAAAGTGGTTAAAATTTACAGTATGGTTGCAGTTTTAGTTTTCTGAAAGCTAAGCACTATATGATTTTTTTTTCCGTTTTAGGAGGCATGACTATTTACTAAAATAATCTTTCCTATATTTAAAAGCCTTTTTTTTTTTTTTAATTCCTCTTAATTGTCAGTTCTTTCTCAACTTCTAAAAATGAAAAGAAGAACTTTACAAGGCTGTTTGAGATTCCTGTTGCATGCTGCTTCTTTTTCATGGCGAGGTTGTGCCATTAGTATCAGTTTTCAGTTTCTATTGCATTGCTCTGTCCTTCACTTGATTGCTTGAAATCAAACCTCACACCATGTCCCTTAATTTACTAAGTTTGCATTTTCTTGGCAGTTGTCTTTCTTGCCTGTTTAGAATAGTGAGCTCCCAGCATGTTTACTTTTTTTCCCCCCCATATTCTCATAAGTTTTGTGTTCTTAGTTGACTGTAGTGTTAAGAACCAAATTCAGGAGAGTAGATGCCTGCAACTTCATACCGCTTTTGAAGCCACAGTTGTTTTAAAGTTCTTACTATGGCTTAACTATTACACAGTGCCTTAAATTGTGATAAAAATGTTAATCTACTCAAGTGCTGAACGTGTACAGGTGATAACATGCACTCCAGTGATGCTTGGTTTGTTGTATCTCAAAGATGTTGCATCTCAAGATTGATAATGGCAATCTAGGTGGATGCCAGTTGAAGTTTGAGTTCCTCAGGTTGTTTTATACTCGCTTACTTTTTCTCCCTGTCTAAAACTGGCACTCAGACTCCCATGGTGCCATTTCTTAATATGTCTGTAATCAGTGTAAATGAAGAGAAACACCAGTATGCTACTTGATAATATCTGGGAGGTGTGTAAATAGGAATGCCCAATTCTGCTGATCTTTCAGAAGGTTAATTTAGTGTATGAAAATAAGAGTTCATGTAAGATTATAATATTTTACAATGTGTAACCTTATCAATTGATACAATATACTAAACTGATGTTAGAAACAGCAACTTGCTAAATGTTAAGCAGGGAAAGTTTAGTAACAAATGAAACTTTAGAATCCTCTCATGCTGTAAACCAGTGTATGCTGAGCATGCCCGTGCTATTTTCACCTTCATACTGAATCTGATGGAGCTATGCAAGTGCTTTAAAATGTTTTGGACTCTGACATATGGAGAATCTTTCAAAGATGACATTTTTAGTTTAGGACTTAAGAATTATAGATACCAAAATCATTTGTAGTTAAAGTGGGCTATATGACACAAGATAATTCAATAACTTACAAAAATGCAATAAAACAATAGCAGGTCTTAATCTGGAGCATAGGAGTTTTGTCCACTTGTGCTTTGACTGTTAATGGAAATCAAAGTCTAAATGTCTGTTTTACAAAGGCCTGTGTTGCTGCTGGCTTGCAAAGCATTTTTTCCAACCTCACGTGAAGTATTCCGAAAAACTTTAAAGTAGGGTTTTTTTAATGGTGTAAGAGTGGGTGATACCATTTTGTTATCTGTATATTTAAGAAAAAATAAACTTGCAGTCAGTTAGAGCTGTACAATGGCTTGCTCACAGCTGAGAATTACTCTTTATGTCTAAGAGTTTAATTTGTAGATGTTTCATTTGGTCGTTACATCCAAGATGATTTAAGATTTAGCATCTTACCTTGTACTGCTGACTTTTCCTTAAATTAGTCTAATGATTTCTGTGTTAGGGAAAGTACCCTGTCTGGTTACAGGATGAAGCAGAAGAAGAGGAAAAGGAAGGAAGGAAAGAAAGAATCAGGGAAAAAGATACCCTTGGAAATACTTCTAGTGACAGATGACATTACTAGTAACCAGAAAGAAGTTTGATGGCATTGATCTGCTGAGCTGCTTATCAGTAAAAGTGGTGTTTCAGTTTCTTGGTTTTCTTCCTGGTTTCTCTGATTTTAGCCACCTATTCCTGCTCCATTATTTTTCTGGTTCATTGTGGTGTTTTTTGGACATCACGAGCTGTTTCCACTGCAGTCTAATGGAACAGTAATTGTTAGATTTTGCCAAAATGGCTGAATTGGTATTGTGCCAGGCTCATGAGTTAAAATAGCTCAGAGAGGGGTCTGAATAAAATAGAGGCTAGCACAAAGGAATGGTTGAGAACCTGCGTCTAGAAGGAGGTACCACTGAGACTTGAGGGGATCTCTCCTTTTTAGGCAGGTTTTTTAATTCTTCAGTTCTTTCTTCCTTGTCCTTTCCCTAGTCAAATAAAATGCAGATTATTTGCTGGACTCTGAAAAATTCTTCAGAAAGAAACTTGAGATTGGGCAATGTAAAATTTGCCTGCTTGAAAAAGGTAATGCCTTTCTCAAGGTAGTGGTAGTGATGTTCGTCATTACTAAAGGATTTTTTTTCATGCCTTCAGAAATTGGGCATCTTCTGTTTAACTGTTCTCACAGCTCTATTATGAAACAGATTCTGATTCAGGCTGGTTTTATTTAAAGAGTTTTGCTCCTAGAACTGATGGACTGCTCAGTTATCAAATCATTATTTCAAACAGCAAGAAAAAAGTGGTGTTTGGGGTACTTCCTACTCACAAGAGGCAACCAGATGGTAAACCACCAGTCTGGTTTTTCCCACCGTGATGATATGCACCCACCTTACGTTTTTTCTGTCGTTTAGCAGCTTGCTGCCAATGCTGCTGAAGCAGTGAATTGCCAGCAAGCTTTTTCTCATCTATTAGATTTCCACTCCTAAAGCCTTAAACTAGCACTATCTTTTGGTGAGAAACCAGCCAGCAGATACACCTGTGAAAAAGCTCCAGGGTGGGGGTCAGTTTGTAGAGGATGCCAGCTCTCCTTGCTTTTAGGCTGCTGTTTCAACAAATGTGCAGTCATTACTGCTTAAGACTCCTGGAGCGTGTGTAGCAGCAGGGAATACAACAGCTAGTTGTTTGGGGAGGTTTTTAACTAGTCTAGAAAGTTTACATAAATTTAGCTCAAGAGCTGTCTAGAGAGCCAGAGATGAGGAAGGGCAGCTTCAGAAGCTGCTGGATCTTCTTTTTGCCATCCAGCATGTATAACTTCCTTTGTATAGTGTTCTGGAGGAGCATAGTCTGAGTTACTTTGTGAAGTTGTAAGGACAACTGAGAAGAGAATTCCAAAAATGCTTGTGTGTGACGATAATTTTACCTGCACAAGCTGTTCCCAATTCTGCTGTGGCAGAAATGCTATTTTCTTATTCTTATGTACGTCAACTTGCTCTTTAAAGGAAACAATAAAATTGGCAAGCTTTTGTTGTTTAGATAGAAATAAGAACACTTTCTCATTTTGCTTCTTGTTGTCAGACATTATTTGAGGTAATAAATAATTATCATGGAATGGTTTGGGTTGGAAGGGACCTCTAAGCTTATCCAGTTCCAACCCCTGCCATGGACAGGGACACCTTCCATTAGACCAGGTTGCTCCAAGCCCTGTCCTACCTGGCCTTGAACACTGCCAGGGACGGGGCAGCCACAGCTTCTCGGGGCACCCTGTGCCAGCGCCTCAGCATCCTCACAGGGAAGAATTTCTTCCTAATGTCTCATCTCAGTCTCCCCTCTGTCAGGTTAAAGCCATTCCCCCATGTTCTGTCCCTACAGGCCCTTGTCAAAAGCCCCTCTCTATTTTTCTTGTCAGCCCCTTTAGGCACTGGAAGCTGCTCTAAGGTCTCTCCAGAGCCTTCTCCAGACTGAACAAGCCCAGCTCTCTCAGCCTGTCTGCATAGCAGAGGTGCTCCAGCCCTTAGAGCATCTCTGTGGCCTCCCCTGGGCTGGCTCCGACAAGTCTATTTCCTCCTTATGTTGGGGGCCCCTGAGTTGGATGCAGTATCCTAGAGAAATCCAGTGTCAATGTTTGCTTTACATTGCATGATGGCAGCTTCACACTCAATGTAAATCTTGACGAATGAGGAATGATCCTGTTGTTCTGTAAGCCATTGTTGTCTAAAACACTGGGCTCTGTAGTAACTTTCTTAACCGAAAAGTATGATTTGCTGTGCAGTGGAAGAGATGTCTGTGACTGTTCTTGCAGTGATTTTTCAGAAGCATGTGAGAGCTTTTGTGAGAAGCTGTAATGGGACAGTAGACCTTTAAAGCAGTTGGTGATTAAAAAAGTTTATTTTTGTGGTAATAGCATTTGAACCATTTAACTTGAGGTGAATCCAGGTGAAAATCTCAGAGACAGAGTTGTCACTGTGAGAAAATAGAGATGACTATGTATTTTTAAGTAGAAAGACACTGAAATGAATCACCTGTATGTGTTTATATATCAATATGGAATGCTTCTGAGGAGCTGTTCATCAGCAAGAGGTGCATTATCTGTTTGACATTATGTGCCTCTAGTTGCAAAGTGACTCACAGAAGTGTACCCTTTTTGTTTTTCTGTTTTTATTTAAGCAGAAACACTGTGCACCAAATAAGGTTCCTTACAGCTGCACCTCAGCAGGAGGGAAGTGTTAAAGAAGAACCAGTTTCAGAAGTTCCAACCCGGCGGACGTGGCAGTTTGATTGGGCATTCAACAAACTGGATAACTCTGTCAGAAAAACTGGCCGCATCCCTAAAAGTCTCCTACTGAAAGTCTTTGATGAAATCTGCAAAGCAGGTAAGTTGCTTCCATTTAAAACCACAGGAAAGCTACGTTTAAGCTGCAGTATAACAGTACGTCAAACCAAGGAAATTAATAGAAAGATTTCTCATTTATATTTTGTCTGTAAGTGTTATTTAATCTGCTACATACATTGATGCACAGACTTAAAATGCTTTAGAGATTATTTTGCTTTGAATGCACACATTTACTTCTTTTTGCTTTGTGATTTTTAAGTCTTGTTAAACTTCAGTGTACTTCTAAGGTGTCTGATTGTACTGCCTTGCTTATTGTAGATTTTTAATCTGGTAATGTTACGCTTTCCTCATATAACTGTTTTCGGCATTCCAAACAGGGATCTTATCTCCCTTTTACACAGTATATTTTTTTAAATGTCTGTAATAAACCATGCTATCCTTAAGAGGTTGGTTGTGTTAAACTGGAACTGTAACAGGGAAATGTCGAGGTGATCCCCAAGTTTCCCCATTGCCAGGTAGCTCTGATACTCAGGACAAGAAAGTAGGCGTTTTTTTTAAGTAAGCCAAAAATAAGCGGCTGAGGCATTAATTCTGACAGATTCAGTACTTTTTTTGGCTAAAAATAGCTAGACTACATCAATATTTTGAAAACCAGGTACCACAGTTGGTAAGGTTTGGTACCAGTTAGGATTAGTCAGTGGAGCTATTTGCTAAATATACTAAGTACTACTGCTAATATTTATCAGAGATAGCATGTATTGTTTTGTATTAATTTTAAACTTTGCTCTGGACTGCTAATACCTTATATACATGGGATTGTGCTTTTAAGTCATCTGGTTTACTGTTTAAAAGCTGTCTTCACTTCATGCTCTCTTTTGAACTTTTTAGTGTTTTCTTTTTGCTTGAAGTATTCTTCCTGATTCTGACAGTTTTTTGTCTTTTTTAGGTATAAATTTGTAATTTGTGAGTGTGGATTGGCAAGAATTTTGTGTCCCTAAGGTTATTTGCAAATCACAGTTCTTTATGATCTTTGATTAGTTACATAGTTTTTTAGGAATGCGTATTAAGAAAAGATTAACTGCTTGCAGTGGTTTCCTTGGGTTGTGTAAGTATAGTTAAAAGTGTAGAACTTCACAAGAGATGTAACTAGGATGCTATAAGAATAAATTACATATTTCCAGATGAAAAATTCAGTCCTTTATTAATAATGTTGAAAACTCATCTAGCGGAAGTGTGGGAGGTTAGTAACTCTTGATTTCTTAAAGACTTGCCTGCCTTTGTATTGTTTTTCCATTTCTAATTGCAACGCAAAAAAATGCCCAAACGTGCTTCCTGTGTGTGTAGTCGCGCATCTTTCCATTGTCATACTGCCAGACCTTTTCCTGTTTCTTCTGTCTTTCAAAGTACTCTGTCACTAGCATAACACTGGTGGTGTGCAACTGGAGATGTGTTGGTGTTTTTATTACATGAACCAGTCGTATGCAGGGATTAAAAAGCTAGTCTTAAAAAAAGTCATAGTCTTAAAATACATCATAAACTATGATTTCTCTCACCACCCCATTATGTCATGGGAAGTTCAGATCCCTTCTTGCAATTTGAACCTGCCCCCTCTCAGTGTTTTAAGTTACTTGTTTTCTTTCCTCATTATTGCTTATTATTTTCCCCACTACTGTTTGCGTTTCTTCCTGCATGAGTTTACACAGTGTCAATAACCTTTCTGCTGTAGATCGTGCTCTTGCATGTAGTTTACAATAGTTATGTGGTATCCTAGATCTGCTGGTCCTTTTTGATACCTGAAGATCTAATTCTAGATCGTGTATAGATTTCTGGTGTTGATGGGTTTTTATTTTATTTTGCTGTTATTTTATAGCTGTTTCTACGGCTCTCTGTAATTAAAAATTAGACATACAGCAATCAGCAGCAGCTGGAGATCTCTACTGGCAACAGCTTCTGCCTCTGTGCTGAGCTGTACACAACTTTGGAGTGTTGGCATGATGATTTAGAAGTAACTTATAAAACGTGAATGATGCTCTGGACTTCAAGTAATATTGGCAGTCTCAGTATTTCAAGTCTGCCTGGACATCTCTGAGATAGAAAACCTTACGTATTTTTCATTTTTTCAATCATTTATGTTGATGCAAACATTTGTCTTGCTCCTTGTTAAATGAAATTACTTTTGCAATATAACTTTCTCTTTGATAGGAAACAAATAGGCAATATTTTCTATCCCCTTCCCCCCTCTTTTTTTTTCTTTAACTCCATGCTGCTTTCTAAGGAAATACCATTTTATTTGAAATGGTTGGGTTTGCTTATGAAGATGAGATCAAAAAAAAAATTGTCTCCAGATTATTGTGTAATCTGTGCTACATGTGGCAGCTCTGCCTTTCTTTGTCTCGGGAGTAGTAATGAAGTCCAAGAAAGACAAATGAATTTATAGTTACTTATTCAATATTCTGGTGGTAGTGCAGAAGTCAGAGATGATAAACAGGTGATAATCATCGAATCATAGAATCATAGAATAGTTAGGGTTGGAAAGGACCTCAAGATCATCTATTTCCAACCCCCCTGCCATGGGCAGGGACACCTCACACTAGACCATCCCACCCAAGGCTTCATCCAACCTGGCCTTGAACACTGCCAGGGATGGAGCACTCACAACCTCCCTGGGCAACCGATTCCAGTGCCTCACCACCCTAACAGGAAAGAATTTCCTCCTTATATCCAATCTAAAGATTATAAGGAATAAGTATAAAGATAATAAGGATAAGGAATATAAATATTCCTGCAGGTTCCTTCACTGTTCTCTATATGTGAACTGTCTCATTTGTTTTATATTGGGCATGAACAGAAGTGGAAATACAAATTTCAGTGTGGAATGTCTCTGAATACCAGTTCTGTGGTAGTATGGAAGTGGTAAGAATTATTCTGCGATGTTAGCAATTGACCAGAAAGTTATGTCCCTGTTAGGATAAAATGATCTACAGGACTTAGATTGGGAAATTAATATACCAGATCACCCAAGTTTAGTATTTTGTGTTACGTGTTTTAAAATTTCTGCTAAGCAGAGATCATTAGTACTAAATGGTAGGTTTTATTGTGAGTCTTTTTCATGATAATGCATAATAGCGTCATCATTGTTTAATCATTTGGGTATCCTGATTTGTAAAAATCTTCAATTGTGGAGAAGATAGTATCCTATACAAAATGCTTATGTATTTCAGTGGGTCAATTTAGAATCTTATTTTCTAATATTAAATGCATAATTATTTATAAAGAAATTTGTCATTGTGTTCCACTTGCAGGGAGTCCAGGGAGTAACCAGACCTTGCTTTTGTTGAGAAGTTGTGGTGCTCTTTTACCAGAGGTATTGTCACCTGAAAGAACACAGCTAGCTCATGTGATATGGGACAAGATGAAAGAACTGGGTAGGTTGGTTTTGTTAGTCCCTCTGCCAAGAACAGCTGTGAGCTTCAGTTACTTTCTTTATAACAGAAGACTGCATGTATTTTACTAGTGTTTAAATGTTAGGTTACAACAGCAAATACACATTACCGAATAATCACTAGGTTTTAATATTCAGGTGAGAGACCTGTTTCCTATTCTGGGAGTTATACTGACATCTAGGGGTGTTAATAATAAATCTGAAGATTTTTCTTGTAAGATGCTTAAAGTGGACTTTTGCTTCACTTTTATTATTGTAAGAATGCATTTTACTTTTCTTGATGTCAGATGTTACCGTGTTATCTGTTGAGCTGAATACACCTAGTGCTACCAGCTAGTTTATCAGATGATATTTTAATTATTTATGTATAGATGATGCGTAGGTGAACTTCTTCTTGATAGTAATATTGGTGAATCTGTATAATAAATACAGCTGCAGAGATTGTGAAATAACATGCACACAAGCATTCATGTTACTGTGCTCTTATGTTTTAGCCTTTATAAGCGTATGTGCTGTTAAATAGATGTCTGATATTTTAAAGGTGGATAAAAGGAAGCAGTCTCATTATACATAAAGATCATACAGAATAAAATTGATATGAAATTAAATACCTGAGAAAGCTATAAAATAGTGTTGAATTTAGAGAATCTGCATTCACTGACTGGGGTTGAAATATTTCCTTAGGTGCTGTGTATGATACAAGCCATTATAATGCTTTGCTTAAAGTCTACCTTCAGAATGAGCACAAATTTTCTCCAACTGAATTCTTGGCCAGAATGGAGGAAGCCAATGTGCAGCCCAATCGAGTAGGTACCCCTTTATACCTTCATTCTTAATAGTAGTATCCATTTATTGGATAGAAATCATTAACTTGCCCTTTCTGTTTTCTGTAGGTTACATACCAAAGGTTGATTGCTGCCTATTGCAATGAGGGTGACATTGAAGGAGCAAGGTATTCTTTTGTGTTTATGTTTAAAGGGATTTTCACACAATCTGTATCTTGTATTCCCTACTGTTAATGTTAACACTCGTTTTGGTGTAATTCTTATAAATTGAGCAAAGCAAAGAGGGGGTTTAAGTATATTTTAACCAAGTACTGAAGAGCAGCTCCTTGGAGACAGCAGGAATCTACACAAGCAAAATAAAAATAAGCGAAAGACCAGTGTGATCAAATCAAGTTGTATTCAGGTTGCTCAGAAAATAACTTGCTTTGTCATTTCTAGAGCCAGCATGAAAAAGCCTAAGGTTATGAAGGCTTACTGCCTAAGTAAGAAAGTGGCTATTGGGAAAGGCATTTGACAACAAAGTGGGCTAAGGAGCAAATAGTAGTAATTCTGATTGTTGTGTTTGTTATTACTTAGGGCTTCCTGGATATCTGTCTAACATTTTAATCTTAGCGAGTTTACATTGCAACAGTGGGAATGCTGGGCATAAGAAATAAGTAAAAGGAAGATAAAATTTACCCCAAAACCATACAAAAACCAGCTGCACGCTTGTGTCTTGTGTATTTCAAAGTGACAAATACAATTCATCTGAAAAAATGAGGATGACCAAATCATGAGCTTGTTATGCAGTGTCCCCAAATGTAATTGCTCAGTGACATCAAGATTTCATTTTGTTTGATCATGCAGTACTTGTCCAGCAGAGCAGCAATATCTCACTAGTCTACCTTTTCAAAGGGAAAAAAAAATCTGATCTTTCATTGTCTTGTATTTTGCAGTCAGATTCTTGGATTTATGAAGAACAAAGATCTTCCAATCACTGAGGCAGTATTCAGTAGCCTTGTGAAAGGTCATGCAAGATCAGGGTAATGTTTAATACCTTTTTCTTTTGTTTTATTTTTACCACAATATAAAGTGATACGGTACAGAAAAATTGCAAGCTACAGAATAGTGTGATGGGTTTGAATAATAATATGTAGAAGACTGTCTTTTCATTTTTGAAGCAAAACTGGGCTATTCAGCAAAGGAAGTAGGTATTTCTTGTCTGAAGATCTTGCATTTCAAGATAAATTACTGTACTTTTGTACTGTTTGAAAAATAAATTTGCTGTGTTTTGTTTGGAACTTTTTCAGCTGTAAAGTTGAAAGAGTATTTTAAGTAATACAGTAATTCAAAGATTTGCGTTTTCACCTTTCAGGATTTGCTCAGTTAAAGCAAGTTTCTCTGAGCTTCTTGCTGTCTGTTTCCAATTCTAATTAATTTAATAAGTAATTGTGGAAGTCACAATAAACATTATTACAATTAAATCTACTGAGGGTCTTTCTTCTGAATTCTTTTAGGGATATTAAGAGTGCAGAAAATATCCTTTCAGTGATGAGGATGGCTGGTGTGGAACCAGGTCCAGACACCTATTTATCACTACTGAATGTGTATGCTGAAAAGGGTGATGCTGATAGCATGAAAAAGGTATTTTAAGTTTAATTTTAAATAATAAACTTGATTGATCTCTTGTTCAGTTTAACTTTGGAATGCTTTCTATCCATGCAGGAGGAATAATACTGAATTTTATAACTTGGTTCTTCCTAGTCTGCGGCAATTAAACTTTTTGGTTATCTGAATAGCTGGAAAACTGAAGGCAGTCTCATAGTTTGTGAAAAATCAGTTTCTTTCTATAGTTGCCTTTTACTCTGAGAAGATAGATTTGCCAGTGAGTGATTTAATAATTCAGTCTTTTTTTGAAAAGAGGCAAATAATGCATATGAGAAATATATATTTATTTATGAAAATAAATGAAAAGTACACCTTGATTATCCTGCTCCCATTGAAGCCACAGAATCTTTCCACTAATACTGATTTTTGAGATTTCATACCAATAGCTTAGGTATTCATGAAGTACGGATAAGATAATGCTGCCTTACAGCCTTTTGTGTACATGATTTTTTTTTCCAGTTCTCTCTTCTATTTTTTTTTTTAAATCAATGAACTATTTGGAAAGGAATGCAGAAAAAAAAATTGGTTTCAGTTTAACAAGTAGTATCAGGTGGAGTGGACCAAATCAAGGAAGAGGATGTGGAAAACATCACAGTGTTCTGTGACTTACAAATTATATCTTCAACCATCCTCTTTCCAAACAGTAACAAAAAGATTGATTAATCATTCTCCCCTTTTCAAAGTAATTTCTTTTTGAAAGTCATCTCACAATGAGTCATATCAATGAAAGTCATCTTTTACCTGTCTCTTTTTCTTCTTTGCAGTCTAAAGGTGTTTTTGAGGCCCTCTCCATAGATGTTGTGTATTCTCCCTAATAACCTAACCCCATGGTTTTAAAAGAAGGAAAAAACCCACAGCTTTTTGTGATTTTAATTATTTTATTTTTTGTTTAAATGTATCCTGAATTGGGTCACTTTGGAGTTTATTAATATTAAATTTATTCTGGTTTACAGACTCTAGAACAGATTGAGAAGACTGAAGGGTACCTTATGGATAGGGTTTTGATGCAGGTGATTTTTAGCCTCGCCAAGGCTGGGTATCCTCAGTACATTGAAGATATTAAGGAACGCATAAGATTTGAAAAGGAATTAATTCCAGGTATGTTCTTGTTTGCTACAACAGTGGTTGCTACTCTGGGTGGAGAGGGAAAGCATTTTCCTTTTTTTACCCCAACAATAACTAATGTTACTGGAAACAGGTAATTTTGTACTTTCCTCTTAAATACTTAAGGAAAATAATACTTTTGCCATTAGTATACTTTAAATAACAGTGTACAAAATTTTCATATAAACCAGTCTCAATTGCTTAAATACAAAAATTAATCAATTTTTTTAACCTTATAAAATTCATTAAGATTTTCTAGGAGAGCAGTTAAGTGTGGAGTCCTTTCCTCAAGCACTGTTGTCGCAACAGAAATTACAGCTCTTTGTGAATATCATTAAAAGGGAGGCTAAACACGGAGAATAGTTTTCTTTATCCACAGTTAGTCGCTTTTGGATCCCAGTATGCGTAATCTGATTGATAACTGTTAATTATATTTCATACATTTTATCTTTCTTGACATGTCTGGGAATGTGTATCCTTCTGTTATTTAGTATCCTTCTGTCATGCTGCAGTAGTGATGCTTCTGTAATTTTTGGCATAGTCTTCTAATGAGAAAAGTGAATTTCATTGATAAATGTAAATCTGGAAAAGGGCGTCTCAAATTTAATTGGTTCATCATGTTTTAGGGTATGCTCATGAAACTTGTAAAACATTTACTTTGCTAGCTTTCACTAATCCTAGTGGTTTAGTATGAAAATAGTTACATGCACTTAATTTTGTTGTTTTTTTTTTTTTTTTTCAATTGCTAGATGCAATGAACCTGTGTTTGACACTGATAACTCACGGCTTCGAAGATATAAGTTTCCGTATTTTGAAGTCTTTTCCCAATTTCTCACGTGATAATATGGACCAGGGTAGCTTCTTCTTGCAACATTGTGTAAATAGAGATATGGTATGCAGAATAGTAGTATTTTTTCCCTTATAGACTAATAACTGTGTATTATGCAACTGTGAAAATGGAAAATGGTAGATTTTTTGTACAGTTCATAAAGAATAAAAAAAAGGATTTTATTTTTTTCATATTAATTTGTATAGTAAATAGAAATTCACACAGGAATTACGTTTGGCATATGTAATATCTGCTTCCTAAACATTATAAGAGTCTGACATTCTTAACAATTTGAGAAATTGAACAATAATTATTTAAAATTATTTGCAGCCAATGAACAAGCTGGAGCAGTTTTGTAAGGAGCTACAAGAAGCAAAAATGCACTCAGCACCACTGCCATTTGTTTTGCGTTGTGCTTTGGAGGCCAACAAAGCAGGTATTCTGCTTATTTAATTTTTCTTCTGCTGATTTAAAGTACTTGGTTGCTGTTTAATTATCTTGTGAATGTTTTCAGCCTTAGCCATTGACTTGATGAAGACGATGAAAAAGGAAGGCCTGCCACTCAGACCTCACTATTTCTGGCCACTGCTCGTTAAGTTCCAGAAAGAGAACAATCTTAAAGGTTAGTTATCTGATAAGTAGCTCCTCTGTCTTTACTGCAGATCTAGTGCACAAATCTTTACTAAAACATTGCTTTGAGATTCAGCAGACTCTTGAAAGTAAACGAAGACCTTGCTGCGTGTCTTATTTGTTGCAAACAATTGTTCCTTCTTAATCGTGTTACATACAGATCTACAAATGTAAAATCTACTTTTGCATAGAAATATGTGGCAGAGTTTTAACTCTTCACATTCTTTCTGCCTTCCGCTGGTTCTTTTTGCTGCTCATTACCTTTTATGGAGCTTACTCTTGAAGCAACTGAAATCTGAGAGAAGAATTTAAAAGTAAGGTAATGTTGTAATAGCTCTTTTGGACTGCAAACCCAAACCTTTATTCAAGCCAGCTTCTTATTTTTGACCTAATAAGGCAAAAATGAGTTTCATTACAATCATAAAAACTGCAGGAGAACTTACACTGCTGAATGTATGAGCCTGACCTGACAGCATACTGATTGAAGGACAAAAATGCTCAATCTTTGGGGTTCTTAAGTAGGTTTAAGCATTTAACATACTTTCCCCTGTTACACATGGGGATGTCTACGGGATATGAATAAGAATTGAACAAATATTAAATTTTAGAGTACAGTATCTAATTCTTTGGTTTGCGTTATTGGTAATTCAGAAAGAATGGTATTGTAAAAAGATGCTTTTAACAGAAGTACTTCCCCCTTGGGGAAACAAAAAACTGTCTTTTTCATCTTATCTCACAGTATAATGTGCTTTAGAATGAGATGCAGAGTTGTTAGTGTGACACTGGGTGACAAACAAAATGCACAAACAAAAAAAAAGTGCTTTTAGCAGACTCTTCATATCGCAATTTTATCTTAAATATACAGTCACATTCCAGTTTGGAAGAAATGCTGGAACAAGTATTCCCTAATTGTTTCTGGCTATAAAAATGTCTCAAGTCTTTTTCAAAAAGCCTTTATGAAAACAGTATTCAGTTTTTATTAACTCCTTAGGCTCTGTTCCTGCTAGGCAACTTCTCAAGTTTGTCTTCTCCCAGATTTTCAAATGCTTTAAAGTTCTGTTCTGGAAGAGAATCAAATGCTTGAAAGTTCTATTCTAGTCAGCATCAAGTGACATTGTTTTAGTTTTGTCCTTTGTGACTGACTTGAAGTCCAACTTTGCCAAAAATGAGTAAATTGAAATCAGTCTCATGCTTCCCTACTGATAAAGCAAATTTTCTGTTACTCCATGGAAGGTTTTACTTCACTAACACAATAACAAGGAAAGTCGGAAGTATTTTTTTATTTAGACTTAGCTCCCAGAACTGAAGCAGTATCTGACCATCTGGACAAACTTAAGTTTTCACATCTTTTGAGATCACTGGCAAGATCAGAGGTTGCCTGTAGAAACTGACTGTGCTTTGCCTAGTAGTTCCTGTTGGAAGTCATGTAAGCAAATCGAAAAGAAAATGATCAAGAAACCCTCAATTCTGGCTTTGCCATTTTCTAGAGAGCCTTTCTTTTTATATGTGCAAAGGCATTGAATACATAAACTTCTGTATGTCTGGATGATAATGCTGTGGATTTGCAAGCACATTTTTGTGACCTGATACTTGGTCTCAAAGTTTGAATTGTGAAATGGGAATGTTACTACTGTGTGCATACCTACAGAAGTCAGTGATTTTGCAATTGTTAAAATACATAAGAAGATATCTATGCAACTTCTTTTGCAGTGAGGAATCAGTGGAATTATTATTGGCGCAGTGAAGTAAGTTGTTCTTTTCCATATGTAAGCTCACATTCGTTTTTTGAAATTTAGTAAAAAAAAAATCAATACATGAGATCTGCTCTCTGAAAATACAACCAATACCTTTGAAATAAAGTAAATAAGGGGGAAAAAAGCACCTACCCTGAAACTGTTTTGTAAAAGTAGAGAAAAAAATAGTGCTGCAGTGAGAATGTAAAGGTGACGGCAGATAGTAAATTAACAGAACAGTGCTTTGTAGCAGAAAAAAATAGTAGAGCTGTGTGAACAAAAAACTATATAGATACACAAAACTATATAGATAGTGTATCACATCCCATGCCAGAAATGAGGTAATAATTCCTTTCTCTATAAAGTAGTAATGCCCAGCCTAATATTGGTAATTTTGCATCTCAGTGTCAGCAAGACAGAAAATGGACAAGAGCTTTGAGGAAAAAACATATTAAAAAATCTGATGGGATGTAGTCAGTGGATGAAATAGTCATTAAGGAATGCACAATGTAAGCAGAACCTGTCCAGAACTGCAGGGTACAAATGTCTGAATCAGTGCATATAACGTGACCCAAACAATTATGTAACTAGTACCAGTATTCAATTATATATTTATCTGATGCTTATTTTAACAAAAGCTGACACCAGATATCAAAGGAAATTCCCTAACTCTTCTGTATTATGGAGTTGAGCTTCGAAGAAAAGTAGCGATGAAGTAATGGCTAAGAGGGATGAAACTAAGCACAGCCGTTTTTAAATTCATTGTAGAGAACCTAACCACTGTGAAACAGCAAACAGCTCTTTTTCAATCATTTTATGCAGGCATATAATTTCAGAGGGGCATTCTTGCCTTTATGTATATTTTTATATAAGGTGATAAGTAATTATTTCCATATGTAAGGAAAACCTGTTAGGCTTTTAGGAATGGAAAGTGTTTGCAGGTTTTGAAATACCAATATGTGGTGGAGCTGAAACTGTTGTTGGCACTGAGATTCATCTTGTATCAGATTATACACTGAAACCAGGAGAGCCTGGTATAAATAAGCAGAAATCTTTGACTTACACTTCATTACTCAAAATTCAGTAGCTTCCCTTCATCCTTGTATAATAATGTTATTTTTTAAAGACAGTTCTTAAAAGTCAGTTGTGTATTTCACTTTTAGTTTCTACAGAAATGTTGTTATATACATTAATCATGGTTGAATGGTAATTCAATTTTTACTTTGAAATATAAGAGAAATAAGAGTCTGAGTCCAGAGGGGAATAAGGGTGGTGACTTCACAAAAATACTGTTTTGTAGACAGTCTGTTCTGGCGCACAACTTCATGTGTGCATCCGAAATTAAGAGCACAGCAACTATACATTAAATTACGTTGTTTTACTGAATGCAACCTCAGTTTTCCAACTGGAGTTTTAATTTTTTGTTTCCTTAGAAAGCTGCTTAAAGCCCAGTTTTACTGCCCTTGCACATGTATAACTGTACGTAAGTGCGTTTGATATTCCCTCTGTTATGATGGCACTGCTTTAGGAAGAAGCACGACTTAACTGTGAGAGAAACCTAGGAAATTAAAAGTGGCCTAAAATACAAGTGTCACTTTTCATTTCTTGAAAAGCAGGAAGTTGCTCTGCTCTACCACAGATATTATGAACATCTTGTAATTAATCTCTTTTGTATTTGTTCTTGGATGTACTGAACCAAGGCTGGAATCTGTTCTGTTGGGATGTTTGCGTGCTGTTTCTAGTCTTGACAAAAAGAACAGTAGTTGGGCTGGGTTTTGTTCCGTATTTCTTTCTTTTATTCCCTTTTCCCACTCAGTTATTTGATTTTTAGACACTCAGCTCCTGCAGTCTGTACATACCTCAGCCCAAGATCTCAAAAACCTCTTCTTGTTCAAGCAGGGAGATGGCCAGAAGACTTTACTGTGGGTTTCATCATACCCAGTCTTCTGGATCAGTGGTCTCTAAAATGGGGTAGCAAGGCAATCATTTGGGGTGTGAGCAGGGTGAAAATAAATAATTATTTCAGCCTTTTTTATGCTCTATTTTTGTGTAGGTTTTCTGATGTGCGTAATTTATCAGTACAGTAGTACATGTGTAATATTTCCAAGTAAATATACATGTATTGGGGTGTGTTCTCAAAGTTTCGGACAGCAGCATTCTAGATGAGTATCACTGTACTTTGTGTTACTCTTTATTTAGTCCGTTCTTTGATGCGGGGAGAGTGAAGAGGTTAGTGTATTTTCCTGTATGAGGAGCAAAGAATTTCTAAAAGTCCACACACAGGATGCTCAAATCCTATTTCATGCATGTATCTAACAATTTTATAGTATTTTGATTGAAGTGGGAATGTTTGATTGCTTTGTGCTGTGGAAGACATTTATGTGATAATAAAGTAGTTCTGCTCTCGGAGAGGTAGAAAATGCATGCAAAACTGTAGGGTTCAGCGTTGATTTTCATTAATCTTCGATTCCCCCCCAGGTTGTAGATCAGCCATCTTAGAAATGAAGAAATGTGTGCCAGCATTTTTTTCAAGTTTGCAGTTATTTGGCTATGTGCAGTATTGTTACTGGTATTCCTCCTTACTCTGCATCTCTCACTGTTGTGCAGGTGTTCTAATCTTCAATACATGCCCTTTCCTGCTCAGGAGCTGTGCCCTAATAGACATTTGAGCCTAATGGGTGTTAGGGAAGGGGGATGCTTAACAAGCCTGTTTTCTACTTTCTCCTAGATACAAATTTGAACGTAAATCTTCAGTTTACCACACCTTGTTCATTGTGGTATCTAGTTGGTGGTTTTCAGACAACTTTCTTGTGATACAGATACAGTTATTTTTTAAAACACTTCAATATAAGAGGACTTGGTGTATTTTCTGGAAAGTTGAAAACATGAAATAGAAACTACCTGTCAAAATTTGAAAGGTATATCAAGGAAGACTTACTGTAATTAATTCTTTATTCATATTTTTGCAGATTCTGGTCCAAAATCAGAGTTTTGTTTAAGGCAAACTCGAACAGATGATGCGACTTTAATCTAGTATGACTTGCCTGCATGTATTTTCAAGTGCTCAAAGGGAATTCACATTTGATTATTTGCACCATAGTGCACTGCATAAAATATTCATGGAAGTGTCACTTTTCCATAGGTGGCACTCCAGGGCAAAGACAGGGACTTTGGACATTTTTAAAGTAATAAGTATGAAATGCAAGTTGAAAAAAACATATGCTGGTTGGTACTGGTGTCCTGCAGCTACTGACAAATCATTTTTAGACCAGCAAAAAAATGGTAATACCTGTATTGGTTTTGACAGGGGTTCAGAGTTTACTAGCTAGGGCTACTGTAAGAAGTTTCTGCAGATAGAAGAGTGTGAACGATTAAAAAGCATACTCTAAAACTCTATGCTATAGTTGCTAATCTATTAAGATTTGGTATCTGTTGTTTACAAATGCATATCTGCTGGATTAATATACGGTGTAATTGTATGAATTGATCTGAACCCTGTAAAAGTTAAAATGTAGTTTCACTGGGGCTTGGGATTTCCACCTCGAAGCTGTTGCGTTAATAGAGTAATCAACCTATTTGCTTACAAAGACATTACTTGTTTTAAGCAACTATAGGGACAAACCTTAAAAGCTTGCCTTGGTAAATAGGGTTGGATATTGGGAACAAAGTGAAGAACGTACTGAAGAATGCGTTTGTATCTTGAATTTGATTATGTACTTTATACCAAATTTCACATTTGTTTTTTATGCACAATAATACGGATGTTTTGATATATTACTCTAAAAGTTGTTTTGCAAAAGTGATCAAGAGTTGCTGTCATATATTCACCGTGTTAAAAAGTTTGTATGCTAACCAAGAGTTTCATGGTTTTAATACAGCACAGAACAGGAAGTTCAGTAAATCTGGTGCAAGCTTCACAATTAAGAACTTTATTGACACCAAAAATAAAACTGCAGGATGTTGCATGGCAATGTCAAGGAGGGAAATCAAGGAGAGAAGTCTTTCATCCTTCTGAAGTACTTAGCCTTACTAATTTTGCCTTGATATAGGTATCTTTGAGGTCGTCAAAGTGATGCACGACTTGGGGGTGGAACTTGATGCGGACACATACGCAGACTATGTTTTTAAAAGTTTTGCTGATAGTGAAACTGCCCGTGCCCAGCTGAAGGTGAGTTTACATTGAGAATTCATAAAAATGGCTATTGTATGTCTGGGTTTTCTGTGTTCTCTGTGAAGGCTGTAAATCTCAGTAGTGCCCTGAACATGAACATGGTCTGATGAAGCCTGTTCAAAATGTCTTTAGATACTAGTTTTGATTACTTTTGAAGCAGTTCTTGCACTGATGGTTTGTTTGCCTTGTCTTCGCCTGCTGCTTTCCTTTCTTCTTTACAGAGCTAACCGAAATACTTAGCTCAAGACTTAGTAGCTTTCTATTTCCTCAGGTGGAAAACTAAATAAATGAATTACATCCTTTTGCTGAGAATTAAAAGTATTACAGATGTTGCTGGTGATTTTTTTGGTGTGTTTTTTGGTTTGGTTTGGTGTTTGTTTTTTTTTTTTTTTTAATTTTAACTTTTTTAACCTTAAAATTGAGAATTGCAGACTAAGTTTGTCTGCCCCACTCTTTTTAATTTTTGATAATTTTATCTCTTGCAATTGATTTCAGTACAAAATCTGCGTAATTTTTGATCAGTAGCAACTTACCTGGCTAGCCTTGTAGATTTTTGTGGAGCAGTTTCTGTGTTCTCAGTGACTATCAATACAAACATGCCAATGTCCTTGGCAAGCATTAAAAAATACAAAGTATCAGGAAGTCTTCCCTGTGCCTACAATGATTGATTGCTTTATCTCTAGAAAAATGGCTGCCTATTTGAAAGTGATGGGCTCTCTGTAGCAGAAATAAGATACGAAGCAGTAAATGGAAGACTGAACAATGTTCTTTCTCTGTGTAAGTATTTTTAATGTTGCATGTTACTATGTACTTGGTAGCATTGATTGGTTGTAGCCTAGGAGATATACATGTATTAATATGAGGTGTAAAGGTATGTGGGGAAACTTGAGCAAAGCTTTTATGTGAGGTCCTCTGCAATGAAACATCAGACTGAAACTACCAGTTCTAGACAGCGTATCATGGTTAAATTGTTTTTGAACATTGAGCCTGGCCATAAGATTTGTATATGTGATAGTTACAAATCACAGCTTTGCTGTGATTGTGTTGCAGTTATGATCCTTTTGTACTTAGAGGGCTTAAGGAAACAATTTGCCTTGCAGAATGACTGTAAAGTTGTTGGTCCAGGAATGTTTTTTGTTTGCAGTGCCAGTTACAGCAAGATGGTAGTCTAACAACATGGCTCTGAAGTACTACAGAATTATTAATGAAAGAACCAGCTTTAAAGAACTGATTCACACTGAGTTAACCCGAGGGTGCTCTGTGGGTCCTGGAAGTATGTGTATAAGTTTGATGGGTTAATTAGGTGATGAAGTTGTAATAGCATGAATAAGAGTTTTCTCCAAAGACGGTTCTGATGCTCTGTGCTTCCACATGTTAATACATGTCATTGACTGAATGTATGGGATGGGATAATTTGCTTGATTAAGTAGGAATATATGTTTCTTTTTAAATTTAAAAAAGCCCAGTTTTTATTTGCCTAATATACTGATACAGTAATGAAATACCTAAATTTGGACTAAATATAGCACAAAAAGATCTTTTTTTTTAAACAGTTTTATGTGTCCAAGGCTCAGGGAAGAGCTTAACCAGTCTTTTATTGCAATAGTCATTAACTGTTTTATTTAACAAATATAGAAATATGTAGTCTATGCACCATGACCCTGGGAAACTGTTGTGTTGAAAATGAGAAAATTGAGTAGTTATTAGTCAGTGATTTGATTTCTCTATTGGAGATTTATCAGTTAGTGAACCTTACCTAGTGCCATCATTTTGTCTGTTCTTGCAAAAAAAAAAAAAAAAAAAAAAAAAAAAAATAATGAAAAATGAACACCTAAAATAAATTTGAAGGGTTTTTTTTGAAAGGGTGGCTGGTTTACAGCAGCGAAATTTCCTCTGGAAGGTGAAATAGTTTTTTGGGGAGTATTTTGGTTTCGTATTTTTTGTTGCTGCTTTTTCCCTTCCATGAGAAAGTAAATGCCGCCCTCCACACTCATTTTGCTTACCTGAAATAGTCAAGTTTTAACCTGTTGTAAGGCACAAATTTGTGTGTGTCTGGTGTGTGGTAGATGTATATATCAAAAGTGTGATACTGGGCACATGTAGGCTGAATTCTGTGTTACTGTCATGAAATTAGTCTCGCGTAGTGTACTATTTAGCTGTTGTCTGTGTGTTGAATTTGAATCTTGTAGTGGTATTTCTATTTACAAAGGCTAGGGTTAATAATTCATGGAGATGCACAAGATTTCTTTTGAACTTGAGCTTTAAAGGAAGCTACTCCTGTAAATAGTTTACCAAGCTGAAATGAATGCTAGTAAATCTAATTAGCACCTGTGTAATGATAAGGCACAGATATTAAACAGCTGATTTTTCCTTTTTTTTTTATTGACTTGGCTCCTTTTGCAGTATTACAAAGAGGGAAAAATAGATGCAGTATGGAAAATAGTTGAAGATTGTCTCATCAGTGTAGCCAGGGGAGGCGAATGTTGGTTATTAATGCTGGTTGCTATCTATGTGTATTGATTCAACTTCTCATGCCTTATAATGTATAGATTTCTGCCACTGACAAGATGAAAACTACGAAGCATCAGTTGAGGAATCTGGCCGCATAAGGCGGCATACATGAGAACTGCTTTTTCCCTTTATCACACCGTTCCATTCCACTTCATTGTCAGCCCCTTGATTTTCTCAGACTTGTTTGTTGCTAAGGAAACCAGGTTGCCGATTGTCAGCAGCAGCTGAGCATACTAAGATGCTTTTCTGCTCATCTTTTTATGAGCAAAAAGTTTAATATACCACTGGAAGAAGATTTGTATTGGGGCTTCTTGAAACCAACTTTACCTGAGATTTTCAAACTTAAATAAACATTCCAACATTTAAAACTTTAAATTTCCTAAATGCCTGGAGTTAGTTTAAGGAGTGGTTTTAGCATGTTGCTCCTGCCTTTTATTGCCCATGTTCCTATAGGGCTAGTGCTTTTATTTAAGTTCTCTTCTACCATATACCATACTGCTGCCCTTGATGAAAGGGCGCAGGGCATTCAGGTTAAATCTGTTGTGATAGTAAAGTCCAAGAATAATAACTTCATGCAGGACTTAAATGCATCTACTACTGTATTTTCTTTCTTTGCTGGAGTATGGTGCTGGAATGAGAGACAGGAATTCTAGAGGAACAAGGTAGACTGTTTTGGAATATTTAGCCAAGCAATGATGTAAGGATGAGGACATAGGGCATAACTGGAAATGACCTCTCAGGGCCATCTAATTTTAAGTAATATTATAGTTTCCCTAGTGTCTTGGTTAGGATTGTTTGGGGTTTGTTTTCTTTTTGGAGCATAATACTTTCTTCAGTCTTACACTTTTTTTACAGGTAAGATGCTTACTCCAATTACTAACTTGTATAAAAGACTGATGTGTTAACTATTGGCATTGAAGGCAATAAAAAGGGGGAAAATTCACATTTAGAATATTTGATCCCTTTTGAAATGGAGCAGATTTAGAGCTGATAAAACCAGGACTGTTTCAAATCTCCTAGTGTTTGAAATTTTGGCTCACAAATGTTTACCCAGCATTTCCTCTGAACTAACAACATAATTCTCCTGAGGACACCCTGTTTACATGACCTGCCGAGTTGTGGCACTCCAGGAATTATTATTTGGTTTTGTACAATGACTACTTAGAAACATTTCTTTCATTTACAGTGACTTCAGCAAGAACGCCTCGCATTGATATTCGTCAGATCAGGAGCAGCCTCAGTTTGGGTTTTAGAAGGTAAGGTTGCTATATAATACCTTAATTTTTGCTGTTGCAAAGTTCCTTGTCTTTTTTTGCCTTGTTGAATACAGGTCTATGCAGTCTTCCCCACAGTCCATGTTTGAAGTTTGAAAAGTATGGTGTCAGGTGTAGCAGATTTGAGGGATGTCTTTGTTCCTCTCTGCTTTCCCTGATTTCCTTGCCTTTGCTGTATATGAACATACCTTTGAAGTATTACGTATATACTAGATTAAAAAGAACTTCACTGTTCTTTGTTCTGTGGTATTTGACAGTATATAAACTTCTCAGAGTAGTAAACATCTGGGGGTTTATCTGTATTCACTATTTTTGTTTATAAACTGCTATGCTAATGTAAGATTTCCCTAAAGATTATCACTAGTAACCATTAAAGCAAGTGGGTGCTTAATGATGAGGAAATACCAGTCCAGGCATATTCTACATCTGATAGCTTTCTGTGCCCTCTGGGTTAATATGACTCCTGAATACTCACACTGAATGCCAGCTATTGTGCTGCAATTGTCATGACTTTATATTCACAACCCTATGGTCCTGTTTTGCAAGGAGGGTTCCTTGCTAGCTTGCATAAGTTTAAGAGAACCCTGCAGGTGTATGTGGATTAGCGAGCATTTCTATCATTCACTGTTTGCCCCGTCAAACATTTAGAACTGTGAATGAGGGTATTTTTTGCAGTGCACCTGCGCTGCTGGGAACTACAGAGGTCACTTAATATCACTCAGATAATAATCACACCAGAGCCTGAAGCCTGGTTTTGTTCACTAAGTCATCTCCTGAAGTTCTGTAGTGGCTATGAGATATAACTATGTTTTAAGTTGGAGATTAATAAAGCATACCAGGTGAATATGACCAAAATCATTTCCTAGTATACTGTAAGTTGTGTCTAGCTGATCCTGCTCTACTATGAGAAGAGGATGAAAAAAAGCAAACCAGTGTCTAAACTGGGTCCATTAACTAAGCCGTAACGGACCTTGACGTCCAAGGGGTAAATGAAATAATGTCTTAGATCCAGCAGAGTTCTTAATTTCAATAGTAAGCCCCAGAATTGTCTGTTTCAGATGTATTAATTAACAGATTTTCAGAACACATTTTCTTTGCAAGTATAGATGAATATTCAGTAGGAGTAGAACTTGCGGTGGAAAGGAAGTCATGCCAATGTTTTACTGCACATAACCAATGCCGTCATGAGATACCCCTGCCACTGGGGTGCAGGTGGTAAGGATGCGATTTGAAGTAGTTTTAAATTGTTATCAACTTGTATTGTGAAAACTACCTGCTGAAGAATCATATTCTCTTCAAGTGAGACAATTACTCTTGTCAGTGGTGGAACAGTTACTAGTGTTGTGATTTCAATAGTTATTGGATATTTGGGCAAAAAGCTTGGAATTCTGAGGTTTTGGGTTGATTTTTTGGGGTTTTTTTTTTTTTTTTTTGCTTTTTTTAGTTTGGTGTTTTGGTTTGTTTCCTTGCTTTTTAATTTATTTTTTCTTTAACATTAATCTCGCTTTTGCCTTCATTTCTGTTTGGCCTCAGAAGCGATGTACAAGGTTGGCTGTGCCCAGGTTTCACCCTTACATTGTTTCTGAAAGCATGCCAATTCAGTGTTTCCTTTTCTATTTAAACATAATGGCTAGACCAGTCTGAAAATGAAGCTTGAAGATGTGATAGAAGAAAAAATACTTGTACATTTTGTAAAGACCGAAGCAAAAGTTTATGACTAAATGGAGGTCTTGAATGTTCAAATGAGTGGAGTTTAGGACTGGCATACAAAAGTACAGGGTATGGACACCAGGGACGCAGGAACAGTGTCTGTGGCAGACTAGTTTATGGATTTCTTTAGCAGCTGCTCTTCTCTGGTAACTGCTTCGAAGTATTCCCATTCTGTCTGCCTGATGTACCATTACTATTTCAGAGTCAAGTACTTTAGGAAATTGATGCATTTGATATCTGCAGTTCGTTGTCATGCTGTCAGTAGTGGAGCTAGTTCACCTAGGAAAGCTTAACTAACCTCACAGATAGCATATTTCCCCCCCGCCGCCCTGTGTGGACCTGCGTTTGACTCATTTTCAAATACAAGTGGCAGTTGCACAGAGAGAATTAATGTTTCATAGGCTTAAATCTCCTAAATAAAATCCTAAACTTCCCTGAATGCTGTCAAGTTTCTATGCAGCTGTTCAGACTGACATCTTATTTTCCCCTTATGAGAGTTATAGGAAGATAAAATACGGTTGTATGTTTTTGATCTTTTAGCCTTGTCTAGGTTAATGCTGCTTTATAGTTTTTGAAAAGTTACAGCTTCTAGCGAGAATTTTTATGTTCTCCAAATTATAGGAATATGTCAAGCTTTTTGTACTTCAGTGAACTGGTTAACATTCTAACATTTTGGGGTTATACTTCGGTGAACTGCTTAACGTTTGATCTTTGGTTGTAACCTGATGACAGTCAGAGAAGTGCTCGCCTTCCAGTTCTGTCCTCTTCTATGAAGGGAGAAATTTGAGTTCTTCTGTGTTTTGTTTTCTGTTTTTTAAAACATTATCTATTTATCTCACTATAATAAACATACCTGAAGAGATTTGGTTACTTTTTTTGCATTATATAAGTGCATTTGTAGCTGTCTGTACTTAATTGTCTGTACGAAAAAAATTAATTTTAATGCTGATTTTTGCCCTAGCAAATATGACCTATTGAGTGCTACGTAAAATGTGACTTGAGTGAAGCTTATCTTGAAATGCTAAATAGAATGAAGTATAAAATAAAAAAGTACAATTAGGATATGTTAAAAGATTGAACTAAAGATTAAAATATATCTATTGTAGTCTTAGCTATCTGTTTGGATTGCTGCATTATTTTAAATTATTTAGCAGAAACTGTGACTGTAGCATAGTAAAAAATAGTATGCTTATTCTGTACGAAGTTGGTTTAAGCAATATGTTGCAATGACTGTTTTTATTGATACAATTCATTAATTTATCATGGTTCTAAATATAATGGTTCATTAAAGATTCTCAGTGTAAGTTATCTTTAAAAAACGAAGGCAGGAGTAAAAACCATTTTATTGCTTTTAATTTGTTATCCTTTGCTGCCCTCTTCAGCTCAGATGATGTACAGCTCTGGAGCAAGGTAAGTGGAAATAGTAATGCTTTAAATAAAATCTAGTTCTTTAGACATTGTATTTTTATGATGCATTCCTGTAAATCTGAATTCTGAGCCCAATAACTGCAGACCTGATAAATGTGAGCAAGACTTTTGTCAATGATAGATTGTACAACTGTATGAAAATGAGTTTTCAAATTGGACAGCTAAGTGTAATTATAAAAAATCAAATATGGTGTTACCATGTAGTGTAGTTTATGCTACTTCAGTTTCTAGATCAGTGTTGTCATTGCTGAAGGTAGTATGTAGATTCTGGAACAAAGTCTGACGTGGTTGTGCAGTCTGCCTGCTTAATTTCCTTCTGTGTCTTCCCTAAACTTTCTTCGTATCCCCACAGTAGAACTAATAAAATAATAAAACAATAAAACATAACTAGAATTCTAAAGCTTCTGTTATATACCTTAAAACACTGCATGCAAAGCCAGGTAAAAGGAATTACCTGGTGAATTCAAGGGGAAACGACTGTTCTTTTGCCCTCTCCGATATGGGCTCCATTAGAAGACACTATCGTATAACTTGGTCAGTTAATTTTGATGAGCACTAGGACAGAGGTGTTGACAGATATGGCCTGAATTGTGATTACAGAATTTGGGAAGAGATGCACTATGCATTTTGTCTTTTTTTTTTTTTTTTTTTTTCTGGTTTGATTCTGTACCTGCTGACTAATAAACTAGTGCATGACCTGCAGTATGGTTTAGATTTTGCAAAGAAATCTTGGAAAGAAATAAAAGTTGTCGTTGGGAAAGTCACTGATTTAATTCATTTAAATTGGGTACAGCTTGTGAGATGATGTTTTTTTTTTGTAATTTCCTACTTTTTTATGTTGCATGAAGATTATGGTGAGAGGATGGTTTTGTCCTCTGCATCTGTCTTTTGCATTTTAAAGGTACAAAGGGAAGGTGGGGAAGGAGGGAAAAGGCATTTCTTACTACTCCTATTATGAAATTAATTTTTAAGGACAGTCAGAGGACTGAAGTAATGGTTGTCTGCACAAGAAGTTGTATCTAGAGTTACGTCTGCTGTTCTCCAAAGTGGAAGAAGATTTTGTTATCCTCATTAAATTTATGAGTAAATATATGTATTGACATTCTAAAATGAGAAATGCTAACTTGGGGGAAAAAAGTAGGTACTTAGCTTTAGAGATAATATCACCCCTTTACATGGATTTTTCTCTGTTACTCTTCCTTTCTAGTGTTTTCTGAGATATGATTCAGAAGGAAAACTGTTAACATGACTTTCTTTTATTTTGTTGTATTGTCTTGAATTTGTCATAGGAGGATGAGGGCAAAAGAGCAGAAGAAAACTGTAGTTTAACTGCGCAGTGTCGTTGGTGTTGGTAGAATGAGAAGTGATAGTCACAGTATTCCATTGCACATTGCATATTTTCTGGCTTTATCCATTTTCATTAACAATTATCGTTGCTTGAAACACAGCACTTTGACAGTGGGGAATGTATTTACCTCAGACTTCGTTAAGATTGCATTCTAGAATCATGGCAGATAAAGCAATATTCTTGAAATACTTAAAATCTCTGATTTTAACTAGAGATGATGTAATTTCCTTAAGAATAGTCAGATGGCTTTTGAGGTGCTGTAGTTTAGGTTTAAGTATTTGTACGTAGGATGTGGGGGCTTTGGGGTAAATGATTCTTTTCTTCTGATAAAGTAAAATGTATGTATTCCTTCAGTTTGTATGACTGATGGAACATGTGCTAAATGTAATCCAATTAATTTTATGGATGCATATTTTGTCATCCAAAATTGCACTTATTTGCAATAGCTGCACTAGTTAAATGTAGCAGAGCATGATAAATGGTGTTCCTCTATTTTCTTTATGTAGTTGGTTCATTCAAAATAAATTTAAAAAAAAAAAAGGCTTTATGGACCAATTTCAGCCTTTCAGTAAATTGGAAAATAATTGTAGCATCTCCAGGGGTGACACTGCTTATAATACTTGCTTTAAGCAATGTCTTACAGCAGCTAACTTTCTATAGAATGATACATAAACAGAATACTAGAGTGTCTGTCTTGCTGCCATACCTCAGAAAGCATTTTGCTTGCAATATTTTCTCAAGAAAAACCTATTATTTACAAAAAAACACTTTTGTATTTCTTAGGGAATTACTATGATGTGGTAAAGAATAATACTTTAACAGAGAAATGCTTTATTATTTTGAGAATTCAATTTCAGATACTATTTGTCCTTGCTTGCTTCTTTTGGCTGCAATGTACGATTATTCTGTCTTACCAGATAACAGAAGTGTTGTACAAGGATGAACGTTATTGCCTGACGCCTGCAGTAGGACCAACTGGTAGAGTTTCAATTTCTGTGATTGTAACTTATCCACAAATCCGTTCTTCTGTGTAATGATGGGTTTGAGGGATTACAACAGTAAACACTGATTGCTTCTTTTTGAAAGTGAAATTTGAAAACATGTTGGGTAAAATCCTGATTCGAATAATCAGAGCATATTTTGCGAGATCCATAAGATCTTTTTTTAGAGGCAAATCTTGCGGATAGTGATTTATTTTTCTAAATTTATGGACCAAAAGAGATTTAGAATGGACACAGGATCAGTGCTTAAATACTTTAAAAAAAAAAAAAGAGAAAAGGTGGCAGTCTTTCAACTTAGTTTCACCTTTACCAGCCCTTCTGATTTCATGAAAGCAAATAGTACTTAACATCCCAAATCTTCTAGTTTGAAATAAGTATATCATTTTATATAATCTGGGTTTTTTTTAAAAAAGGATGGGGGGGTTCCCCTCGTGTCAAGGCCAGAGGGACAAGGGCATTTGGCGAAAGCTAACCTTTGAGGAGACAATAATTGATGCTGTTCCTGTTCTTGGCAACAAGACCCCGTGTATTTCTACACTATCATAGATAATAAACTTAGTACTATTGCTAAAATCTGTTAATCTTGATTTTCATTGGCTAATTGGCAGCTTGTTCAGTATTAGCTGACCTAATGTTTAAAACATTTTTTATGTCCTTAACATTAATATTTCTATACTAAGTGTGGCTTAGTAATGGAATATAATTCATACAATGTACAGAATAAATATGCAAAGCATTAGAAATCTGTTCCTTCTTTTGAGCAATGACAAAATATTTGTGGCAACTATTTGGGTAGCGGGCAGGAAAGGGGGGGAAGGCCTTGGGCAGTACCACTTCTGTCACACAGTAGTGGAAAAAATAGATTGAAGTAAGATTCTGTACTGAAAAGCTGTCACTAGGTCTGAAAATAATTAATATTCCTTTCACTCACCAGTTAGATATGTGCTCCCAAACCACATAATCTCTATGCCTCAGTGATCATTGTTGCCATTCCAGAGCCTCTCATCAGGGTGACATCTCACACCAAAATGATTTCTTATAAATTAATCTTGATAACATGACAGTCTCAGTAATTTTAGTGGAATGCTTTCTCTTGTTTTTTTCCACAGAAGCTGTTGGCTATTTTCTTTATCACTTGATTGACAGCATGAGTGACTCAGAGGTACAGGCCAAGGAGGAGCGTTTGAGACAATACTTCCATCAGCTGAAGAAGATGGTACCATTTCATTTTTTGCTACATAATGCCTGTCCTGCCTGACATGTATCTATTAGATTTGAAATTGCTGCTTTTAAGTACAACCAGACCACTTCTCAATGACATGCAGGAGCTGGAGACTTGAATTACGTCTGAGATAATTTCTGTTAGACAAATTTCAGTTTGGTTGTGTTTCAAAACTCATATAATTTTTTCCCCACCTCTTGGTACAGAATATAGTTATCCCTACAACCCACTACAGCGGCATTTGCAGACTGCTGGACTCCTCTCAAGTTCCTGAATTAATTAAGGTCTGTGGTTCTATAGCAATTATTTTGAATCTAAAAAAACTATACTCTATAACTGTATTCTCCTTTGCAAAATAAATATTGTTATGCAGTGATCATGTGTAAGCCTTTTAACCTTTCCAAGATTTTTCACTGTAGAAGCTGTTTTCATTTCATATGTGAAAAGGATACATTTAATAAGTGCTTTTTCAAGTCAGTGTATTAATGCTGTAGAATACAGGTTTTTTTTTTTTTACATTGCAATTATGTAATTAATTTTAACATTTTTAGCATAATATGCTTAAGGATTGAACTTTTTTT
Source organism: Lathamus discolor (assembly GCF_037157495.1). Lineage (NCBI taxonomy): Eukaryota > Metazoa > Chordata > Aves > Psittaciformes > Psittacidae > Lathamus > Lathamus discolor. The sequence continues at coordinate 6,090,169 of NC_088888.1, forward strand.
AGGGGAAATTTGTGATATCTTTGTCTTGCTACGTTTTAGGATGCAAGATTACTGTCTCATAAAAAAATCCTGTCTACAGACAACATTCCAGAAGTAAGTAAATTCCCAGATAGCCATGCTTGTTCTTACTGTAATAACAATGTTTGGATATGGGTTTTTAGATGAAGTGTAATCACTAGCTTTCAGATCATGGTAGTATATTAGCGTTATTTAAATCTACCATTTGAAGTTCAGAGGTTACTTTCCAGAGTAGGAGTAGAGGCTATCCAGATTTTCATATAGACCTGATACTTGACCTTGGAGTTGGATGAGGCTTCATGCCTCAGTTTCCCTGTCTAGTATATATATTTTTGAAAGTTCTAGTTAGTTAACAGTGATGGTGTGAGGCTTAATTCATGCTTGTAAATTACAGTGATCCACTTGAGTGGCAGGAACCATATAAATCCATACTGCTTCTAATGGTGGAGTGTCAAGCCTTTACATCTCTGATCTGAGCAGAGTGGAGATGGAAAGAGAAACAAGCTTCTATTCCCTGCTTCCCTGAACACAAAGAACCGAGTACGAGAGAAATAGTAATGTTGACCTTTGTAGATATGCTACTTCACGGGTTTTTTTACTGCATTCTGAGTCAAATCTTCAATTAGTATGTGCTGTTTAAACAGATAAAAGCACCTTAAATGATTAAAAAATTTCTTAAGAGTATGAAAGAAGAGGATTATTTTGTCTGTCTTTTATTAAAGTGATCCGACAAGTTGTTCAGGGAATGGTGTTTTTGCAATTGACATTCTTTCTATTACTTCCATTTAGAGTGCTAAACCTGACGTGTCTGCTTTGGAGAAGAAACTAGAAAAGCAGAAAGCTGAAAACCAGCCTATTACAGATGTCTTGAAACAACTCATACATGCTCTTTGTGAAGAAGAGGTATCTTAAGCAATGCAGAGATAATTGGAAACACATAGCTATATTTTTAAAGGGACATAAATGACTGTATTATGGAAAGACATAGTTAAGCAAAGACAAGTGCAGTGCTTCAGGTTTCATGGTTTGATGCTTATAAATCAAACATAAGTGCAAAAAGCAATTAAATCAAAAGGTTAACTAATTTCAGCAACACCTTGAATGGCATGTTTTGGGGTTGCTGAAGTTTGTTTACAATAATCTGCAAAGTGAATGATAGTAACAGCTGTGATAGGTTTATCATACATGCCAAATGTCCTTTCAAGCCATGGCTCCGGTCTCTTATATCTAGATTGTCAAGCAACTGATACATGCACTAGTCATTTGCAATTCAAATATTACTAGGTTGTTAATGCAGGATTGAAATTCCATTTTCCTGCAGGAGGAAAGCTCTTCTGAGATAAAGGGTCTCTTGCCTTCATTCGGCAGGCGTCCAGCTGTAGTTTACATTCATTTAGTGTGTGTCTGTAATTTGTGGGGTATCACCACACTTTTATTCAGTTTCTCGTTCAGTATGATCCTGCCTATAAAGCTGTATATATAGGAACAGTAACAGTCGTGCAGATGATAGCACAATATTCTGTGTTCCTAAGAATACAATTTAGAAAGAGTGATTCTCAACTGTCTCTACAATTTTGCTTGTGAAATAAGACTAGAAGCAAACACCTATTGTAAGTTCAGAGTGGTGAAATATATGAATAGGAAAGTAGGAAAAAAAAACAAGCTTCCTATGGGATCATTAAGTAGTTTCTTACTCTTTAGAAAGTAGTTTTGTTATCTGTTTGGCAATGTGCCAGGTGGAAGTTGTTATAAATTCCAAATAAATAAGAACTGGTTTAAAATGTGGGTCAGTCATTTTATATTATCTGTCTGGATTTAAAAAAAAAAAAAAAAAGTCTGAGATTAAAACATACTAGAAATACAAAGCAAGATATTTATAAATCTATCAAGAGAATCTAAAAGGTATTTTAGAAAAATATTAATTTTTGCAAAATAACTTTCACTCTTAGCATTTGTTTTCGTTAAAGCACTGTTTTCAAATGTGATCTTGTGCTGCTAAAAGCACTAAAGCAGCCATGTAACTGCACACTGAACATAGAAGAATCATAATGTCATACTGACTTTTCCTCTAGTTCACATCTTTGCTTTGTTCCTTTTTTAGAATATGCAAAAAGCCCTTGAAGTGAAAGCCAAATACGAACCGGACATGGTTGTCGGTGGCTATGCAGCCTTAATAAATTTGTGCTGTCGACATGATAATGTAGAAGAGGCAATGAACCTGAAAGAAAAAGTGTAAGTACACCGGCACTGAAACATGTCACAGAGATTTATGCTGATACACAGACCTTGTTGAATTAAGTAGGTTGAGTATTAACCCCCTCATCCATTTTTAATTAGTTCTCCCCACCAATGTATGTGCATTTAAAAGAGTCATGGGTGTGGTTTTTTGAAACAAAAAATTTACTTTGTATAATTGAACATCAGAAACGGCTACTTTGTATGGTCAGTAATTATTATTTTATTCTTTTTTAAGGCAAATTGCTATGTAGGATCTGGTTTGGTTTTATTTTAAATGTACCTAGTACCTATATTGAAGCTTGGCTGAATTTAGGGGGAAAAAAAGTACCTGCATTGTGTCTTAGAAAGCATCTAGAATGTGTTTAAAATGCACTGCACCTATATTGCCTTTAGAATAGCAGTGTGTGACGTTATTTTAAAACTGTCAATAAACATTCTATTTAAAATTTTTCATCTTCAGAGCTTTGTATCTTGGCCATAAAAATTAGCTCCCAGCTAAATCGTACTATGTGTATGAGGTATCCCAGAGCAAATTCTTCATATTTCTATTTGCTCCTTTCCCTTTTTCCCTTAAAAGCCTCCTTCCACTGATGCTGCAGTGGATATAGAACAAGTTTTGTGTTACTTTTCTCCCTATCGTATTCACTCACAAAGTCTTTTCTCCGAGTTTACAGTAGGTTAGCAATCAGGTGCTCATTAAACCTTGCTGGTCTTTGAAATTATACGAAATGATTGTGCTATGAATATCAAGAAATTTGCCACTCTGCAAATAATGGTAGTGTATTGGTTTTGACTGGCCTGCTACTCTGGCACAGCCTATGTGAAGTAAAATTGAGTCTTCTAGTGGAGCTTCACTGCAGTAGCATGTTTTTACTGATCTGCCTGGCATGTAGCATAGTATTGCTAAGAAGTGACTCTTTGAACTGTTGCAAAGAAAAACAACAGTGAATGAATGAATTTTAAAACTTCCAGAAAAAAGAAAGCAAACACATAGAAGAAACTTCAAAGTGGTAGCTTTTAACTTGTTACTATAGGTAAATAGCCTCTTCACAGCAAAGAATACAGCCCTGCCTGAGTATACTGGTGAACTGAGTTTTCTTCCCAGGCTTCTGGGAAATACCCTGTTTCATGCAATAACTACCAAATAATTAAGCCTTTTTCTTTTTTTTCTTTTAAAATACAACTTTTGGGTTTTGGGGGTGGGAAGGTGTGTGGATAGTATTTTTAAATCATGTTGTAATGGTGTATCTTTTAAAGTCGTATTGGATTTTCCCCTTAACACTTCTGTAAATTTTAGCTCACAGTGCTATTGTTTTGTTATGTAGTTTTGAAAATAAATCTTTAAGCTGAATCCATGAAACCTGAACTTCTGTTAATACAATTCTTAATGTCTTAATTTCTAGCTTCCCTAAGAATTCACCTGTTGCTCTCGACGCTCAAAAGTACATAGCGCTGGTAGAAGTCTTAGGAAAGCATGGTAGACTAGAAGGTAATCCATTTGCTTTCATTGTGTGTTTCTGCTATGTAATAAAGGTATCTTGCCTGAGGAATAAAAATGTGAGTTGATATTAATGGTATATCATGTCCTGAAAAGTGCTTGAACATTTTGCATACAAATTTGCATGTGAATTCAACCAGAGATGCTTGGACAGTGCAGGCCATTAGTTTTAATGGATTGGCAAGCTTGTCATTTACATTTGCACAGCTCAGTGCTTTTTGCATTTCTGCAGCTAGTTTTTATTAGCATTGCTGTTTGGATTGAGTTTGAAGATCATGACTTATGGCACAAATTGCGTATGTGCCTAGACTAATGGCTTTGTTTTTGCTTAAGAAGGTCTGAAGGCTGAACATAAAACCTATAAACATAACCTTCTCATAAGAGCCAAGTACTGCAAAAAATCATTTAACTTTTTATAAGGTATATATTTTTCTGTTAGTATTCTTTTATGTGTTTGTTACTGAATTCAGAGTCAGATCTGTCAAACTGCCTGGAAATTTTGGCTTTTAATGAGTGTTCTGCAAACTGCCTATTTTGTATTTCTAGGTGTTTGCATTAAGCTGTTAGCTCTTTAATTTCTGTAATTTAGTCTAATATAATTCTGTAATTTACATGATTTGGTTGATCTTTAGAAGAACTGTAGGCTGTCATGTATTTTAAAAGGTGATTCTGAACATTGAGTTCTATGATTTTGTAGAAGTCTTAACACCATAAAAACGTGGTCCAAGCCTAGACACAAAAGGTTGTATTTTTATATAAAAAAACTAAACAATAAAATTAAAAATCAAATGTCTTTTTTTTTTTTTCCCCTTGTAAGATCTTTCTTTGAAATTTGTTTTGGCTTCATATTAAGCTTACTGTTAGAAAATAATAAACAAAGCTGAGATCTTCAAAATCCTAATAAATCAGATTGTGACTACCTCTACATTAAAGCAGCTTCAAAAGATTAGCTTGCTTATAAGAACATAAATGTCCTCAGAAAATAAAACAGTTCGTAAATGTAGCCAAATGTAAAGTGGTCAAAACATTCCGTCTGTGCAATAATTAAGAGCATTATAAAAATGCACTTATTCCATATACCAAAATGTTTATTTCTGCCTTACTAATGAAGCTTAATGAACCTAATGTTTTAACATGCAGTCTGTTAGAAAGCTTTCATTGGCTCTCCTTGGCTAATTAGTATCGACACAGCAAACAGGCCCTATCGGTATCAGACCATTAGTCTGGCTGTATATACAGTGTAAACATATCTTTATTATCTGGCCTCGTGACAAGCCATCTGCTGAAGAAACAATGGAGTGATTTAGCAGATGTTAGCATCGAACGATAAAAGCATCCATTTAGTAGAATCTTGCAGCTATAGGGCAGACTGTACAGGGTTACGTGGTGCAGAGTGGGCACACAGTTCCTATCTATAATTTGTAGTCAAAGTTGCAGCAAAATGATAAAACCATGCTATTGTGGATTTATAATTGTAGTCTCGTTTAGAAATGCAAGTAGTAATTAACTTGAAATCGGCATTATACGCCAGAATTTGCATTCCTGCTGGGTTTGAAATGCTGTTTTAATAGCAGTTTGTTTTCCCTACATGAAATTACCTAAGGGTCTTTTGTGTTGTTTCATTGTAGATGCTATTAACATTCTAACGGAGATGAAAGAGAAGGATGTTCCTATCTCAGACAGAACAGTTGCATCTTTTTTCCGCATCCTTAATGCCGCTGCCATGCGAGGTGAAGTTGAAACAGTGAATCGATTACATGAGACCATTGTGAACCTGGGGCTGGCAGAGACTGCTGCCCTTCATTCCCCTCTGATTACAGTTCACCTTGAAAAGTAAGCTATGGTTGGGCTTCAGATGAAACAAGTTATGTATTTGTGTTATATGACCTGTGTGTGCTATGCACAGCTGCACATACATGTTTGAAAGTGCTTCTGCAAGTAAAAATGAAATCACATGCATGCACATAAGGTACTGAAGTGATTTAGGAATAGTAACAAATGAATATGTTTTAGATAAGTATTTTCATCAGTTATACATCGCATCATGGCCCTGGGAGCAACAGCTGTTTTATGTACACATCAGAAATGAAGTGGCTATATATTGGAATATTCTTATAATAGTTGGTTCTAAAGTCTGTCTGACAAGGTAGCTATTCAGAGCATGGTGTAGCCTCAGCTCTTGTGGCTAAGTGGCATGTGTTTTCCCGTCAAAACAACATCATTTTGTGCCATCTAGTACATCTCAGGTGAGTAGAAGGGCAGTTGTCAAACACTGAAATATTTTTAATTCACATAACTCAAATAATTTGATGCTACTGCCATGCTACTGAATTTAAAATTCGGAGAGAGTACTGTTTTATTTGGTTTTGGGTTTTTTTTTTTCCATATATAGTTTTCATACCCTTTAATAGAGAGAAGGAAGTTCATACATTCATTCTGTCAGGAAGTAATTCCATGTGTCATGTTCCTTTGCGTAAATTTTCATTATGAGGTGTAAGATACTTGAACGAATGTACGTATGAAGTACATAACAATTTCTTACTAAAACTGAGCCAAGAGTCCCTTTTCACTTCCTTTACCATATGTACAATCCTTCTGGTTTTTTTTCTTATGTTATTTGTGTAGTTGCTGGATTTTAATCTCTTGCAGCCAGAGTGATTGATCAGTTTCTTGGAGTTCAATTCACATATGAGATGTTGTTGGCTTAAATATGATGCCTATGAAATAAATGATTTTTTTTTTTTTATAGTATTATGTAGGTTAACCTCAAAGATGCATGTTTCTGCACATTTCTGTTAACATGTGGAGTTTTTGAGTTCTTATGAGTATTTTGGGTATGCAGGGTCTGGATAATGTTTTCTTTATTCAAAATTCTTGTTAAAAAAATGTAACTTGATATATGCGTGTACATTCTCTTCTAAAATTGTATTTTAGTGTAGCGGTCCACAATTAAGAATACAGTGTGTATCTCTGCAGTCAAAGACACTGCCTTGGTTGCATCACAAGACAAGCAGATGTTTATGAAAGTAATTTAACTGCAATCATATGTAACTAATGTGTCGGAAAAATATCTGATATGCTTTGCAGTGTGCAGTGAGAGCAGCTGCATTTTACATAATTGCTTTATGCATGTTGACATGCAAGTTGTACATCGTGCTACTTGGGTTCTTTTCACTTGAGAAGTAGTATATAATGTAAATAAATATGTGATCATATGTGGATACAGAGGGACAGTAAAGAGTCTTATTTTAGTGTGATTCCACAGCCTTTGGATTATAAACGTGTGGTAAAACTTTTAAGGATTTTTTTAGGTTTTGGGGTTTTTTTGTAAGGATTTAGGGACTTTTTATGAGACTAGATTTTTAAAGGAAAAAATAATTCCATACTCTGGAATTGTATTGGCTAAAAGTTGTTGGTACTCAGTTGTTTAGCTTACTATATTTCGTATCTATAAATATAATACAAAGTAAGCTCATTTCCTATGTTTTTTTTTTGGGGGGGGGAGGACCTTATTGGTGCAGAGACTTGCTTCCTCTCCAGTGTTAGAACAGAAGGGGGAAGCTTTTTCCGCATAATTTGCTTGGGAGGAATAACTAGATTTGACTTTGGTGTTGTGTGCGTGTGTGTGTATTTGTGTGTGTCTTGAAGATGCTAAGAGTTTCTGAAAGTTAGGAGTGACTGAAATAAGTGTTAGTAATTTCTTTCAGAAGTAGTGCTTACTATTTGCCATCGTAGAGCTCAAGTATCATACTGAAATGCTGTCATGCCTCAGGTGCAGGTCATGCCTCATCGCATGCCTCTCAAATTAGACCCGGGATACATTAAAATGTTCCACAGCAGTGATTATGCTGGTGTTTTGTGTTCTTAGTTTATTTCAGACTTTTTAATTGCTTGGGAAAGAATCTGTGATTTGCTTTTGAGGATTTCAGCAACTGTAGGTGTAAAATGTTTTTTATCTGCCTCTTTTTTTGTGTATTGAGTACTGGATACTCTGAAATTCTTGTTGAGTCCTATTGCTTATTAAAAGTGACAGTTGGCAGCAGAGCATGGAAAACAAAAAAAAATGTTTATGATGAACAGTGTAACTTGACAAAAGCCAACAAAATCTAATGTCCTAGTAGAATGGGCATTTTGTCTTTAGTATTTTGAGAAGTGTTTAACTGAAATAAGTAGAGAAAGAACTCATAATACCTTGGGTTTTTTTACCCTAAGTGAATTTAAGGGGGGCTACCCGCTGCCTTTAATTGCATGATATTTATTTATGACTTTGAACAGTTTCTCAGGGTGTTGAAGTCGCATTAAAAATTGAGACAGTCCACGTGTGGAATCTTGCTCTGTCATTCAAGGTGATCAACCTGCCTTGGACAGTACGATAAAAATCTTAGTTTCTAAAAGCTGCAAGGATGTGAAAAGCTTGTACTTTTTCTTAAAACATGGCTGGGTATTTGAACTGGGTCTTCCAACTTCTAATAATTGGAAACAGTTGTGTTACCTATACCACATAAAAAGTCTTACAATTTTGATGATGGTAGTTTTGGCTTTTGCCTTCTGTACCCACTGTCACAGGAAAACATGAGCCAGTTTACAAAACTGAAGAGCTTTGTGAAGCTAAACTGCTCCTGTGCTATATGATACTTTGGTAATACCTATCACAGGATGATAAATGAATGAATACAGTAACTACTGATGATTTCTTTTTTTGCTTTCTTCAAGAAAGCTGCACAAGTCAACTTTCATACAATGCAAAATAGGAATATGTGTCTTAAAAACTTGATATGGTTCCTGTATGTTCATTAACAGAAGTTTGCTTCTTCTCTTCTTTAATACCATCTCAGAGAAAAGAAACAAACCAAAACATTTTCAAGTTGTGAAATAGAGAACTGATAAATTTCAGAGTGCTCTTAAGCAAAGAAAATTTGCAGGTAAACTGTGAAAACATTGTTACAAACTGTAAGAATAAAACATTTTGTAGTTTTAAGTCAGTGAATGCAAGCAGTTAATAGCTGTATATTAAACAATGAAAAAGCTATAGCTCAGTTGTGTCTCTTAAAAAATGCTCAGTGAATTTTAGTACAGCATTGTCCAGTAAAGCATTGTGTGCTGGTTTGTGATTAACCTGACAAACTCATTTAGCTTCTCATATACTAGACACGATACATCCTGAGTGTAGTGCCTTGATAGTTTTTCTCCTGTTGTTTTCACGGGGTTAAATTCACCTATAATTTCGTTTGAGATGATTTTGTAGCACGTACGAGTTAATTGACTTTTGAATTTACTTTTTAAAATAGGCACCTTTTAAAATTAGGTGATACCGGGGTGGGGGGTGTGGGGGGGGAATCTCTAGTGGGAAGAAGTTTTTTTTTCCTAATTTTAGTGGCTTTATTTCAGATATTTGCATTAAAACTCTTTACGTGTTGCAGTGAAATTAGGAATGTTTGCCTCTCTTACTCCATTATTGCAATTAGGAATTTAGCATCATCAGTGCCAAAGGACAAAAGTGTCTCATTTGCCCTATGGGGACAGGACAGTGATAAGATGATTTTTCGTCAAGGATCATTGGGTCGTAATTAAGTTACATTCATGGCTATTGCTTTTTGAAGGATGATTGGTAAATGACAGGCTTCATGTGCTTGGTACGGACAGTGTTCACTAGGGTTTTTTCTCCCTCTGTCAGAAAATCCTGTTGAGTCTGATAATGTAAATGTGGCATTTTATTCTGAACAAAAGAGCAGGGAAATGAGCTATCTTGTCTAATCATTCAGTTGTTTAACACCGACTTCCAGTTTAGACTCAATTGGCTGGAAAGCACTTGACATGTGAAGTTAGTGCTGTTCGGAACGCATGTTTGAGTAAATTTTAAAGTAAGTGACAGCTAAATTGTACCTAGGGAAATTACAAAGCCTTCAACACAGTTAATTTTTTGGGGAGGATTAGTTGTAATTGCAACACCAGTCTCCTTGAAGATTCCTCAGTATAGCAAATGAACAGAAAAACATTTAGCTCTTTCAAGAGCCCGTTCTCTTTTAACAGAATAATTTTTGTAAAGCTGATTGTACCTTGCTGAATTGACTTCCCTCTACACTAACATCTGCTTCAGATTTGTAGAGAGGGATTTGTTTTACTAGTCTACCCTCCACCCCCCCCAGAGTCCTTCTTTTTTTCTTTTCTACCTCTCTAGTGAATTTCAGGTTTGAGAGCTTTTCAATCAGTAAACCCCTTAGGTAAATTGCCACTTCACTAAAGCTTTATGCATAATGTTGCAGCACTTCATTCCAATTAAAATCAATATTTGGAGTCTTATTTTTATCAGGCGGACTCTCTGGTTGGGAAAGTTGTTTATTACAAGTAAAAGGGTTAGATTTAGTGCTGCATTCTTGAAGCAAGATGGGAGTGGCTTGTTGAAATTGAAGGGGGATGTTATATCCATGCATGTTATAGCCAGTCCTGCCACAGAGTGTGTTCTGCAAATGTTCAGACGTCTGAGTAATTTTGTCTTTTGAAAGAGCTTTGTGGGAGTAAAACTGCCCATGCAGATAGTTTTGAAAACTGTGCCCAGTAGTATCTTGGACATCGTAGGCATCCTAAAGAGAAACCAAATGAAACCCACAAACTTACAGTATCTTCACCCTAGCACAATTTAATTGAGAAATAACGCCAAAGTAGGACTCTTCTGGAATTACATGAGGGCTGAGCATAATACAGTGATGACTAAGGCCTCTTCTGTCATTCAAAAATAGTAGTGTATCTTCTTTTTAAAGTAACAAGTTTCAGTGAGAGGGGGGAAAATACACCTCATCTTTAAGCAGAACAGGTATTAGCCCTGGACAGATAATATTTGTGAGTAACTTAAAGCTGTAGTATCTGGCCAACTCAAAATGAAGCATGGATCATCTGTGTTCACATTTTAAATGCTGTTTTGTCCAGAATGACGCTGGAAATCAGATTTTGCCAACATGGCTATATGAGCTTTATTTCCTTTTTGTCTTAGTAATTTTGGACCAGGCTTTTATTTTAGTGCTATAGTCAGTATCCCTTGGGAAGACAAAAGGCTTTTCACCGTGCACAAGTTCTTACAGAAAGACTGCTAAATAGTTTCAAATGCATGGCTGTTATTTAGCTTCAAGTCCTCAAGTATAAATACATTTCCTTAAAATACGAAAAGTCATTTTTTGTGCAGGTTTTGGTTTGGTTTGTTTTTTTTTTTTAATTAGTTATAACAAAATCATTAACATGTTACCCACACTCAAAATTTGAAGCCTGCAGTAAGTTCCCGTTTTTCCTTTTCATTCATTTGCCAACAGGATTGTGAAAACTGCTTACAGAAGTAGTTGCCGGTACTTACTTGACATTAACTGCAGCTTGTGACAATTAAGAAATACTGCAAATTGATGAATAAATAATATTAACTGAAGTACAAACATAAGCTTGATGTTTTGTTCTTTGCAGCCGTAGTATGAATTATTTTTTTGTAGAGGCTGAACTTCTATACCTTTCATTGTTTTATAGTTGGTTATTGCCAGTTTTGTCTTTTATCGGTTTTAAAAACCTTGTTCTCTAGTAAACAGTGAATGACTCATTGGATGCTTGAATGCAACTGAACAAATATATCAGATTTCAATAGATTCAAAACAAATGTCTAGTAAATTAGTGTGTAAGATACTGACCTCCTTAAACGCAGATTTACTCAGCCACCTTTGAGCAGTAAGTACCAGTTTTTCCATTTTTATGTCAGTTCTCTGCTGACATTTTTCTTGGAATATACAATATTAATGCCTTCAGAAGTATACATTTAGAGGCTAGAAAACTGTTAATGTTCCTGTTTGAATGGCATTCTGATTAGTCATTCATTTATTGATAGCTTTTGACCTAAAAACAGTCACTTTAATCCTTTAGGAATACAGCTGAGACAATACTGTGGCTGTTTGAGGATCAATCTGAAAGGCTAGATTTATCACTGAAAACTTTAATTTGAATGTATAAATGTTGTTGTGCCTCCTTAGAAATTGAGTAGTTTTCTGTAAAACTGGGTTGGGTTTGGTTGTTTTCTTTTTCAGATGTTAACTGAACTTGCATCTAAAGCAGGAGAAAAATACTGATTATATAAAGCTTTATATCTGTCTATGGTAACTACCATAGTATTTCTCTTTTATGACAGTAATCTAGCCTGCAACATCTACTTGCAGTTTTGAAATTAACCTGTAATTTAGTCTTCACCCCAAATGACAAAAATTCAAATGACTCCATGGGGTGCCAGAAGATGCACTGTAAACAGGGCTCGGTAAGGGGGATAAGGTAGAAATCCATCATCTTAGCTTCGCTTTCAGAATGCCAGTATTACTGAACAAAATTAATTCTTCTGTGTTCTAGTCTTTTTTTTTTTTTTTTTTTTGACATATTAGCCTAAATGAAGATTGTGGTATTTTGTAATTATTTCATTCTTTGAAAAAAGCAAAATTTGTGCTGCATAAGAAATGCAGTGGGAGGACATCTGAATTCGGCTTGGTCTAACAGTAGTATCTTAATTTGTTGAGGTTCAGTTGATCAATAAGAAGTTGCTTCAGGACTGCAAAATCATTATTTCAAGTCACTTTTATTATGGCCTTCAGCTGTTCCTGCTAAGGGGTTTTATTATTATTATTTAAAATTCTTTATTTCTCTCCTTGCCTACTTCCAACAGCTTTTATTTGATAAGCATTTTAAAATCTAACATACATTGTTGTGGACTCTTTGGCTACTTACTACATTTCACGCGTGTCATTTGGCTTTGTTTCAATTTCAGTTCAAACATTCCCCTTCAAAGAATAACTTCAGATACTGTTTTATCAGTGTTCCAGTGGTTGTCTTCTATTGGTTTGGGGTTGGGTTTTGGGTTGCTTTTGGGGGTTTTGGATTTTTTTTCTTGTTTTGATTTTTAGCCATAGTTACAGTCCTTTATAAAAGGGTCTGAAGCAGATGATTTAGTTCTGTTAGTTGCACAGTAGAAAAAGTTGATTTGTATTTGTTGTTATTTTAAGTTCTGGATCTGTTTTTATGGCTTTGCAGGCTTGCATTTTAACTGTAGATGCTTCTGAAGGTGTTTATAGGTAGGTTAAAAATCAAGCAAAGGACTGACATAACAAAAATGAAAATACCGTGTTTCTTACTGGTACTTAACTTCTCAAAGGCTCTTGAATAAGCGCATTTAAGGAAGTCAGCATCTTACACACTAATTTACTGGTACTGTGGATATGTAATAGTGCTGTGGCTCTATGTGACATAGGCCAGCATAAAATACATTTTGGTACCTTAATATATTGTTGAATTATTTGCAAAAAATACATGGCCAAAAATCCAATATACATTGGATTCATAACTTTATATAGAATGGAAGAATGCTAGCCCCTCAATTATGATGAAATGGAAATCAACAGATTATTTACAGCTAGTCCATTAAGGTATAAAGCAAATGTGAAGGAATCTGAAGAGAGCTGTGGTTATCTTGCTTGAATCTGGAGATATGTGCTGAAATAAAAAAATCTTAGAATTTGGAAAAATTTTAGAGCGCTTAAAAATTAAAAACATCTAAACAGACATTTGGAAGTAATATGCACAATATTACTTCTTAACAAAAAAAGTAGAACTCTTTAATACAAACTGAAATTTCCATAGAATTGGGGTTTTGTCACAATAATACATAAGCAGAACTTAAATTTTACTTCAGAAGTGCATCTAATGATGAACAACATTTACACCTTGGTTTACTTTGCAGTGAATAGTGGTGATGCAATCAAAACTTTAAGCCAAGAGGTTTAAGCATAAACCTGTAGCTTGTTTTCATGTCTGTGTTTGTCAAGCATACATGGGATTTGTTTGTAGGAAAACTTCTACCTTTAATTTAAAAATAACTGTAGCATATTGGTGGGGAAATACGCTCTTGGATTATAGACTGCAGAATGAGTTTTCCTTGGAATTTTCAGGACTTGAAATGGGTTCAGCATGCACTGCTTCTGCTTATGATGTTTGATTGTTTTTACTCTTGTTTTATTTCATTCCACAAGGGATGACATGCCTGCAGCTCTGGAAGCTTTAATCAGCTGTTATAAGAAGTATGGTAAAGTTCTTCAGCTTCATAACATCTACTGTAGACTCGTAGAAAAAGGAGATTCTGATCTTCTGCAAAAGGGTTAGTTGCATGTAGTCAAATGCTGTCCGATTATATAGGGTGTATTCTGGAGGCTTTTTGTTCCAGGGTTTGTGTATCATTCTTTCAACTGAAAGAAAAAAAATGGTGGGTGTCTATATGTGTAACTTTAAAGCATCCGATGCCTACATTCTTCAGATTGGAACTTGATATTAATTTTAAGTGCGGAGAACAAGAATGTTCGGATAATACATCACCGAACTTTCCAAGATGAGCGCTAATACTTGTTCTAGCTATGTATGTTACTATGAAGAAACAACTGAAGTTGTGCAGTTGAGAAATCCTATATCCTCACTCTCTACAAGTAGAGAGAGAATGCCAATATATCCTCTTATTTTGTTGAATGCAATTCAAAATACTTTGCAGAGAAACATTCAATTGCAGAGCTGCAACAAATTGTGTAATATGTTGCAATAATTCCATATGTTTCAAAATTTATCTCCCCATGGCTTATTCTTGGGGGTTTGAGGTGCTTGGAAAACCCTAGTATTAACAAAATCTGATGTATGTATTAAAATGCTTCAATGTTTTTAGTACACTCATGAGTTTTATTCTCTCTTCAGTTTCAGATTTTATAAGCAGAGAATATGGTGACATGATGGCTCTTTATGATCTCTTCTTCGCCTTCTTACAAACAGGAAAATACAAAGAGGCCAGGAAGGTCATTGAGGTGGGATTTTAAATGTAGTACTCTAATAGTGGAGCTATTTAGACTCCTAATTAGAAATCTTTAAAGTTTTTAACCTTTAATTAGACTTGTTCTGATTCATGTTAATAGAATTCAATCCCAGTAATTAAAAAAACCCTCAACCAGCTTTATTTTGTATAATCACAGTTCAGAAGAGAATGAGTCTTGTTGTATATTGAAATTGTTTCCTCACTTTTTCAAAATTACTGTTATATATCAAAATTATATTTGCATATTAAATATCGGATTGTGGAACAATTAAATTAAACTGGCATTCCTGGGTGTAAAGTTGCTAATCCTCTTTCCGAAGGAATTCTTTGTTCTTAAAAGCACTGGAATTTAATTTGCTGCAGACCATGCTCAGATTTATTTGTAATGCTTGTCTACAAGTTAATCAGCCAAACAAGCGCTGTCTGCTACTGTTTGGCATTTAATTTAGCATTTCTTCTCTCTCTCTCTTTTCAGGATAGTAAGCAGCTTATAGGAAGTGGTAGGTGACAAACTTGGTCTATTTAGGATTAGTATATTTTATCTAGACTTGATTGAAATTGTGCTTACTGAAATTGATAAGTCAAAGGGGCAGCTGCAGAGTCTGCCCAGATTGTGATTATTTTTCTTCTTAACACAGTTGTATGTTTTCAAAATGCTGCATAAGTTTTCTAGTTAATGTGTGGAAAGAGACATCTTGCCAAAAAAGTAATACTTAGTCCTCATCATTTTTGTCATATACGTATATGTATACATATACTACTCTAACCTAATTTGGAGGGTTTTTTTTCCCTAAGACAAAGTATGTTTTTTTTCCCAATTCCCCATAGAGTATTTGAAATACCAGTTATTCCTAATAGAATTATCTAATAGAATTCTTGCTTTTAAAAAATCTTGGCTGAGTATCTGCTTGTTTGTCTGCAGTAGATGAATACTGTCCTGCTTGGGGTGTGTGGAAACTGCTAAGCACAATGTTAAAGCATTGACATTTTTGTCTGAAGTTTTTTTCAAGCTTGAAGTTTTATAATACAGAAGAATAGAAATAGTATCTGACAGAATATTACACTGAGGAATTTAGTTCGGTTTATAATTATTAGAGCACATAGGAGGTAAAAGGATGAAATCTGATATTTGGAATTAAAATCAAGTGAGTAAAACTGGTACTTGATGTGATATAGCAGCTGTTTCTTTGATACTGCCATTTAATGTCTCAAAATTGGTGGTGGCAGTTCAACAGTCAAGTAGGATAGGAAGCAAATAATTGAGTTGTTTGGGCTTTGAAACTTTCCTTATTTTCTTAGTAGGTGCCAAATTATCTCTGCAAATACTCGGTATCTGGTGATTAATCATAAATCATTGCAAATCACAAACAGGTACTTAAGTGTAAATCTGAACACCTGATATCTGGAGACTAAATTGAAGTTTTCATTGCTTTTTATGCAATTTGTAGTAGGTTTTCTTGCTCTTAACAAAACTTCATTAAGTATGAATTAGTTTGATATATGTTGTTGAGAAAAAAGGTTTAAGTTCTGGAATTTTTAGGACTATAGGAATTTAGGTCGGAATAGCATGTATGTATTTTACCAGTGGATAAAGCAGTGCAAAATCAATTACTATACATTGTGTTATATTTAACCATTAACAAGTTACTGTTTACACTTCTGTGTGTTGGGAAGCTGAAGCCTTAATTGGTATAATGTGGAAGATGGAGTAAAAGCTGTATGTGTATCCTCTTCTTTAGTCCAGTGGTTTTTGCAACTAAATTACTTCTACTGTTGGTCATCTCAGATTATTATTCTGTTTTCCTTTCTTATGAAATAATATTCAGCGAAAGTGATCAGTTGGTACTGCTTTCTCTTTCTAGATAATGTTGCATATTAGACATAGATTACCTTTCAGTACATACTTCTATCATGTATTACTGAATATGGTGGTCAGTTGATTTTAGTGGTATCATTTATTTTCCAAGTATCTACAGTATTAAGAGTATCTAAAAGGGTAGTAGTGAAGCTGGAAAGAAAAATTTCTGTAGGAGCTACAGAAATGAAGACCACAGAGGATACAGTCATTTAAATGGGGTTTTACTCACTGGGAGACCACTGCCTCTACTTGCACTTGCTGTTTTTAGAAATCAGAAGTACACTAGATGCTTGTATGAAACATTGTGACAACCTCTGCTTTGAAAAATTTGAAACTCGGAGTACCAGGAATAAGAAGGTAACTCTTGTATCTCAGCCTTTGGTGAAGTACAATTGAGTGGTGATATTGAGAAATGAGAATGGTAAGATTTGAGTAAGATTATAAAAATTAGGTCACATTTGTGTATGCACATTAACAGGTCACAAGTGTGCTGTGCATGAATATGTATACAGCATATTGTCATAGCAAGAAAGCTGAAAGCTCTGGAGCTCGTCTGTTTGTTGGGAGGACATCAAGACCAAGTAGAGAATGATAGTATAAAAGATGATGAAAGGTGAATAGAAAAGAGATGAAGCAAAGAATGCACCTGACCAGTACTAGAACAAATAAACTGAATAGTGTGCTCAGTTTGATGGTGTAAGTCTACTGAAGTGATGCTAAGTGGGAGAGAAGCTGTGATTGAGAAAGCTGTTGGGGGGCAGGAAATGGAACTAGGCTGTAAGGCTTCACAGGGTGATTGATAAGGTAATGTTTTTTACAATGTTGCTTGACTGCCTTCTTAAGCTTCTGAAAGACCATTCTTACTTGTTCTGTGGCTGTTAGCTAGAGAAGAAAGCCTGTCTCAAAGACTACTTCCAAATGAGGTGCCCTTAGCTGCTCTGTAAAGTCTATTTTATTCTAGCTGTGCCTGGAGATTCCTGAGCCCATTAAGTTATGCTGGTAGATGGGTGTGTTGGTAGATGCTCTTTTGTTTTCCACTGGGAACATGTTCTATCATTGGGTGCTGTAGTACATCAAAGCATGATTTATTCTTCAGTTCTTAATTGCACATCAACTGATAATTTAGCTTTTGTCTTGAGTCCTTCAAAGGTGATCATGTCAAAACCAAGTTGGCACACCTCTGTCCTTGCTCCTTAAGGTAACTTAAGGTCACATACTAGCTCGCTTTTCCTTGGAATATTACACAACCTCTGAGGAATGTACTTCTCCCTTCACCTGTTACTCTTTTCTTCTCTTTGCATGATGCATGGAGGTTTAAAGATTTCACTACCTAAAGCAGTTAGAATATAGTTGTCTGTCATTTTGGCCCAGTTTTAATTATTTGGTGATCTCCCAATTTTGCACAGAGATCTCTTGTTTCACCTGCATGATGGTTGAGTATTTTGAGACTCCCCCTATTTTCATTTATTATTCATGCTGAATGCAATTATGAAAATACTCTCTTAATCTGTGTATAATTAAGTCCCTGTCCACGCTTGGCTCTTCCTTTTAGAGTTACAAGACTTATGATTAAGTACTGTAGTCCTGCAGCAGAGTTTCAAGCAAGCCCTTCTGTAAATCTGCTTCACAAAAGTCTAAACCATGTTTTCATGGTGGAAGTGAACACTGTGCACATGTGGTTAAAGTATGCAAGGTTTTAAACTGGTGTCAGATCCATTTCTACACTGATAAAATTGATAAAAACAAGCACCACGTTAAAAGATGGCATCAGGTCACTGGCATTTTTAGTTAGGAGCATATGGTCTCCTGTGATAGGAACTGGGAGCTGGTAGAAATGTTCAGCTGTCTTTTGACAGTTCTTGAAATCTTTCTAGATCAAATCACGTTATTTGCTATTAAAATTGTTTCTTCAATGAAGGAGTACAGCTGTTGGTCTTACTCTGTAGTTTTACTAGAAATGAAGGCTAAGGGAAGATTTCTGTATTTGGGATATAACGAAAGATATAGGGATATAGGAAAGAACTGAATAGCAAATTGTTTTTGGTAGAAGATCAGCCTGTACAAGCTTGCTACCACTAGAGGAACTTCCCTTGGTGAAATGGCAATGCATAATGCATGGCTTAAGAATTGTTTTAACTGGATTTTAAGTGTGATATTTTCCTCACTTTCTGCTGCTTTTTGCTCTTATAGCAAATGTGTCATTTATATTTAATAGTTAAATATCATACCATATCTCAAGACATTTATGTTAAGAAATTAGGGACAGATGGCTGTGAAGTATTTTAATGAATTGTGTTCCAGTGAGAATAAATGCAACAAAAGGTGTTTGCTGTTGAAATTCAAGACTTGACAAAAGAACTGTTTTGGGTGAGTTTACTGTACAGGAATATATCTATCAACAGATGTCAAGTTAATTCAGGAGGTAAATAGATTTAAGCAAAGAATTGTGACATCCACTGTCAGCAGACCTCAAGATACCAGTTGCCACTGGATTTAATCTACCATTAAAAACAATGAGAATATTTCTATTTGCTATTGAGAGATTACAATCTTCTTTTTTCCAGATTGCTTTTTTCTTTTTTTTTTTTTTTTTAAGAATCTACATCATAAAATTGAGTCTTCCTGATTTTATGCTAGAGATAAACTCGGGGGAGAAGATGCTTTCTTGATGTGTGACAGCAGGATTTAGTTTGTGGAGGGTTTAGGTGTAATTTCATGGTGGCCCTGTCCGGTGTCTGAATTTACCTAGACAGACTTATTTTGGGCCCTGTTTAGAAAAGGGTTGAGATGATTGGAACAAAATTTAAATATTTGTGAATGCTGAATGCAAACTGCATTAGCTGACAGTAGTCTGAGATTGAGGAGTAGTTTGTAGGGGGTGTAGTAGCTCTTACGACAGTATCTGCATACGACTGATGGAGGGGAAAGGCTGAAGTGCTTTCAGGCACGCAAGCCCTGCAACTACAAGAAAAGTTTTTAATTTTCTTTTTCTTACTATTGGGTCCTATTAGTCTTAATAAAAGCATTACTTCTACTTATGAAACTTGACTCTGATCCAGCTATTATTGAAGTTGGATTTTGTGTTCATGCCTATGTACATGCGTGTATATGGGTTAATTAAAAAAAGGATGCTTACTGCTTCAGTGCATGTTATTTAGAAGTTCTTCAGTACTGCTTTCTTAAAAGAAATCAAAGGAATATGTTTCAAATAAGTAAATTCAGTAAAGGAGATGACTACTAAACAAATCCCTTCCAGAAAGAGAGAGGGTAATGTTTGGAATGTGGGGTCATGGCAAGAGCTGTGCATCCTTTCTTAGCTTCAGGGACTTTGTGTTAGAGGGAAGATGCTACTGAGTTTTATAATACTTTCTTCATTCATCAGACAACATAAAACCACATTACAATACAAAGAGAAAATTTTTGCTGTTTTGAATTTAGAACATCCTTGAGGGTTTTGTTTTGAGCAGGGGTTTTGCATATTTTTGTCACTTTTTTCTTCCGACATGATTATTGTTGTGAAGTTTTCTTATTGTCCCATGATTTTTTTTTTGGTTTTTTTTTTAATAATACTACTTTACTGCATTATATACCTTGGAAATCTTACTGGTAAATGTAGAATATTCCAATAGCGTTTAAACATACACCAGTCTCTGTCATGAGTAATGCTGAAGTTGTAAAGCTTTTTCCTATGTTTGTGTAGGTATTTTTGGAAAGTAACTAAAGTTGCCTTATATTTTTCTCAATGTCTGCTAATGTAAAGCAGCATATATGCCTGTTTCAAGTGAACTAAATAAAATCACAGGTATTTACTAAACAGATACTCATTGTGTTGGTAAATTCAGTGAACTATGTAACTGTTAGCAGCTTTGAGGCAAACACAGACCAACAGTAAAAACTCTCCCAGTGGAGACTGCAACCTCTCTTATTTTCTTATTATGAACTACTGCTGTTTTTTATGTAAAAAATTAACCTAGTTTCAAGTAGGCCACTTGCTACCTTGGGTTATTCTAGGATAGGCAGAAA
Source organism: Lathamus discolor (assembly GCF_037157495.1). Taxonomy (NCBI): domain Eukaryota; kingdom Metazoa; phylum Chordata; class Aves; order Psittaciformes; family Psittacidae; genus Lathamus; species Lathamus discolor. Next base: position 6,110,662 of record NC_088888.1, read on the forward strand.
GGAGAGCATGAGTTTGAATTGTAATTGCTCCCAACAGGAGAGTTAGAGGATAAATATGTAGATACGCGTCCCTTTGTCTTTCATGGAATATCTGGTAGTGCAAATAAAATACAAAATATACTATAATTGAGTAGGTTTTGAAAGCATTATTTGAAGTGGAGCAACGAATCTTCAAAACTCTGGTGCTGCGTAAGAGCACTTGCCCTTCTTATCAAACATGAAAAGTCATATTGAAGATACAGGTTTTGTTATATTCAAGTTTTCATTTATCACTTGCGTAAAACTTTGTGCAAATGTCTGGAGGTTTCAGATGAGCTTCTCATTAAAGAAATCGATATTATGGGAGTTCGGGGTGTGTTTAGTCACATTTATTTCTGGGCACAATAGCTTACAAAGCACAAAAGCTATTACTCTTTTAGAGAAATCCCATCTTGGTTACAAGCAGTTTGCAAGGTTTTGTTTCTTCTGTTGAGAAAGGCAAAAGTTAATGAATGGGAATTTCTTTCCGTGCCATCACCGAAGAAACAATTTTTTTAATTCCTAAGCCCTAAACTGTTTCCAAGGCAGAAAATGAGCTTGTAGAAAAACCTTGTCTCTCAGCCATGTACTGCTGTAACTCTAGCGTCATCCTGGTAGTACGATGACTTAAAATCTGAGCTGGAAAGAATCATAGAACCATTTGGGTTGGAAGGGACCTTAAAGGCCATCTAGTTCCAACCCCCCTGCCATGGGCATGGACACCTTCCAGTAGACCAGGTTGTTCAGGTAGATGATATGGTTTCACCAGAATATAGGCTTTTTGATGCACAGATTAATTTTAGATCACTTAAGTCTTTGAAGCTGCATCTTTTACAAGATTCTGGACTACTGCGTAAAAGTTGGTACATTCAGAGACAGTAATCAAAATGGTCCTTCTGTGTTTTCTATATATCCCACTGTGATGCTTCACTTACATTATGCTACGAAGATTACTGTGTAAGAAATAGAGCAAAATGGTCTATTTGTTTCATATCTAGCAAAACAAGTGTAAGATGACTTAAAAAATGTTAAAGTGTATGTTTCAGTATTTGATTTTTTTGAAATTAACACATTGCCATTTAAAGGTGGAGTATTTAATAAGAGGTAGAAGTATAACAAGTGTAAGGTAATTTTAACCATCTCATCTCTCAACTATACTAACATGATTACATATGGTGCTGAAACTTTATATCTGCATATTTTGTTCTAATTTTTGATGAAGTGGTACACCTGCTAAACACCTACTAAACAGAATTGAGGACTTTCACCAAGAGTTTTAACATGGAGGAAGATGAAAGCATAGCATACAGTGTTTATTCTGTACAAAACTTTGTTCAAGTAAGCTGCCAGGCAGAAATATCCCAGGCTTCATTGAAGCTGCATAGAATTTGTGAGAATTTCATAGACATTTTTGTGGGATCAGGGAAAAGTCTGTCTTTAAATTAAGAACTTCCCATCAAATGTTCTGTTTTCTCTGATGCTTATGTTAGAGTGCGCTGTTAGAAATGACATACATCAGTTCTTATAGCTGTCTGTTCAAGGCTGTCTGTTTGGAGAAGTAACGCATTTTCTTGCAAGACATTGCTTTGGCATCTAAATCTCAGTAACTGGTTCTGGTACTGGTAACATAAGTCTGTTATGGCTGTTGATGTAACTCATCATGAAACATTCTTCTTCCTTCAGCAGCATTAGCTGTCTCTTATTATTACTGGCTTTTTTAGCTGCAGAGAGAGGAATGACTGGTTCTACCCATCCAAAAAAATACTGTCAGACAGTGCAGCATGGATGGTGTTTATAAAATTGAACTTTTTATTTTGAATGTGTTTGGATTGGTGATTCTAAGTGGGATTGTTTCCCTAAAGAAAGAGTGAACTTTGGGAAGAAAATGTAAGGATTTAGAAGAAAACATAAAAACACTTAAGGAAGCCAGAGTTAAACTTGACTGGTTAGAATTGGTGTGTTGTTTGCAGTGAAGTTTCACTGTGAAAGGCTAAAATTAGCTGTCCAGGGTATCCAGGCAGTACACGGTAGTAGTTTGTCGAAGTGCAGTGTCGGAAGGTTAAAACAAAAGTCATCCATCTCATGTTATGTATATGCCAAATGAAAAGCCAGCCACTTCTGCTGGCTTTTAAATAATTGTGCATTGTAAGCCAGCTACAGCAAAAGGGGTGTACTGGAAACTCTTAGCTTCCAGAAAGTCCTCGTTTTTTAACAATACCACAGGGTTTCTGGTCTGTTGGGTTTTGTGGGTTTTCTCTGCAAGTTTTCTGTTTAAGAGAAAAAGGTTGCTTTAGGCAAGTAGAGAGAAGTAAATATTTTCCATATGTCTTCTGTAAAGCTTTTTTTGCAAGTAAGGAAATAGTGTTGGCCTGTTAGCTTAACAGTTACAGAACACTAAACCGAACTTGAATATTTCCATAATTATCTAAAAATCTGGGAAAACATCAAATAGATTCTTCTCTGATAGTTCACTATTTTCCCAAGCAATCTGTTTTCTTTCAGCTGTAATAGGTAGAAATTACCTCAAATAAAAATGTTAGTACAGAAATCACCTGTCTGAAGTGACTGGTTCTAGGAAAGGAGGCAAACAAACCAAATGTGTTCAGTATGTTAGGATTGTTCCGTTCATGTGATTTTTTTTTGAGTACTACTTGGCAAGAGTTGTTCTAAAGATGCAGCATATTTTTGCCCCTTCTGGTTAGTTTTCCTTTCTGTATGTGAAAGCATTGAATCAGTAAGCTGTAGGGTCGTAAGCTGAGCCTCAGGAAGGTAGTGACAAACGTGATCAGAAGTGTGGGATGGTTTCTATAGGAGATATAGCTAAGTAGGTGAGTTCTGTGTATTCTGGAAAAGAAACAGTGAAATAGGTTATTATTATATACCACAGGGAATTATACCACTCATGAAATTAGTATGAAATAGAAAGGATAAAGAGAAATCAATTGTGCATTGCCTTCTGATACAAGTAGAAACTAGTAGCAGCTAGGCTGAAAAGAAAAAGTAGTGGTTGTTTTCTGCATAAGGTAGTCGATGAGGCCTTTTGCCAAAGGATCTCAGGAATGGAAAGTCTTACAGGATTCCAGGGGCAACCAGAAAAGTTCACAGAAGAGAAATCACTTTCTGTGGACAGTGTGATGTCCTGACCCTCTAGATGGACAGTGAAAGAGCACTAAAGGGGAAGTATTGCCAGGTTTTCTGTCATTCTGTATTCTCCTATAGGCACTGTTAGGAAGAGAATGAAGAAGCTAGATGAACCTTTGGTTTGGTATAGCACAACTGTGTTGCGTTCCAAGAGAATGTAAAAGCTAGAAAACCTCCATGTTTAGTTTATATAATGTATGAATTGCTTGAGACTCTAAATAGTTGTTTGATTCTTTGAAGGAGTGAATAGCTTAAAAAAAAACCCCAACCCAAGCCCACTAAGAATAATAAGGTTTTAATTTTTTTTCCTCGATTGAAACAAGCAAGAGCTAAATTGTAAAAAGGGATTTGGACAAGTAATGAAAGTAACAGATTTTTACTTCATTTTTTTTTTATAACTTGCATTTTTCTTTTATTCTGTATTTTAGTCTGCTGCATTGTAGAAAGCCTGCTCCCTGCTAAATGCAATGTTTAAAATGCCCTAAGATGGTAAGGGATAAGCTACAAATATGGACTATCAGGCAAGCCCTGGAGATTTAGTTAATCTGACCTAGATGTTCTTTTGATGATTGAGACCTGCAGTATGTGAAAACACTTCTCAATTTCAAAATGAAACACAAGGATATCTGTTGTATAACTCAGCTGTCCTTGTAGTGACAGCCACATCAATCATTTCTGAACAGGAAAGGATTTACTATAAAAAGTTTGTAGCTTTGAGTTCATTGGCATTCGGATCAGCAATGATATTGAAAGTTGTAAGTGAATTCAGCATTTGAATTTTACCGTGTCCTAAAGAGGATTAGCTACAAATGCATGCAGCATACTGTTTTCTTTTTCATTTTCAAGAGCCTGTTGTATAAGATGTTAATTCTTGACTTAGTTTTCAGCATATTTTATATGAAACTGCTTAGTAGCTCTTAAAGAAGCACTGAACAGTATCTATAATCATAAATGTGGGGGGAAAAAATGGAAAAAAGCAAGTACCTGGAAAGCAAAACTGTTCACATATACCACTTTTGAATACCTGAGAAAGCCACTATTTTTCTGTGACCTCTTAGTCTGAGACTATTTTTATAGTGCAGTTAAATACACAGAGACAATGCCCCATCTTGAAAAACTGGGGGGTTAATGTCCTATTTCTTTGAAAACCTTACAATGATTGAATAATATGGCCTGGATGATTTGTAGGATTATATGGCCTAATATTTACTCAGCAGAACACTGTTTCCTATCTATTTAGCAGATTGTAATGGTTTTGACTGAGGCTTTGCATGGTGGTTTCTGGTATATCCTGAATTATTTCAGAAAGATGTAATGGTAATAATTTTGCACTTAGGAATATGGGAAAAGGAAATTATCTATGTTAAAAAGACAGAAGGTATATTGACTTTTTCAATGGTAATTGTTTCCACTGTTTTGGAACTGAGACTCAATATTTCTCACAGCTGCTTGTTCAAGCTGCCTCTTTTATGCTAAGTGGTGTTCACGTTTTGGAAGTTGCACTTTGTGTTTAAACAGTAGAGATTTCTTAAAATATTAACAGCTAAAAGCCTTCATGAGTCAAAACACGTTTCTCTGTAGGGATGAACAGACATTTCCTTGGAATCACTTTGAGCTGTATTAATGTGAACCTGGACACCTGAAATGAAAGCAGAATACTCTCTGTAAATGATCCTTGTGCTTAAAACAAGAGACTATAAAGTAAATCTAAGTACTTTGAGAGAGGGAAGGGTAAGAGGTGAAAATGATGGATGCTTTGCACACAGTTTCTTTGTATCATGTGTTTAGATATGCTGGACATAAGTGCTGGCATGTCTGTAACGTGTTTCTTTAAGGACTGAGAATTTTCCTGTCTTTAAGAATTAAGTGGAGGAACTAATACTTTTATTCTGGTCGGTGGTACTGAGATGGCACAATGTGGTAGTCTGTACCAGGAGGAGCTTCCAATGATTGAAACCTTTTTGAGATTGTATTCTGTAACTGTAGTCTGCTCAAAATGAGAGGAATGAATAAGCAAAGGCTCATCAAACCTGAGCAAATTAGTAACAGAAAGAACTAGGACATATTGACTATTATACATCAATTCCTTCATGTACGAAACTCTGGTAAGCCTTTGCTCTGTTGTCTGGGGTTTTTTTTTGCATGGGATAATTGTCTTACAGTAGTATACCTGGCACCTGCATGGCAGCACATTGCAGTTGTAACAGTTACTGCTCTAGAAATTCTTGCTTTTCTTAATGAGCAGTAGCAAGAGAAGTCAGTATCTAAAAGCACAATTGGTACTAGGTGTTACTAGTTGTAAGAAAAGGGCTAATGTTAGCAGAGAACCGGGTACCAGTTGGTGATGATGTGGCTGAGAGGCATGGTTTTCTAGTTGCTAAGACATTGCAGTGTTGTTGAATACAAACATTTCATTGTGAAGACAGTTTGGAAGCATTTTGTGTAATTCTCTACCACAAGTAATACAAAAGATTACTGTGGGTAATAGCAATAATACTCTGTTACTGTGGTGGTAGAAGTTATTTAACATTTCAGCTCATCTAAAGTGTATTTTAAAACAGCTCTCTTGGTAGTGTTCAACAATAAAGGAAAATGTCTTCAATAAACTGCAATTTTAAAGTCTCTTATAAATGTAGCCTAACAGAATTATTTGTGAGCTTGTAGTCTCATTCAGCTTTCAAAAAAACCCCACAACAAAACAACTCCAAAACTATGAAGTTTTATTCACTTTTCTTTTTCTCAGAACATCCTATGTGAAGTAATGTGTTTCTTCTTTTGGAAATATTTTACAGACTCCTGGCTTGAGAGCCCACTCTGGAAGGTTGCAGTGGTTTGTAAAGAAGTGTATATCAAATAATCAGGTACGTGGCTTGTATGATGTCCTCTGTGTAACTGTCATTAGAGTCCAAGAAAAATTGTTTGGAAGTATTTCATTGCTTGATTTTTATGTTTGTGAAAGGATGTGTGACAGGCTGATGAGGTGAACTTAATGCTCTGTGTAAATGCTGTTGTATATTTAAACAGAAACATTGTTTTAGCTGAATGCACACAGCATGTACGTGCACATACATAGAAAAATAGTTTGGCTGAGCTATAACTATGTTCTTCTCTCTTTTTAAAGATGGAGGCATTGGAACAGTTAGTAGAATTAACTCAAAATCTGTTTGAATGTGACAGAAATGCGATGTACTGCTCCTTGCTTCAACTTTGTGGTAAGTGAGCTTGTGATCTGTTTTGGTTTGTGTTTGGAGATAGGAAATTACCCTGAATTGGAGAGTTTTATCCTGATACGCAATTAGCCTGGATACCATTTCTGAGGCGTGTTGTGAGTGGGAGAGTACAGGGGACTTTTGACACTTACCTAGAACTTGCACAATCCAAGTCTTCCAATCCATTCTATTGCCTTGTGTCCTAATTTGAAAGTTTACTCTGTTTTGGTTTTAATATGCTTAAGGAAGTAAAACTGTGTATTTGTTACATCTTCATAACAGATAAAGACCTGGAGTCTTCTGTAATTTGATCTAGTTTGGAAAGCTGCATTTTTAAGTTTTTTTTTTTTTTTTTTAATCTACCAGTTCTTCACCAACTACAGTTTAACTTTTGCTTCATTTATAGAAACGTGACGGTTTTTAAAATTGGAAGGTTATTTCTGTGCTAGAGACTTAGTGTAGGATAGATTTATAGTGGTTTTCATTTCCTCTTTTTATGTATTTTTCAGTCTGCTGGGTTTGTTACTCAGTCAACCAAAACTAAAAAGTTCTGGAAGCTTCAGTTATTTTGAAGTCTTGAAAATATCTGTGTGTGCATGCATTAATGAGCCATTACAGCAATTTGATATATTTAGTATGGCAAATACTTGCACTTGAGCTTGAAGTAATTTTGGGCTGTTCCCCGTGTGTACTTTTGGTTGGCTAGAACTAGCAATGTTTTCATATGGTAATAAAAGAGGCTTCTTCCCCATTCCACTTCCCCTAAGCAGAAGAGATGAGTACTTCCACAAAACAAATGACAAGAGACCTCTTGAGAACTTTGTTACTTCCCATTTCCTGAACAGCCTTAGCTTCAAAATCCAACTATAGCATTACCCAATTCTGGCTTTGCGCGTACTGGTTCACCATCAAAAATCAAGTAGGCCTGAAAAGCAATGTTGGCTCAACAGGGAGGGAGCCTTCCTATTTCCCTACTCATCATGTTCACCTCTGGAAGTGACTAAGTCTGACAGTGTGCCTGCTAGGAAAAGAATCTAAGAAGATACAGTTTATGAACTTCTGTCATGCAAAATCTTCAGTTGTCTTTCAAAAGACAAAGCCAATTCCATCTATTCAAAGAAGTGGAAAACACTTGTGGGTTTCTGTCACCATAAAACACAAACCCCCTGCACATTCCTGTTTTCAACCATTATAGACTATCTATTGAAGCTGTTCCGTGCACAAGCACGGTAGAAAGTAGCCTTAACTTAACTTAGGCATATAAAAAAAAATACCATTTTGTCCAGGCTGTGATCAAAAATGTAGAAGACAATGCATTTGGCTGTTTAGAATCACAGGATTTATGCTGGAGAGAACCTCAGGAGTTGTAAGCCTGGCCGTTTCCCAGAACTTCAGTTAGATCACATTGTGTCCTTGTCTAGTAAAGCTTTGAGTGCCTCCAAAGTTGGAAATCAAACAGCCTCCCTGGGCAACCTGCTCCAGGGTTTGATCATCCTCAGACACTGTTGCTGCAACTTTTAACCGTCACCTTTTATACTTTGCTGTGCACTTCCAAGGAGAGACTGACTTGCTCTTCTCTGTAACTTCCAGATAACTAAATACAGCAAATAGTCTGCCGTATTAGCCTGCTTTTCTCCAGGCTGCCCAAAACTCATCTTCTTTGACCTCCTCTTGTTCTTCATCTGCTCCAGCCCCATGTCTGTCTTGATGGTGAAATTTGCTCCAGTTCTAGCATGTCTTCTATAGTTGTGGAGCCCAGAACTGGACACAGTCCTCTAGATGTGGCGTCATGAGGCCTCAGGGGCACAGGCACATGAAAAAGTGTTAAGAAATTCTCTGTCCTACTCTTCTAACTGCCATAATAATCTGACATAATTAAAATGTTATCTGCACTATTTAGTCCTTAAAACCAACCATTTTATTTTTCTTAGGGTAGTCACCAAGTTTGCTGCCACTTCCAAAAAGCTGAAGCAGTGCCAGAAATTTGTTGCCAAGTGGCCATGGATCTTGAACCAGCCCAACTACATATCCATATGTTTTTTTAAACCCATGCTGCGCCATGGGAGGAAGAGAACATTGCACTGTAATGTTTCAGTATTGCATGGCAATATTGTTTGCAAAGCAGCATGTGCTGCTTTGAAACTCCACCTGTATAACAATTCCAGAGAACAACATTCAAGTGTGTCATGCTGCTTCCAAGGCTGCTGCTCCAGCTTTTCCTTGTGTTTTGACTTAGTCCAGTGGAGCCTGAGCTACTGAAAAGCTCAAGTTCCCTAGCTGAACAGTTGGAAGTGTAGCTGAAGAGCTTCTGGTTTAGGCTGAGATATTGCCGAGCAAATGATTCATTACACCATCCGCCTTCTGGCTCTGCCTTCTTGCCTTGCTTCTCTTCATTTCTGGGATTCTGAATTAAAATATGGAATGACAGATCACAGCAGAAGTTGGGGTTAGGTAGCTGTGAATAGGATCTACAGTCAGAAGCCAATGCTGTTCTGGTGACTTATGATAGGAGACACATGAAACCACCCAATGTATGTAGTTAAGTAATAGTTAACTTTTTTCAGTCAAGAAGTCCAGCTTTCTATTTATTTGCAGTTAGGTACAGTGATGCATGTAAAATTGCTGTTCTTGTTGAAAACAGTTGAATTATTCTGTGAATTTGGTAGCGATTATTTTTTCTCTTTCAGAAAACTTAACCTTTTACAGTCCTCAGATACAGTCGGTTTTGTTTGTTTTTCAGGGTTTTTCCTTTTAGCAAAATGAGAGGCTGAAGGCCTAAACTTGTGGGATGTAGATGCTTTATCTCAGTAGCTACATAACCAGAGGATTTAATTTCAAGAATTTCAGAATAGAACTGAGAAAATGGTACCTCAGAGGGTTAATGTTTTGTAATAACTTAGAAATTTTTGTAGTTGTTTTTATAATGAACAATGAAGAATATTAGAACTGATGAGCCAGGAGGTGCACTTCTGCAGTGTTTGTGAGCTGATTTCTCATTAATTTGAAAATTCCTACAATCCTTTTGTTGTTTGCATCTCCTAGCATCCTCTGTGTTTTAGAAGTAGTTCAGAACTTCTTGGGTTGATGATCTTAAAAAGCAGAAGTATATGATTAATTGATGAATTATTTCCCAAAGATACCTTTTGTGAAACTCCCCTCTAAATGTGCTTTTGACTGAAGATTTGAATCTGTTTTCAGATAACAACAATGACTGGAGAAAGGCTGAAGCTGTTTGGACAAAAATTCAAGAAGAAAATCTTGTTCCTCGTGCAAAAACGCTAACCTTACTGGCTCAAATACTTGAAAAAAATGGTCAGGTTGTTCCATTTGAGGTACCTAAGGTAACTGTTGTTTATCTTTCTTAGCTAACAACTCTTTTTAGTATATTTCTTTCCATTGAGAAGTGTTAACGTACAGCATTACAGTAATTTAAATAAGTTTGTTTTAAAGGTTGGACATGAAGATACCGATAGTTCAACTGTTTCTGGTGAAGAAGAAAATAAAATAAGGAAGCTTTGCAGGAAAAACAATGCAAAAGGTAAATTTTCCCCCTCTGCTCCCCCTTGGCGTTCATTTTAAGATTTCAATTAACTACAGAGCAACTTACCCACAGATACTTGCTGCTTTTTTGTTGGTTTCCTAGTATGTTAAGAAAGTTACGTGATAACGTTACCTGCCAATATTATGTTTTGGCACCTGTTATGAGAAGGATATGCTAAATGTTTAAAATGTCATTAAAAATGCTGACTTCTAAATGCACGTTTGAAAGCCAGTGTATGGAGAAGTTGCCAATTTTAAAATTACCGAAGTACTGCTGGCCTGTAGTTCAATTTATACTGTTGGGTTAACACCATGTTCTAGGTTTTCAAATGTATCCATTAAACAGCAGAACCTGAATTTATGTACATTTCTATGGTTCCCAGAAAATGTAGCTTTTTGGTCAAAAGTTTTATGGTGTAAGACATGAGAAGTGTAGGGAGATGAAAGACTGATACCAAGTGAAATAGCTGGGACATGTTTATGAGAGGCAATTACCTATTAAAAGAAGTGGTTCAGAGATTTTGTATTTGCCCCTGCTGTTGAAGTCTCACTAAGATCAGATATGGTTCCAAAGTATACATCAGGTACCTTATTGAAGTATAGATTTGACAAAGAAATTAAATAGACAAGATTAAATGAGATGGGTCTATGTTACTGAGATAACCATTGCTGTCCTCCTAGCTGGCATTTATCTGTTAGTCTATTTTCTATCCACTGATGTTGCAGGGCTGTTTATTTCTATTTGAAGGGAGGATTTAATGTGGTGCATAGCGTCTTAAGTGTCTTCAGCTTCTTTATAACTAAGATTAAAGTTGTCCATATTTATCTGTAGGATTTGCAAACTTTTCCTCCTGTTGTGCCTTCCCCAAAGAAATAAAGGTTATTAAAGGAAAAAAAGATCAAAATGTGACCCACAGCTTGCAGTTTCAAACCCCTGTGCCTGTGGGTACCACCTCAGAAGTAAAAAGGCCTTATTGAGAGATCACATCAATTCTGCTATGAAAAATTAATAGCTTTTCTGTGCAAACTTCCCTGCCTCCGATAAAAACGGAATTAACTTATACATGGGTGTTTGCCTTTGTATATAGAAAGGAGGAGTGTATTTCGTTACAGTTCCTTTAGCTTAGCCTGTGTTTAAATCATTGGAAATCCATTCCTATTCATCTCATCCCAAAGCAGGGTCATAGAGTCAGAACTAGATTACTGGACCTCTCAAAGTGGGGTGGAAATCAGTCCATTTCTAGCATTTGCCAAGACGCAGAGTATTTGAATGTTCTGGAAATCCTTATTTCTTCACCTATACTATGACATATAAACAGGTAGCTCACTTGGAAGCAGATAAGAAATAGAATTAAGTAGGTTTAAAAAATTAATTTTTCTGAATGAGAAAGATTTATAAATACAAGATACCTAGGTTTTTTTTCCCCTGATGTTATCAGGGTATTTTACAGGTTGGACATGCTGATTTTTAAGCTCGTGAGTTTTTAAAACTGGAATCTGTCAGCTATTCACATACTTCTGTTAGCAAAATGACTCCATAGAGTTATTCAGTTGCATGACCACTGATGAGAGGTCTGAAGTCTGGATATTCTGTATATAGGGTGTGCAATCTCATGTTATGTATATGAATTTAGGAATCACGTGTTAGGGCAGACAAAATGTTTTCAAGAATTTCCTTCATGCTGGTACATTTTGGGACTCAAAAGAAAATGAGAAACACAGAAATATTTTCACTGGGAACATTTCAAAATTAGTGGAGTGCATCGTAAAACATTATTCCTAGGAAAGTGTCCTGTGCCTTTGATATCATAAATGATCAAGTAGAGAGGAGGAGGAAACTAAACAGGGCTTGGACCTTGCATGGAGACTAATTTAAAACTGTGAAACGCAACTGCTAACTATCAATGATAACATTTGATACTGAATTTATCAGTAAATTATTCCTGCATATTCTTTTACTTAAAGATGCAGTATTCAAGAGGAGGTGGTCTAGAGCTGCTGGGAATTAGTGGGAAGAAAAGACAAATGTTGGGAAACAATTCTCTTGGAAAAAAAAACCAACAGCATAAATACTAAGTTGTCGCTTTTAAATAACAGTATAGTGTAATTTTGATGTGAATGTAATAAGGCAGAATATAACTTTTTATCAGCATCAGCTTTTTGATAGGAAAAATATTAATCTGGTTATGTAACTAATTTCACAAATTTATCAATTCTGACATGGAGGTGTTTTGAAAAGCTGTTCCCTGAAGTGCTTGATTTATGCTAAGTCATATTTTCATTTTTATCATGATTCCTCAGTGTGAGAACTTGACTCTGGGGGATCATGTTACACATATCCCAAACAATTGCAATTGCTGAAACAAATTTGACTGTCTTGAGAGCTGAGACTTTCTTGGCAAGTTGTCACTTTTCTAACAAATCTTTGTACTTGAAATAGCTACTAAAACACAGTATGATTTTGAAACCAAGAACTTTCTCTTTTGAATGCTAATATACTTTAGTAATTTTAGATGCCATTTGAAGAAGCTTTAAGCTGATAATACCTGATCAGGCATGTGTCTTAAGACTCATGTAGGTATACTTCAATCAGGCTGCAAGTTGCATGGATGATCTTTGAGGTCCCTTCCAACCCAAACCATTCTATGATTCTATACTCTTTGGTTGAAGAATTTTAACATTCAAACCAAAGGGAACACCAGCAGTTTAGATTTGGGGAATGCTAGCTCAAAATTCCCCAGCACACTGTAGTAAACGCTATTAGTATGACTCTTCTTGTGACAGTAGGATTCAAATGAGATGTCTTCATCTTTACTTCTGAAGTATAAAAATCCTAAAATGCCTCACGCTGTTATTGTACAAGTATTTCTGTAAAGTTTTAAGGGTTATTGTGGCTATGGTTTGCATTAGCAAAGGGGTTATTTATTAAGTTTCATTAAATGAAACGTGCAAATGCGGGTTAGATATAAAAGATCATTTGTGGTTTTAACACAGCTTTCTAGCATACGTTACAGCCTGGATGGCAGTTCTAGCTGCATGTTTATAGCCGCATAATCTAGTTTCAGAAAAATAAATGACTGAAAAGTGTGCTTATCATTTTTTTCCCCCTTTTTGGTAACATCTTTTCATACACTGACAGTTATTGTGAATGCATGAAATAAAACTGTTAATCAGTCAAACAAATGCAGCGCAGTTTACTTGTTAAATATCTGTATATTTGTAAATTGTATGTTTTGTATAAATCTTGTCGTAGCCAAATAATTTGATCTCCCCATATTGGAATCACCTCCTATATTATTTGTTAAATGCTGTTATGATCATGCACCAGACACTGTAACTATATACCCCAGAATTAGGTGTTGCTTAAAAAATCCTGAGCCTTCCCCTTCTAAACAGCTGTGTTGGTATTTCAGCAGCAGACATATAGAAAAAGAGCAGTAGCAAACTTCGTGGAGATACGTGTCCGTTGTTGTATGTAAGCAGTTTTGAGCAAGCTGCGACAAACAGCTTTGGGCTCTAAGATGTAAGGGGAGGATAAACAGATTTAAGATGGACCTTTCCAATGAACAGGTGATTTTTATCTATGATCAACATCATTGCAATGAGACATTTAATTTTGGCTTTTTTTTTGTCCGTCATAGAGGCCTACAGTATTTTCCTGAAGATGCAGGGGAAGAATGAGCTTCATCATCATTCTTACTTTACCCTTATAAAAGCATTGCTAGCACAGGATTATCTTCAAGAAGCCATGAAAGTGAAACGAATGTAAGGCTTTTCTGTGTTTTGGGGTATTTGTTGTCAGGTCCCCCAACAATTAAGTTGGGTGAGGCATGTGTTAAAATAATTTCTGGATCATTTAAAGGTAAGTCCTTAACTTTCAATAGGTCATGACTGATAATTAGAAGCTATGGTAAGAAATATGCCAGTGTTTCATAGAGAGATATTCTGTGTATTAAAAAGGTACTAGAGTGACAGTATGTATTGCTAATAACTCATTTCAGCTAACAGTATCAGCAAATGTACTTGGCATCAGAACTGAAAATCCACCCTCCTGGCAGCCTGCCTTTTCCTCTTTCAAGCAATATCCAAACAGACAACATTCCTTTACTTAAGTGCCCGTGAGCCTTTGCCTCCATCCCCATCCCTCTGCTGTCCTACCCTACCCACGCTCCCTGGCAGCTGGCTGCCTGCCAGATGCAAAATGGTACATTTGACTGTAATGCCAGTGGCTAGGAGATGACCATAAACCTTAGATCCAACTCTTAACACTTCTGAAATAAACCCAACCTGCTGACATCTATTATTAGAATCAACAGAATCGAATTAACCTTTAGTGAGTTGCATGGAACACCACTTGTTTTAATTATTGCCTGTAACGTGTGTTCTGGTCAGATTATAGGCTTCAAAGTAAAAGTGTTACTACTTATCAATATAAAGACAAGAAAAACAAAAATTTAAGTGTAAGTAATTTAAGTCTTTAAGTTTCTACAACTAAAACAAGAACAGTGGTTGTCATCAAGTGTGTTCTCTGACTGGACACACTGAATTTGAAAGTGCCTGGTAGGTAACTTACATGATGCATAAAGCACTATAAAAGTGTAGTAATTTTTAGAGTCAATTTAATCTTCGATGTCTGGGAACGTATTTTCTTTAAAAGTGTTTAGACCAAAGAAATGCCTTTCATTGAGAAAGTGTTTGACATCTGCATTCAGAAGAACAAGTAACATTTTTTCAAAGAGGTCTCAGTAGCTGGGCTTCATGGTAAGGAATGTTTGTGCTTGATGGATATGTGGCTTGTGTCAAGGAGAAAGTAAGACAGTTTGCCACATTACACTCCCTGAAATGGAAGTAACTGGTAAGTGTGTATAAAGAGAAGATGGAGAGAAGATGTTTTTAGAAGTACAAAAGAGTGTTGATTTAAATTAGGTAGTTTGTGAAACATTTACACAAAATACGAATGTATTGCAGTGTATTGAAAGATTCTTCAGGGGAGAAGTTTAAAACATTCTACTGCATTGACTGCTTCCCTGCTCAAACACAATTGTAAGAAAGATGCACAAAGTATTGCATGTTATCAGCAGTAATTGGCAGATTGGAAGAGCAGAAAAAAGGCAGTGGCTTGTTCCTAGTATTTTAATGATTCTGAATTCCCACTTCTAGATTAGTGTTTTAGTATGTAAATTCAAAATGCAGGGGTAAAAATAAAGAACAAAAAATTGTAAAGACTAATGAAGTTGGAGATGTGTTTCAAAGGACACACCTCTGAACCTTGAGGTTTTTTTAATAAAAAAGAGAATAGGACTTGGTAAGAGGTCCTGTTCTTCATCACTGGTCAAAGCCAGCCATCGTAACCCCTGTGCTTTTCAGAACTCTTATACTCCATCTTGTAGCATAGAAATGCCAAATAATGACATTGTAAGGAACTTGTAACAACTCACTTGCCTCAAGACAGAAAGTGCTTCATATTGGCAGTGTTCATGGCGTTTATCTCTGTATCTTTTTCCTGGTAACAAAATGATGCTTACATTAAGCATTTTCAAAAGTCTGTAAGTTTTAAATTATTCACTGAAATAGACAAAGTGATTGTGTGAGTGCCCATGGTTGAGGAATAGCAAATCTGTGTGGTTTGCACACGTTTCTGCATGCTTGACAATTTTTCCAACCTCGTATTACAAAGAGATTACTCCTACAAAGCCTAAATGTGTGCAGTGGCCTGAAACTTGTGCAACTTCTAGTATTTTCATAAAATACGGGAAAGCTGCCTTCGTTTATATAAGCTAACATCTTTTTCTTTTTTCTCTGCTTGAAGCCAAATTTGAAATTTAAATAATATTTTGAGTGCCTTACTATAAGCAGTAGCATAGGCAACAAAATAAGTGGGATTTTCATTTGAAAAGGTCAGATAATTTTAAAACTTCCCTCCTCGTAACAGAACTGAGGAACTTCCATGTGGAAGTGATGTGGTAGAAGGAAATTGCACTCCTGCTCTGCATTTGGATAAAAAAACCCCAAACCAAACAACCCAGGGGGTTACTAATATGTTGGTCAACCCAGGTCTAGTTGTTTTCACATTCTAGCACCGTGTATAGGAATATTTACTGCATTTAGTCCAAGAAGTTTTAAATAGAAATTTAGGAGTATTGGAATGATGGATTAGTTCTGTAATAGTAGCTAACATCTATTTAATCACACTAAAGATTGGAAGATTGGAGAAAGTAAATCCTTTGTTATATGTAATTTACAGTCTCATGCATGAATTGTTGACTTAGGGGCTTTGACAGATGGGACAAAGGGAAAAAAAAATGTGGAACTGAGCAGTGGGCGCTTAGGCAGGGATTAAGAGGATTGGTTGGGAGAGTAAGAAAATCCCAGAGTCCAGTGACTGCATTTCTGAGCCTGGGAGGCTGAAAGTGACTGAGAGGATAGTCATATTGTGTGCACTGTGAAGGATTTTCTTGGGATTGAGGAGAATAATTTAGCAATGACCCTGCTTACCTCCCAATCCGCTCAGCCTCTAAGTTCAAGTAGGTAGGCTGCTCAGTTGTTTGCCACAAGATGATCAGTGAGGTTTATGTTGATTGCTGATATGGTAAATGGCAATGCCCCCCTTTTCTGTGTAGAGATTTTGTAATCTAGAAATGAACATTTGTAAACTTATCCTTATATATTAAAAATGTGGCTATCTGTCATTTGGGAATGGGACCATTTTGTAGTGTAGGATCAATATGATTGCGGGTTAGCCTCTCTTGACTAATTTTCAGTGTGTTAGAAAGCTCCAGCAGTGCTATTAAAGTAACGATTCTCTTCGCTATAGATCTGTGAAGTTTTGTATTGCAGGAGATGAAGAATTGATAAGTGAAATACAATTTTAACATGGCTAAGGCAGCAAATGTAGTATGTTCACTTTAAAACCTGTATACATCTAGATGACAGAAATTTGAAAATTAATCAACCAAATGATATGGTGTTAGTTCATAATATGCTTTAGTTTATGTTTAAAATATACAGTGCTGAAAATAAATGTTTCATTTTTATTGCTGAAAGAATAGTTTTATATTTTATAATTATGGTGACTATTGAAAAAAGAAGAAAAAGTATCCAGCTTAGGATACAACAGAACAATGCAGGGCATGCAGTTATTTTAGTCATCTAATATGTCAGCATTCAAGAATCTGAACCGATTGTTTAAAAAAAATCTTGTACTTTGTTTCTTTTGTTGCTCACTTCCAACTTTGTCATCTGTCAGAATGCAAAAAAAAATTATCCTTCTATAACCATTGACAGGATAACACAAAAGCTGTCTCCAGGTCGATATTTTGCAGCAATATTTTTAACATACGAACAGTAGTTTTTATAATTTCACCTTGGTGCTCAACCATTTATTATCGTATCAGAAGCATGTCAGTAATTCCTTTCTAAATGTCTGCTTCTTTTAGTGCTGAGACCCACATCAAGGGCTTCACACTGAACAGTGCTGCCAGCAGCCTCCTCATCATATCGCAAGTTAGGCGGGATTATTTGAAAGGTATGTCACAATGCTTGACCTTTACGTCACATTAATGCCTCTGCAGATTTTTCTTGTAACGCCCTTCGAATACTTGGATAAAGGAGTCCATTTAGCAAATTACCTGCTTATCAAGAGCCTTTTGTGGTAGCTGAGAGACGTAAATTACTGTACATGCATTTATAATACAGCTTGAATATGAATGTACTTGTCATTTGACCACTTAGTCCAGTTTCCATTCCATTTAACACAAGATGGGTTTTCTTAAGATGAATCACAGCTCTTCAGACATGCAAAATTTGTGCTCCAGAACGAGAGAAAGTACAGGCTTTCAAGTGCGTTAAAATTCACAGCACAAGTCATTTTGCTTTGGAAATTAACATACTTTAGAGCATCTGAAACAATTCCCAGCAGTTGTTTCTTGCATATTGTGTTGGTTGTGTGAGATACCAGATGAGTTAAATTGACTGTTAAATGTGCGTGATTGTGCACTAAATGATTATAATATTGATTTAAAAACTTAATCAAATACTTTTTAATAGTTCTCAATACCAACAGTAACAAAATACTCAGTTTGTTTTTCTGTTTAACATAAAAATGATGATAGAAAAGGAAATGGTGGCTGAAGAGTACGTAAGGGTACCCAGCAAGATGGTGGGTAAAGTTTACACTTGTGTTATTTTAGTTCTCGGCATTGGGTTGTTTTGCAGGGAAAAGTTCAGCTCCACAGTGTTGAATTTTACTTGTTCAGTTGTGCGGTAGAACTCTGATGAGAGAAGGAAACTCTGCAGGCAGGTAGTTCTACATGCAGTGCTGTGTCTTTTATCCCTGTGCAAGCGTTCAGTGTTGGTGCGTATTTTTGTCAGTACCTTTAAACATACTGACAACATACAAATGTACAAAGAAAATGTATTACACTGGATTGGATTTTGCTTTCATACCAGAAAATACAGTTTTGATACTGCCATCAGCTGATTTTATTTATTTCCATTATGTATAGCTGTAGTAGCCCATACCTGTGTAATATCAGGTCCATTAACATACTTTAAGACAAGCATTGAGATGCATCTTATCATGTGTACTCCTTCCTGCAGCTGATAAACTTCTTTTCAATCCTTTTCCCCTTCAATCTCCAGTCTGACGTCATTGCCAGGTGTTACCAACTGAAATATACATGGTCATTGCAATTGCTTCTCTTGCTCTTGGCAAGTCTTAAGTTTTTACAGCTTTCAAGGCCTTCACCTGACTTCCCCGGTTTGATTTTACTCTAACAAATCTGCTTTTTCTTGTCCAGTATGCAGTGAATTTTTGCCAGTTCTTCCTAAATATTACACTGAAGAAAAATCTTCCCTTCTTCAGAACATCACTGATGTTTCTATATTACACCAGTCTCCTGTGCTAACTATATGATTGCTTTTTAGCTAGGACACTAAATTCCCTGCCACAAAACCCCTCTCCCTTGCAGTACCCTAAAAATGGTTCTTTTTGCACAATACAAAGTTTCTCAAGAAGTCTCTGGAATTCCATTGCTTTGCAAAACTGTTTACCTTCTGCACTGAGCAAGCTTTACTTTGGTAATTTAATTGAATAGTCCAACTTGATCCTTGTTTCTGTTTTAATTTGAAAGATACTGCTTCTCTTTTTGTAAGAGAAGCCTTGAAAATGCAAGCTACTAAATATTTCAACCAGACTAGTCATTTTCTGATTACCCAGAAAAATTTCGGGTACTGTCTTTTTGTAATCTATTGTTAGTTAACTACACTTGACCTGTGTCCTGTGATGGCTTTCGCTTGTGTAAAACTTGCTGGCGTTATCACTTCCTCATTACATTCACAGTCATTCTTTTCTGTGTAATGTAGGTCCCTAAGTATACTTGTAAGAGCTGTAATATCTCCAAACAAGAGCTTGGTAAAACCCAGGTTACTTGAAGAGTCAGAACTCGAGTTTCATGGTAGGGAATTGGCAGAGTTTATAGGAAAGCCTTTTAAAAGATAAACGGTCAGTTTTCACAAGCACGTAGTTACCTGCTTTTAAGTACTAAGAAATCAAGGGATTAAATTAAGAACTCAGATTAGGAGTAACGGATGCTTTTGCATAAGGAAAAATAAAAAGATACCAGCAGAATTATCCAGTATACTCCTAGTACATAATTTCTTGCAGTAGTGCTGCACAAATGCAACTTCCAAATCTTCCCCTGTGTGTGTTCTTGAGAAGGCTGGCATGCTCCATGCAAAAGAGAGTGTGGATTTACAGTGTGGACCGCAGGAGAGCATTTGAATTTCAGCATGTGTTTTAAATTTGCTTTTTACATTTGGGGAATCTTGTCCCTGGTGGGTTGCTCCTTTTCTTTCCCTACAAAGAAAGGGGGGGGGGGGGGGGATATGAGAGGGAGGGGAGCAGGAAGAAAATTTGCTGTGGAGTGAGGTTAGGCACACAGGATGTTTTTTCTTCCTCTCATGTAGAAGGTAATACGTTGTTTCTGCAGTACCTGCATATTGGAATGTTAATGCTGTGGAGTTCAAGTGGGTGTATATTATAAGTGTTATCCCTTGCTATTATAATTATCATCTGTGACTAATCCTGCCTATGTTGGTAAGGAGTGAAAGATTTTTACCAGAGGGGCATGTCTTTCTGTGTATGTTTGCTCATGGATAACGTAAATTGACAAGAATTCTGGGTAGAGCAATGAGGGTGACTTCGACTGTGATGGGTTTGGGAAATTTGTGGTAGATGGACAAGAGATTTGGTATGTTTTTAACGTAGGTAATTGCTATAATTGTAGGAGGTTTTGAGGAAACTGTCCAATTTCAAGTTTGTTTTTGTTCTTGTATAGAAACTGTCCGGTGCTTTTATTTAAAATTTAATATTTAAAAATTAATTAATTAAAAATTAAAATGTTGGACAACGTTTTGGTGCACGCTTAAAAAGACAAATCTGTGTACCAGACTTTTGCAATTTCAGTAATAAATTGCATTTAAAAACTGTTCTTATGCACGCAACATTTTGGGGTTTTTAAAGAAAATTGGTTAGAGTTCGGAGAAAAAACAAGCTGAAAACGCCATGACTTTATGGTCATGAGGGAGGACATTTATGGCACAGATGCTTTCCTTGAGCTGGGTACTAAATAAAATTTTAGAAGTATCTTAATTTTATTGAGGAAATAATTCGGGTTAAAATGCTGTAGTACTGCTGAAAGTTTTTGTTAGTGTGTGTGTATATTAAAGTTGTTATTCATTATAGCAGTTTTGGGGCTTAAGTTCAGCAAGAGAATTATTTCCTGTAAATGTTTTTAAAAGGGTAGAGTTAATGATACCAGCAGCATGGTTGCATTCTGAACTAAAATCTGATTTCCTTTTCCCTTGTTTCTTTACCGTTGTTAGATGCCATGGCTGTTTTAAAAGGAATACTTGACAGCGGCTCATTTCCTAGTAGATCAGCAGCTACGGCTCTCATTCAGTCTCTGGCAGAAAAAGGAGATGTAAAGAACCTGCAAGCACTTAAAGACATGCTGGAACACAGCACAAAAGCAATTGGTATACCTGCCTCACTAATGGCTAATGCTATTGCATTGGCTCATACTAAAAAGTAAGTATTTCTAGGACTAGTATATGTAATTCTTTTATGTAGAGTGGTGGGAAATTGCTTTCATTATCCGTTTCATTGTTCCAGTGTCCTAGTTGTTAAAATTCTGGTCAAGTTGAGCAGTGTGCTGTGCAGTTCTGTTCTGGTATCGTTTCCCAAACACATTTGAGGTTGAAAATGACTTAATGAAAGACAGGGATAGCTGTGAAGCATTTGGGAGGGCATATGGTCTTCTACAGCAGTGTAATTTAGCTTTGGTACCTTTGTTCTAATATACTACACCTACAGAAATCTGCTACCTGTTCCAGTAGTTGAAATGACAAAATATTACTCTTTCAAAATGTGAAAGTCAGACATATATCTGTGGAGTCCTTTTTTTTTCTAGTTATAAAAAAAAATTGGCTGCTATGCTGGTTTAGGCCCCTGTTTCAATCATGATAATTATCCCCACACTTTGAGCATCCTTTGATTCAACTGTTTAATACAGTATCATCTTCTGCCTACCATTTCTGCTTTAGTTGATACATTGGTACTGTGCTAGTTTATGCTTTGTATAAAACTGCATGGGAAAAGCACTGCTGGGAGAAAGGACATACTATGAACTTCTCAAATATGCTTTGCAGGAGCCAGTCTTCCAAGAACCCTACATACTCTGTTTTATTTCAAACCAGTTTCATCAGGTAGAGTTCCTGTGTCTTAACTCTGCAGGAAAGCTGTAGAACTGTGTAGTACATAACAAAACACCTGATTGCCTGAGGCATGCAGACCAGAGAGAATCGTAACTGAAGTGTTTGGAACAGCAAGAAGACTTGAAGGAGAGCTGTGCAGGCCCATTTCGGTAGTGAGCTCACTCTGTTTTCAGCTACTGAAAAACAATCTGTCTGTAAAGGACTGATCCTGTAAATACTTAGATCTGAGTGGTCCTTGGTACACAGTTCTAGTGCATTGACTTTTACCTAAATTAAACACTCCAAATAGTAGAGATACTTCAGGATTTGTCTCATAAGCTGCATTTTTTCCTGTATTTCCGTGTCATAAAAGCATTGCAAAGTCATGCTGTGTTCTTAAGATGTAGATTGATGAAAAGAATAAATAAAGAAATTGCTACATGCAGGCGCAGCTTATTTAAATAGCATCAACTTTGCTTTTCCCATACCACAACTAGCCTGAACCTGTGAAAAGACTTCGCAGCAGCATAATAGTACACATTTCGTATATTCTTAAATATCTTGCGAATGACATTTAGTGTTGTCTTTTGCATCTAAAAAGGCAGGCAGGGGATAAATTGGGTAAATAATTAATTGAATAGCATTAAAAAAAATGTAGTTGCTTGCATTAATTATACAGATACTTTCTGTTAATGTTCTGGTTTTGCTTTCTAGATTAGCAGAACGCATTTTCCTAAGGCAGATAGCAGAACTTTTTTACTGAGGTAAAATTGTGCCAAAATTACTTGGGCTTTGTGCAAGTTAAAGGTCAAAAAAAAATTATTTATGGGTTAATTTATTCATTCAGTTACAAATGGTTTCCCTTTTACAATATCCGAGTGGAGTGACAGGTACTCAACCATTCTGGGAAATATAACCTTAATGTAGAAAACAAAGAGTTTAATATAATTGTTTCTTGAGGTTTAGAAATCTCGATTTCAGAAACTAAACCAGTTCAATCTCTTTTCTTAGGAATGGCCTTGATGCTGCCGTGGAATACTTTGAGCCTCTGCTTATCTCTGGTGCACAGAATCCTGACGAAGGTATCCAAAGTATTTCCTATTTGTTAAGAAAGGTGTCTGAGGAAGGACTAGAACCAGCTTTGGAAAAATGTAAGTTAATTGCAATGATATTTAAATACTCTGACTAGACAGAGGTGTTATGAAAGAGCTATTACATGTAAAACCTGCTCCGTCAGCATAAATCATGCCTGTGAAGTTTACAGAAGTGTCTTTTCAATCAAATTTTTTTCCTTATATACCCATCATTTTGCAGTTGGTGCGATGGCAGAACGACTGGCCAGTCAGCATGGAATTTACAGACCTGTCACAGATCTTTTCCTTCAATATGTCAGTGCAAACAGAGTGGAAGATGCCAGATCGCTGTTACAGGTAATGACATAATAAGAGAGGTACAGAAATGCTTAGAACTCTTCAAAGGTTAACTGAGAAATTGTCAAGAAGAGGTGTTGTATAGCATAGGTTAGTACTAGTATGCTTTCAAATTAGTGCGCGTAGCAGTAGCATAATTTAGGCTATTTCAAACCACAGGCTAGTGCTGTAGTACTAATGCTAGTAGTGGGCGCCGGAGTCGGAAGGTATTTTGTCTTCTAACAACCTGAAGGGAGTAAAAGAAGAGTTGTGTACTGCCTGAAATTCCATCCAAAGTGAATACTCTTTTATATGTTTGCTGTTTAGAAGCTGTTGCTTCTTGTAAAATGCTTGCAGACCATTTCCTTGTGACTTCTCGCATAAATTTATAAGTGCTGTAAACATGATAATTAACAGCTGTACAGTTTGCAGACCAGAAGAAGACAATGTCTGATTTTCATGGACTTTATCTCACTTGGTTGCTATAACATTGTATATGCTGTGTTCACGGTTTAAGTGCTGATTTTGCTTTCTACTCACTTGAGTGTCACGGATGCATTAAAAGACAAATGCTGGTCTCTGGGCCACAGTCTAAGCTGAGTTAGCCATCTTTAAGGGATGAGACAGCTGCATTCATGCCATTTTTATGGAGCTAAGGACAAAGCCAAGCCAGAGGTGGGGTGATGGGAGTGTGCACAAACAGGCTCCATCAGGGAGGCTCATCCCAGCAGGTGGCAGTCAGGCAGTCCACCAAGTCTGACGATTGTTCTGTATGCGAGGCCTTTTACCATCTCCTCATAGTGCCTATTACTTGTTTACCAGTTCCTAAGTATTTTAAGCTGCTAAAGAAAAAGCTCTGCTTCATCCATCCAGCTAAGACCATTTTTTGCATACCAACAAATGTGTTCAGTTACTTGTGAGGCGTGGAGTATCTTCTTCGTATATTCCCTGCTCTGGAATATTACTTTGTTTATTGCTTTGCCTAACTGCTCATCTGAGTATTAGTTTAAAAGGCAACTACAACTTTTATATAAAACCCTCTTGCTATCATAACACATAAAAATAAAAAAGAGTAATCTCAAGTTATTTTTTACTCTTCCTGAATTTTGATAGCTCTTTGATTAAATGAATGAAATCGAACGAGTGAATGCAAACCAGTTACAATTTCTTGCTGCTGTGAAGAAAGGGTGGAGTTGCATTTTAAAGTAAAATCTGTAAATTCTTAATATTTTTCAAAACACGGAATAATTTCCATTCATACATTCCTAAAACTTGTTACTACGCACCGTACAACTGCTGGAATTAAATCCGTGGCTCTGTAACATACTTAAGATAACATTTATACACTATGTCTTGGGGGAAAACTTTAAAATGTTTCATGTTGAGTGGACATCCACAAACAAGCAGGAGTTGAAACTTCTGTGTATATGAGAGAATTCTGGTTTTATATGGTGCAGGAAACATTTTCAGTTGTGCTAAGCGTTCTTGACAGCTATGGTGGTTCAAGTGTTCTGCTAATAGGCAACTAGAAGAGAAGAATAATCATTGCCATTTATTATTTTCTTGAAAAGTTAATTCACAATCTAAATTAATTCTTTTGCTTGCAATAATCTGACATATTAGTATACACATGGAGAATCTTCGCTTTCAAAAATGCATTTAAGAGGCATTTATAACAGTTCAAGAGACAGTAACGATGTCTTTTTTACTGTCTGGAGTGCAGGTGCTTTTCCTGACAAAGTCAGAAGTGGTTTGGTGTTTCAGCCTGAAAGGGGGCTGTGGAGAGCATTTCTCCAACTAGGCTGTCTTTTTCCTCTCACAGCACCTACTGACAGTAGATGAGAATGGCTAGAATCCATGTCACGAGTTTCTCTTGTGAATATTTCTCTTGAGTTTATCTCCAAAAACACATTTTTTTGTCAGAACACTGCAGGTATATTTTTGTTTGCCTGATGGAATGAGGCTTCACACCTTTTCACTTGGACCTTAAAGAGCTTGTCAGACCATGTTATATAATTTCTTCTTTGCTGAAGTCTAAATCACTAATTGAATGTAGTAAATTGATGGTATGTACATTTTTATATGCACAGTATTCTCTTCTTGCTGTGTGTTTTGGTACTGAAAATATCTTGCAGCTGGTAAAAAAGCACTGTGCATTGTAAGAATCTTGAGACTGATGCCTTTGAAGAAAACACACTACAACATTGTCTTGCAGATTTTATTTTGCCCTTTTTTCTAATGTAAGATGGATTTTTGATTTTTATCTGGTCTGTCTCAAACTTTTCCAAGTTCAACTTCTCTCTCTCTCAAACACTGTCTATTGCAGTGAAAGCCTTTTATAAAATAGAGAGATTGAAATCAGTCCTTTGTATGCATAAGTGTAGGTAATTATACTTTAAAGAGAACTTGCTTTGTACATTTTAATTTTTATAAAGAAACGAGCAGTTATCTCCCTGACACCTTATTAAATGTATAATTAACCTTATGATCCCTAGCTCACTTGTGAATGCTTGGCAGTATAATTGGAGAGGAATAGTGTTTCTCTTTCTCATTCTTTTGCAGTCCTAAAACCATTTTTGTGGTATGTTGAAGTATTAGTTCAATTCTTTCCCCTATTGTTTTAAACAAACTTTATACCTTCCATTTTAAAACGGTGTTTATCAAAACGGTGCATGAAACAAACTTGTTTCCTGTATTCAGTGGTAATTTTGTGGTGGTTTTGGAGTTGTTGGGTTGGGTTTTTTTCAACCTAATGTTCTGTTATTACCTTGTAAATAGGTTATATATTAGTATATTATTTTAAACATCTGTGATTAGTAATTTTATCACTGACTTACTCGTGACTGCTACATTAACTATTCCTTTTTCTTTAGAGGTGCAGTGCATTAGTTGAGCAGAAGAGAACTTTCATTAATTTTATGGCTAGATTGGCATCTAGGCCTGGACAGGTATAGTATTTTTTCAGGTATTTCATTGTATATGAAGCAGAATACTATTTCATCAACCTTTGAAGTTTTAGACCTTGAACTTCACGGTTGAGAGCTTTATCAGATTTCTTGGGAAGGGAGAAGGTTAATAATCAGAGCTGGTTACATTTAAAGGAACAATTTACTTTATGGAGCATGATGAAAAGGAGGTTGTAGTTAATATTTTTCTATTGTTTCAGTAATTTCCTGCATTTCTGATGTTATACTTTATACCCTACAAACATTGTGCTTTAAATGTTTTACTGCACTCTCCAGTTCAGTCTTGCAACCTGAAAGTACTTATTTTGTTGGCTACATTATGTGAATACAAATGCCAAGTTAAAACCTCAGCCTCTATCTAATGATAAAATGCCTCTGTGTTTACGTTAAAAGGCACATTTCATATTACTTGTGTCGTGGTTTAACCCCAGCCAGCAACTGATGGGTTTAGGTGGGTTGGGTATGTTTCTAGTTTGAGTGTCTGTTTAGATTCCTGGCGCGTTGCTCATTCTCTATAAACCACAAAACCACATTGATTTCTCTTTCACTGGGGAGCAGCGTCAGGAGACAGTTAATACACAAACTAGAATAGATACTTTTCATATGAGGGAAACTGCACATTTATGTTGTGTAGGAATTGCCATTAAATACTCCTAGATTAAAACTTCACTTGAAGTGGTGATAAATATGATGATGATAAACACCATCTTTTGGTGCCTGTAGAAGAAATCAGAAAAACTTTGACATTTTCTAGCTTTTCAAGCTGAAATTTTAATAACTTGTAGAAGTTAATAGTATGTGATAAAGATGCTATTAATTTCTATAAACTTTTTTAAATTCAGGACCTGAGAGTTTTTGAAACTGGAATGAGAGGTTGAGGGAGGGAGGTTCCAAAGTTAAGCACATTAGTGATCTCAGTTCTTTCAAGCACTGATCATGGCTAGTATTGACCTCTAGGTCTGTGAAGTCTGCTGAGTGGTTTGCATGATTTTTTTTAATTGATTTGAGATTCTAACATGTTCTCATTAATATATGAATTGCTTCCTTTAAAAAAACAGTGAGAAACTGATGTTAAGACTTACTGAGTAGGGAGTTTAGTCCCGTATTTTGTTTGATTTATTTTTGTGCCTAGTTTCTTTGCCTATTTTGTATCTGCATATGAAACTTCAGGAAGGAAGTTATGTCTGCTTTAGTTGTACAGGCCATTCCTTAGTTATCAGTGCAGTTCATCTCACTTAAAAGGTCTGAAACAATTATTCGAACTTTGGCAATTTTATTTTGTTCTTTAGGATTTGAGGTTAATGCTCTTTTTGTCTGTGTATTAAATTTTGTAGGCAAAGACGATCGAGACACTTCTGGAACTGATTCCTAAGCATCTAGATCAAGAAATTGCATATTGTTACCTCATGAAATGTTATGGTAATGTATTGTCCAGAATAGTTTTTTAGTAAGAGCTCTCAAGGCTTTCAGAAAAGTCATGAAAACCATTAGAACTAATATCAGTAATGTTGAAGGACCTTACTGTTATTAGTGTAGGTTCTTTATACCTGTTCTAATTTAGCCAATAATGATATTCCTGATGCCTTCATTTGGATTTTCCCAAGTAGTTGGTTTGAGGTGCTGATCAGTTCTCATTATAGTTGGAGAGGAATAGCTCTTAAAAAATCAAGTTGCTTATTTAAATATGTTTATCTGCAGCTTCCACCCATGAAAATCCAGCACGTAGCTCCTGTGGCAACACTCAGTTGGAAGCTTATGTCTCTGTGCTGTAGTGTTATTTGCCTTGTGTACTCTGATATGGTCCTCCAGTTTTATTATAGGTGTAAATACTCTTCACGTTATATCTTTCTGCTTGTAATACACGACAGAAGCCCCTGTGCTCCAGTCTGTCACAGAGGAAATAAAATAGGAATAACTTAAGTAGAATACTTCAAATCCAAATCCAAGGTATGCTGTTAAAGAAGTACAAGTGCTGTATTTGAATGAAGTTGTAGAAGTTCTCATGATGTAGTAGCTACCTTACAAGTTTCACTTGCTTAGTAATGTTCAAAACAGCAATCACTACCATAATGGTTTAGCCCCAAGGTTTCATTCACAGCAGGGTAAGTTTCCTAACATGTATTTATAAAACAAAAAAACACCACCCTTTTATCACCAGCATGCACTTGCTGCTTTATAGTTATCATTAGCCCTTTTCAACTTTTTTACCCCAGTAGAAACTCCGTAAGTGATTTAAGTAATTTTTTCAGTACCTTTGCCAACTGCATCGTAGTACAATTTCATAAGGAGATTGCAGAGAAGCAGTCACTTGCTCTATGATATGTAAAACAGTGGTGAGAGTGTATTCAACATGCAAAGCCACACTGTATGTGATGAACAGATGGTTGCTGTAGTTTCTTACGCAGAGATATCTGGCTTGTGGCAAGTTCTAGAGGAGACATTCAGTACCAGCATGAACAGTTTTAAAAGCTGTTCCCAGGTTATTCTCTACGAGTATCTGGCCTGTAGGAGACGGGGATTTCCACTCCAGTACTGAGTAGAAGAGTACACATCTTGATCCACTTCACCAGGGCTGGTCTGGTTGAGTCATACTAGGGCATCTTTGCATTTTCTATTGCATATTTCTGTTCTAAGGAAGTCAGGTTGTGTCCTACTGTTAGGATATTCAGGGACATTATTACCATGTGTAATATGTGGTGATAGAACATAGTCAGACCTGTACACATGAACAATTTAGGTACCTCTTTCCATCATCCCTTCTTTTCCATTTTTAATACTTTCTGAAGTGGTGAGTAGGTTAGTTTCATTCAGCTGTTTAAAGTGATCATCAGCAAAATATTTAGTACAGCTGAAATTTGGAAGGCTTTGCCTGGTTGTGTTCTAGCCAAGAGGGCTAGAAATAAGGTCTTCTGTTTAAAAGATTTTAGTTTTATTTTACCATTTTACAGTTAGTATGCTTTAAAACATGATTTCTCATTTTGGGCCAAGTCCAACCTTGTAGTATGATCATTTTCTATAGAACAAATAGTTTTCCTGTCAGGTCCATTGTTACTTGTAATTATTTAGAAAGGGGAATGAAAGATAACAGAGTGCTATTACCACGCTTGGTTACTGTTGCTAGTTATGAAAATAAATGGACAAACAATAATTATGTATTTAGCAAAGATACAATAGAATGCAGGCCACAGCTGAAAAGTCTGATCATATATCAGACATCCACAACTGAACAAGTAAGGGGACATCGACTTCTCTCTCTATCCTGAGGTAGGATTCAGGACTGCCAGGACTAGACTTCCTCCATCTGGTGAGGTGCATGATCTTTTATGGATACCTTCTAGAAAAGGGAAATGTGTAAAATCACATTTTGGTGATCCATTAAATGCTACCTAAGTATTAGGTTTGGTTTTGTTTGTTTGTTTTTTTTTTGTCTTCCGTACGATAAATGTGTCTATTTTAAAGGAATAGAAAATTCACAATTTCTATTAATTTTCTATTCTCAATTTCATTAAACCATCACTTCATGCAGTTTTCTGCAGTAACCTCCCACATTCATGAAGTTGCTCAGCCACTTGCCAGATATGACTGGAAAGCGTTTACTCATGAGAATGGGGGACAAGCTGTCCATTTCTGCATAATTAGATCTTGTGTGGGTTTTTTTTTCCTTTAATAACCATTGTTTTTGTAGCCCCTTTGGTCATGCAGATGGCATTTCCAAATGTGAACAAGTAAGACCTGAGACAGCTCCCATGCTGGAGATGTTTGCATTTTCCCAAGGAGCAAAATGAATTTAACTGAACGTAATGGCTTGCTTTTGGTTCACAAGGTGCTAGATAGGAACTGTTGTACTGCTTCTAGGACCTGGAGGACAACAGTAAAACTGTAAGGGGTCACTTTAGTGTCATCCTAATGCTTCTGAAGCAAATGTCTGAGCAGCAGAAAAGTCTATGGCTAAGAAAGACTCAAAGTAAAGGGAAGAGTTCATCCCCTCTCCCAGTTTAGAGGAAGGAGAAACATACACCCCACTCTTTTACAGCTAGAAGTGTAAATAGTGCTTTAAATAGATGAAGAATGGATTAGCTAGAACCTGCTGCAGGGCATGGTGCCTTCTATGGAATAGCCAGAATGTCACTGGTTACCTGAGCAGCTACAGTTCTAAGTAGTGTTAGTGGGTCAGCAAAAATTTTCTCCTACTCAGTAGGATGAAATGAGTTTTGTGTTCTAACATGAGCATCTGACCTTTGCTTTCTTTGTTCCTCTAGGTTATAGCTTTGATGTAGCCAGCACTTGTAACTGACAATATTCTGCCCTTACTTAAGGGAATTAAATTCTGTCCTAGATTTTTCACATTCTGAATTTGGGTGGCTTTTGGTTTAGCTTTTGTTTTTATTTTTTATCATTTGCTTCAGAAAGACACATGCGGCTCTGTATCTCACGTCCTAGAGTGGTGTGTTCTTACCATGCAGCTCCTACTCTCATGTGGTTCCAGCACATGCTCGAAGGAATTGATCATGCAGCCTCCAATAAAAAGGAAAGCTAGAATGGCTGTGTTCTGTTCTTTTATGTGAATTGTCAGTAGGATATGAAGAGTATCCGGAATATTTGGAATACTGTATATTAAAATATGTATAATATGTTTTGGCAAGTAGTAGGAGTGTATGACATCATGGAAACAGGTAAAAAGAGGAGCGTTTAATCACTGGGGTTTGTTTTGGGATTTTTTCCTCAGAATTGGATGGGGATGTTGCTTCTGTGAAGGCTCTGTATGAGAAAACAAAAGAGAAGAATATAAAGCTGCATGAGCTATCTCTGAAATCTATAGCAGCTTTTCTGAAGAAAGCAGGAGAGCCTGTCCCTTTCACTGAGCCCCCTGTGAGTATTGTCTAATTAAGAAATAGATCTGCAGAATTGTGTATGTTCAGTGTTAATAAAACAAATTGCATGAATGATTACATGGGGATTAGATCTCTGCAGACCCTCCTCAAAGGAGGTAACGTGTGAAGTACCGAGTGTTACAGGAGCTACAGTAATCTTGCATCGGATTTGACTTGAGGAAATAAAACCTCTTGGGCTTACAATATTTAAGCTACCTGATCCTTACCAGGCACTCATCTACAGGTGTACCTTTATCAGATGTCCTCAGGGCATTTATCTAAGCAATTGAACTTTAAAAGGCTTCTAGAATATTCCATTAACAATTAATGGGGCTTAGTTTTCATTAATTACCTGGTTTCTATCAAGTACAAGTTGATGCTTTGGTAGGATGGCATTTTAGAAGTGTAGGAATTATTTTTCTATTGCAGCTTTGCTTCTAGCTGCCTTACCAACAGATGTATGCAACCCTGCAAATACGCTTTATTTGAGGATGACAAGTGGCATGACACTAAATCTGTCAAGACTTGTAAATACTTCTTTCACATCATTCTTTTCACCAGCAGTCTACTAAAACCATTTTAGCAAAGCAAACTTTAAAGACTTAATGTATTTTGTCTCTCTCTAAGCAAACTTTTAATTGCCATTTTCTAGCTGCATTTTATATTCTAAAAGGGTTTTTTCTGTAGTTCTGTAAACACCTGATTGTATGCTGTTTCTCCATATTGCGACATCATAAATGTGATGTTTTTCATTTCTCATCTTGCAAAGAATTGAAGAAAATCTTGGCATAAAATACTTGGTTTAGCCTTTTAACAGCTGTGGAGTTTTTCCTGCAATCTTGACATAACTTATAATCAGAATTTTTATTTGGACTGTGTAAATTTAAAACCTAGAATGTCTGTTCCTTACATGTAGCTAGTGAAAACAAGAGTGTTTTTTCAGAGTCACTGTAATAATTCATTTTCTGATTTCCCTGATTTCAATTTTTCTTTGATGCAGCTTGGTGTTTAAAAGCATCTCATAATTTTTTTGACACAATTGCAGATTGCAGTTAAAAAGTATTTTCATTTTTAAAATGAAATTGATTATATTATTGCATTTTGTAATAGAAGCTTCATTATGCATTTTTGGCAAGGTTTTCCTTTTCCTTTTATTCTCTCTCTCTGGTATTTCTCTTAATTATACAGACTTCAATACAGATCTAGTTTTGCATGACAGAGAATAATAGATTTTGCTTTTGTCAGGACATAACACTTTGTTCAGAATTAGTAACTTTTCAGTTGGAACAGTGTTGAACTTGTTTATTCCACTCTATTTCTAGGAGACATTCAAGGTCTATGTGGAAAAATGGAAGAAAAGAAAATTGGAAGCATTATGAGCGGACAGTCTTTTCTGCTTTAGTTGTTTATGAAATTGGTTAAATATTACATTCAATAAAAAAATGTAAAAAGCATGTTGTTCTGTGTAATTTTTAACATAAATCTGTATTTAAACATCACTTTCCATAGCTGTAATTGGTAGAAACATTCATTAATAGAAATGCTTTTAAAATTGCTAATGAAGTATCAAGATGTGGCTTTCTTGGCTCTTTCTGTCTTGATGTATGATCTGCTGTAACCTGAACTGTATTTTGGCTTCCGTTGGTTCACCAAATACATGTTCATCAAGAAAGTTGCCGGAGGGGTATGTAACTGTAACTTAAGCAGTCTGTCTTATCTTCTGTTGTTCGTTGCCTGGTCAATGTACTTTGGGGTGATAGTAGAAGAGTAAAGAACATAATCTTCAGGGTTCATCTGTATCTACAAGGAAAATAAACACATCTTTTTTTTAGAATTCTCCTAAATGGACTTCTCTTGTGTTGAATATCTCATTAGGGCTTTCAGTATTACAGGTGAAGACAAAATACTTCCACCTTTTACACTAAGCTTGTTTGTTGTAGTTCTGTAGCATCTTTAATTCATTCTCCTAACTATTAGTCCAGTTAATTTTATGGATACAAGAACTGCATATCCATGAAAATACGCCTCTTAAACAAAGAAGTGCCTGTTACTTGCAAAGGTAGCAGTTTACTTATTCGGAGACTGGTGGGCATGCTTGAGTGGTATAAATGTAAGAGTAAACTTACTGTCATGCCTACCTGGTGTGACATTTTACAGTACAGAGCTCTGGGATCATGAAAATAAAGAGACTTACAAATGATAAAAAATTAAAGAATACATAGAAAATACACCCATTATCTCTGTAAATAACGATGGAAACTCACAAATGTGCACATTCATCTAACCAGTGTAATATAGTGCCTATGCAGTACGTCAGGATTTAATGAAATGAAAGCTTGTTTCCGTGCATTTAATAACTTTACATTTTCGGTTAGTTAACCTTATTTTTGCTAAGCTGTTCCACATAGCACTGTGGTTGTTAAAAATTCAAGTGTGCACACAAGCTTTTGACAAAAGATTGGAAGACTTGTACAGTAATCTGAAAGTTAGAAAGCAATGAGGACCTAATTTTTTTCAAGTAAAATTTCCAGTTCCTTACGTAGTATATTTGCAAATACACAGAAAATTCTTGCTGTACTTAAAAAAAGAGGCAGAACTAATCGGGAGCTGAGGAGAGTCAGGAATTTTGTTTTCCAGACAAACCGGATGAGTCCTCACTGTGTCTGCCCCATTGGTGCCATGGCTTTACAATGACCTTCATTACTTCACAAGCAGAGACTCACCAACATCCTGCACCTACGTGGCCCTGACCACTCAGCACCCTTTGTTCCCGGGTTGTCAAGATGATGTATTAACATTTGAGATTTCATGCGTAGCCTAATGGTTGTGTGCCCTAGCTGAAAGCAAGCCTCAGCAGTACTCGGTTTATTTCATTTCACAAATGGAGATGTTTTAGGGTTTTTTCTGAAGCTACAGCTACATTACATGTGTTTTAGTGTAATAGCAGCATAATTGAAGACTGTGTCAACCAGTTGGCAACCCTTTTTCTAGTGCCACAGCTATTTTTGTTAGAGGTCATCTGAGGAATCTCTCAGTTTCCCATAGTAGCTGTGCTTCAGTAAAGGAATCGCATCAGAGTGTAATGAGGCATTGGGCCTGTGTGCTGCTTGAGCTAAGCTAGCATGTAGGGTGAGGAAGAGAACATTGCTTGAAGCAAACACTGGGCCAGAGAACCAGAGAAAATTGACAGCAGATCTGTAGACTTTAACTACCTTTGTGACAAGAAGGTATCTCATGGTTGTGGACCAGGTGCAACTGACTGTTCAGTGCTGTACCCTGCCTGAATCTGTGCTGTGATGCTGACAGGTCCTGTTTGCTGGCTGCTGCCTGCTGCGGCAGATGAGAAGCGCACCAAGCCGCAGCCAAACATGTGGCTGCATGTTGCTGGTCCCTGTGCATGAGTCTGACCATGCAGGATTAGTGCTAGTTAGCATCTGTATGTGTTTCTAACTGGTTTGACTTGAACCAAACAGAATAATGCAGTATAATTTAATCATTGCATCTGTGGCAATGGAAAATGAATTTGATAGCCTGTAACTGAAGAATGTAAGTTAAATTGTTTTCAGCTATGAAACTGCATTTTGAGTAACCTTATGGAAACTTCTGGGCTGAGTGAGCCAGCTGCTGAGCCAATTAAAAATCAGTGAGGCACTGCAGGAGCAGGAGACCAAACAGCAGCAGGGTTTTGTAGCAGCAATAGCAGAGTAATGGGAGGAGGTGCACACTGATCATTTGGGATCACGCTACAGTAGCCCAGGCCCATGGATCCCTGTGGCAGAGATGGGAAGGCAAAGATGCAGAGATCATGCAAAGGAGAGGCAAAAGCTGCCATTATGCAGCAGTACTTTTGATTTTCTGTTCCAGTGAATGTTTCGTATGCAATTAAGGAATGATTACATGGAGGAGCGCAGTCTCTCCTGTCTTAATAATGTGGGACAGTGAGGGATTTGTGCCACTCCAGGACACTGTCATCTCAGTCTGAAACAGGGTTACGCTAGGAAGGTTTTGCAGAATAGGCGTTTGTGCTGACTCCTCTAGAATACGCTTGAAATTATATTTCTCGTGCATTGGTGTGCTGAGACTCAGCCATTTCAAGCGTGAAGAAAAATGCAGTTTAGAAAGTTGGTGTTTCTTCACCAAGTAAATAGTTAGCTCCATTGTTTATTTCTTCATATTCAAAGAAAGAAGGCTATAGGATGACAAAATGCAGAACAGCAGCCTGGAGAGCTAGTGATGGTTTGCAGTCCAGAAACCAAATGTACCCTGTCATTCTGACACGGCACACACTCCTTTAAAGCAGAAAAGAATTGTTTGCCACCAGCTAGTGGATAACTGGGATTGGGCAGGATCCAGGCCAGGTGTGGTGCCTGTAAGATTGGAGCTCGTGTTTCCAGATGCCATTGTGGGAAGCTGAGAGTGTGCTGATACGAAATGACCTGACATGGTACTGTAAAATGCAAACTGTGGGAACGTGTGTGTGTTTGCATAAATAGCATGATTGGGGTTGAGAGTTTTGGGAAAAGCTTGCTGCTTGAATCAAGATGAACTGAGATGACTTAATCTCACTTCTGTATGTACCGTGCCACATCATGGACTCGCCTCTTTCCCTCTACCCCACTGCCCTTGAGGTAGGGCAGGAGGAGGGCACTTTCTGAGCTCCCCATGAGAAAAGTTTCCTTGTTAACCACCAATATAGTCATTTTGCAGCATGATAATTACATGCTGTAGTTCTGATCTACTAAAGCAGCTTGTTCAGCTTGTCTCCTGAGACCCTTTTCTGTAGAAAGAAATGTAGCTTGGTGGGTTAGTAACCATCCAGACTTAATATGTACTCACTGTTGAAACTGGAGTGGCAGAATGGATGGTCTCTTTGGCAGTGACAGCTCTGAAGGGTTTTACAGATGGAATGCCTGAGTCAGCAGGATTCCAGCTGCAGTTTACAGTAACGAGGAAGGATCGTAACAGTGAAGGTAGTGCATTACGAGTGCACACAGTGACAGAGAAATAAACTGGCAGCGTGTTCACCAGAGTGCCACCGTACTTAATGGTTTTCTCGAACGTGTGGCGCTTCCAGACTCCAGGAGCACAGCAGAGGAGGAAGTGACAGAAGTGATGGATGTTCAGCACGAGAAATCTGTCAGCATCTAGAAGGAATGGCTCATTTCCTGCACCAGTATATTGTTGCTGTAAAGGTGATAAAACTGTGCATGTAAGAAAAAGCTGAGACGGTCACTGAATTTAGTCTTTTTAGCAAAGATTTCTCTGCAGTTCTTAAAATTATTTTCATACTTTCTATGCAAAGTCAAGTACAAAAAAGGGGTTTCCTTTGTAGAATGGCTGCTGTCCCTGGTGGTTTGCTAGTACTTCTGTCAGTCAATAATCGGAGGAAGGCCTTTTAAGTCAGTGGCTCCAACTGACACTCTCATTTAGTCCCAGGGCATCTTCCTGAGTACAAGTGTGCATAGCTTCAGCTATAGGAGCGAAGTTCTGAAATTCCCATTAGGTATGGAAATAAGCAGACACGGAAGTTTGAGGTTAGAGTTTTCTCTGCTGTTTCCTGTAATTAAGAAAAATGAGATAATAGAGACTGTCTTATGCAGTGCTTGCTATAGACGGGGATTCCCCATTGATCTACTTTTAGATAAAACTGTTAATGCAAGGTTTCTCTCTGGTGCTCCTAAACCTCTATATTACAGCTGGCTAATGCTTCACAGTTTCTCATGTGATAACCCTTACAACACCGTGATAAAGCAGTGGTAGCTATAGAATTGCTATTGTCTGCAGCAGTAGCTCCACACCTCCTCCTAGTTCTGTTTCTCATAGTTATTTCACTCAGCTCTAAGTGCCGCTGAACTTAAGGTTCAGAACACATCGAGCATCAGTGTCTCGTAGTGAAAGCAATGAGCCTTGAAAAGCAGCAGTAAATTTAATTTTGGGTTTTGGAAATATTTTGCATCTGCAGCTCTTTGCGTAGTCTGTGAGACCAGGGCAGCTCTGAAAGTGGAGTAATGGGAAGAGCTGTAGATGATTCAGATGAATCACGGAGATGAATCTTCAGGGGAGGAGAGGAGGATGGATTTTAAGATGGAAAACATTTTCAGCTGGAAGGAAAGCAGAGGGGTGTTGACAGGATGAGGCTGGCCTGGCTAACTTCCTTCAAAGCTGTCAAAAGGCTGTTTTGCTGGGTGCTGGATTTTTATTTATAGGAGATGGGGGTCTGAAGAACAGTAGTCAAAATACAAGATTGCCACAGAGGAGCTCTGGAGGGATGGGAAGGTCTGGGAAAATACCTAGGTGGGAAGGATGAGAGGTAATAAGAAAAAGCTGGCAGCTTCAGTGTGATGCCTTGGGCTGATTGGATTGTGAGTGAATGACCAT
Source organism: Lathamus discolor (assembly GCF_037157495.1). Lineage (NCBI taxonomy): Eukaryota > Metazoa > Chordata > Aves > Psittaciformes > Psittacidae > Lathamus > Lathamus discolor. Next base: position 6,147,948 of record NC_088888.1, read on the forward strand.
GAGTGGAAAGAGCAGCCCTCAGCTCACTGACAGCCAGGGTTGATGACACACCACTGTGGATCTTTGCCTTTCTCATGGCTCCCACTGTCTCCTCCTCAACCACTCACTTCTGGAGGTTCCACTGGGGAAGAAAGCAGTTGCAGCAGCAAGAGTTGTGAAGGGTAAGATGACTCCTAAACCCAACTCAAGGAAGAGGCAGTGAAGGATTGATCAGAGCTGCTGAGCCATGCCTGGTTCTCTCCTGTCTTTCCACCATGGCGAGTCATGCTGGTACTAGTCCTGTGAGTACAGCTGGGTTAACTCAAAAAGGAGCATAATCATCATGTACCAAAAATCGCAAAGGAAGTTTGTTTCAGCAGCGGCCTCTTAAACTCTTCAACTGCACTTCTCAAATTCAAAAGCAGCTGTAGGAGTGTGTTATTAGTGTAATCTTGGGTGGTTCTAAAGATGAGTCTGAACGTGGGACAGCATTTGGCATTGGGGCTGGTACGATTTCTTTGTATGTTCTGATACTGAATTTGCAGCCTGACATGAGGCTCTAACTGAAGCAACTGCACCAGGGTGCTGAGCCCGCTGGCCAACCATACTCAGAAAACCTTCCTGCATAAACCAAAAATAAATCCAGCAACTGCCCTTGTTACTTGAAGAGTTCCCTGGGATTTCCCTCTGCTCAGTTTAGCTCGTGGCTTGAACCGGTCAGGTAATAGAGGCTAGGTCAACTGTAAACCTTGATAATCTCTAGCAATTGTCCAGTCTTAGGGCCCACATAACTCTTTGTAAATAAAATTACACTCTAGAAACTGGGCATATGATAGAGTACTGGAAAACCTGTTAGGAGCCGTAGATGTATAGACTTTGCTTAAACAAGGTTCTTGCTTTCCTTCAGGATTTTGTTGGCTCAGCCTGTATGTCAAACATTAATGCTTCGAGTGAGGAAGCGAATAGGCAGTTATACCACGTTGCACTGGTTAATTGTTCAGCATGCCAGGGAGGAGGAAAAAAACCCATTCAAGTGCAATAGCTGAAAATAAATAATAATGTATATAATATGAAATTAATTCAAAATAAAACTCCTTTAGTTTTCCATCTTTTTATAGTTTTAATGACAGCCATGTCTTTCATCATCTGTAGTACATATAAAATATAGAGCTCCAATTGTTTTATGCCCAGGAATACAATTTCTGCATTTGAGTGTCTTTCTCGCTGTCATCAATAACATTATAAATTTGTCTAAATTCAGCAAGTAAAAACAAGGTTGAAAACTATGTTTTATACCACTAGCTGCAGGGGGCATAAAATTACGGTCATTTGTGGCTTTACTATTGTCAGTCATGTTCGAGAGTTTTTTCCAGTGGAAATTTATCATGCGCCTGTCACTGAACATACTACAAAGCTGCAAGGCGTTTTTCCAATACAGAAGCACTGAGAAATTCCCTATGGAGTATATAAAGCTAAAAATATTAATTCACCTTTCTTTTGTCTTGCTTTTAGAAGGGATAGACCTGAAGCAAGCATGTCTAAAGTGTTTGGGGTGCTGAGCTCTGCTGTCATTAGATAGTGCTCTTAGGTAATAATAATACTTAGCCAAAATGCTTTTTACATGATTACTTGTAGGATCTGGAGAAGGCAGGAATTCTGTGTACAGAATTACTGTGGAGCTGGTGGGATGGTTCTGGCTTTTTCACTCTTCCTGAAATGCTGGCCTGAAATGCCCCTTCAGCTCTGTGAGGGGTGGCAACCTGCAACCATGTTGCTAGGAATTACAAGCCAAACAGTTAATTAAATCATAGAATCATCACAGAATCGTGGATTGTTTTGGGTTAGAATGGACCTTAAGATCATCCAGTTCCAACCCCCTGCCATGGGCAGGGATACCTTCCACTAGACTAGGTTGCTCCAAGCCCCTGTGTCCAACCTGGCCTTGAACGCTGCCAGGGATGGGGCAGCCACAGCTTCTCTGAGCGCCTCACCACCCTCACAGGGAAGAGTTTTTCCTAATACTAATTGTATTAAGGGAAGGCTGAAAGAGCAAAATATTGGTGCTTTGCCTTTCTCAGCAGAGATCAAAGTCTCTTGGGGTGATGGCTACCACAAGTTTGGCCTCTGGCTTACTTGGAAATCTGATGACTGCCTTCTGTAATGTAATATCCTGCACCTGGCAGCAGTGAATTAAGGGCAGCATGTGCCCTGTTTCTCAAAGTTTTCAGTTGGGGCAGCATATTTTGCTGTTGCCTGGTTTGGGAGTCCCTTTTCTTTGGCTTTGTACCTTTCTACAGTGAGTTGAAGCACTGGCATGAGGTGATCAGCTATTTCCATCTAAGAGTAGCAGAAGATCTGGGTGTTTGTTGAAAAGTAATCCTTAAGGTAATACTCAGTTCTTTCAGGGCACTCTTCTTTGCATTGGGTCTTGCATTGTGAGAAGGAAGATGAGTACTGGTGTCAGGGAGGAGCTGCTGCTGGAGGCCAGACCAGCTCAGCAGCGAGGCCACATTTTTCTTCTGTCTTTCCTAGTGAAACAAAACGTCTTTTTTTGCATTAAAAAAGTTTCTGTTGTTTTCTAAACTGTTCCCCCAGCCCCATTAAACTTCCCTCAGCAGCAGTATTGCTTTGAAGAGCAATGCAAGCTGTACCTCATATGGTTGTGTTATTGCAAGGCATTGGGAATTTATTGTGAATTACATACTCTGCATTTTGCTTGTGACTATTTGTGAATGTTCATAGATTTCCAACTGCTATGCATTTGCTCAAAAATTCATGACTGAAGTAGTAGATGACTGTCTTGTGGGCTAGTTCGCTTGTGTACAAAACAGATTATTTTTGAGACAGGTGGCATTGTTTCTTTACTCACCACATAGGTTCTGGCCAGTCCTTTAACATTTATCCCTCTAAACCCAATTGTTCAACATGAAAAATTAAGGTGAGGCAGAAGCAGTACTGATCTCAGTAAGCATGCCAGTAATCTAGGCAAAGTCTGATTAGATCCTTAAAATGAGCAAAAGGTCCACATGTGTCATTGATGGGAGATGCTGGTTCTGGAACTGTGATGTGAAGGTTGAGGGGTCTATTAAGCTGCAGTTTCCTAGTGCTGAAAGCGTTAAGAACCTAAGTGTAACCACAAAATTACTTACCTAAGCATAAAAGTACCTAATTTTAACCACAAAAGCAAAATAATGCCAACAAAATTTGCAGTTCAGAGTAACCGTGAGTTTGATTCAGTGAGTACACATCAACGAACGGTTTTATGATTAATTGCATAAATTGGCAGCAGCACTTCTGTAAATTATGGATCTGAATTGATTTTTAATTATTCCTTGAAAGAAAAAAAAAAAGGAGCTATCATAGGCATTATGGTTGTGTGTGTATATACATATATATGTAATCTATTTGTGCAGATACCTCTGCATATGCATGCTAATATGAACTCACGCACATATATATGCTTTTTAAAGCTCATCGGTTCTTAAAAGGGTTAAGTGGTTTTAAAATTACCTCAACCCACTGCTTAAACATTGTTGCCTTAATTAATAGCTGCTAACATGTGAAGGGCTTGTCTTGGCTCTCAGAGTATAACAGGGAAAAAAGCAGCATGTCACAGAGCTCCATGTACCTTCTTTCTTGTCTACTGCCAGTAAAATTAATCATTGTGGCTAAAACCTGAAAGGTTTGTTCTTTCTGGTGCTAGCGGACATACCAACACCTGCAATTTCTCACCTCCCTGCTTAGCATGTTGTCTGTGATTTCCCTGTTTTTAAAGGACTTTCACGGGTGTCTTTTTTAATTAAAAGGGGTGGCTATTGATACTTGTTACTTATTTAGCATTTCTGAATGCATTTAGCGAGGAACAAATACGGGATGAAACTTTCAGCAGCTACTTATTAATTTAGCTTAGCCATAGTGAAAGCTAGTCCTTTCCAAACGACGAGTTAAAAGTATTTTGGAGGACTGCCACTACCCACGAGCCAATATGCAAAGCAGTGTTTCTATAATCCATTTTCCAGCGCTAAAAAAGTTTGTCCCTTTTGCCAAGTGGAGAGGCTGCATAAACTTGGAGTGGAGGCTGGGGAAGAACTTCCCACCTCTCCCTGTATTAAATACTTTCAGTAATAAAGACATACTTTTCTTACCTGTGTCTTCACAGATAAGATGCCATCTTTAGTACATAGAGGTGGTGTAACACCATGCAGTTCTGTTGTCCACACAGTAGTTTATAGTATCCATTTAACCCACACAGATTGTTTTAATTCTGAATTTGGTGAATTTTCCTTACAAATATTGTTGTCTCTTGTATTTGATGTTCCCCTTCCAAATTTGCTGTGTATGCAGGCTGAAACCCCATAGCCTGTTGCAGTCATATCCTGCATTGGGCAGCACAGTGTCTGGGCGAAACGACTTGGAAACTCCATAACCAACGAAGCATGATGCCATTCCAAAGCCCGTCCTGCACTGTCCTGATTGCCTGTCCCAGCAGGGACCGTGACTTAGGGCTGAGGAGATCCTTTCTGAGTCTGGCCGGGGAGGATACAAGAGAGCAAAGGCAGGAGTGGGTGAACCCTCAGGCCTGCGGCCTTGTTCCACAGACAGCCTCCGCTCGGATGGCAGATCCACCTCACTGCAGTGCTTAAACTCCATGACAAACTTCACTCTGTCATGTGGGACGGGCGGGATGGTGAGTTCTGCACGGTGACCTTGCGATCTTTAGTCTCTGTGTTGAGATGGTTGCAGACTGCTACAGCTGGTGATACTGATGTAGGCAGGAGGGCACACAGGGCTGCTGCTGACACAGGGGAGTCCTGAGGGAACAGGGCGGCTACTTTGAGACCTGGGAAGCGGAGCTGTGCTGACGTTAAATTGAGACATTTAGCCTTGGTTAGAACTCTCGGGAAGATTTCTATTCCCTCACTATCCACTTGTTTTTGCAGCAGCAGCTCCGCTGTGGAAGTGTGAAACCTTTACCGCACAAAACGAGCGTGAAGCAGGACACGAAGGCAGAGGCCGTGGTACACAGCGTGACCTTCATTGCCTGCGAGGTGGGTAATTCCCCCTAAACTCGTACTATTTTCAGCTCCTGGTAGAGCGAGTGGGGCAGGTGGTGTGTCATCCACCCGCTCTTCCCTGTGCTTTTCCCGGTACACAGCCCCACGGCATGCTATTGTTAGGCACCAACGCTAATTGCTGGTATTTCAAGGCTCCCATCTTCCTATTGCTAAAGCCTGTAACAATAATCACAGCCTATATTCCCCATCTCTAGGCATCAAGGAAACAAGATATGATCATAGGCAGCGTGTTAATGTAATTGTAGTATATAGAATATGAGCTTTTTCTGTGTAAACACAGGCCTGGCCGCATCCTATGATAGCTCTTCCTACACCCCATACGATGGCTGTTCCGAGGCTCACCACTCAAGTTCTCATTATGTATATATCCACCCTTGTCATAACACCACCTCGGAAACACTCACACCGCTTGGTCCTGCTGCATAATGTTAAAGAGGGTGGAATTTTAAATCGAAAAAGGCTGTTTAAGTAATGTCAGCAGCCTGACTAATTTCACAAAAGGGAAGAAATTCAAAGTTAAGGCTATGGTATGTTCTTATCTAGATGCCTGAAGATTTCTGTGCATGACAATATGCCCCTAAAATTCAGAGCTGTCCCTTATGTCTTTAATTTCTCCCATTGTGTCGCTCCTTTTTTTTTTATTAAACATCAAAGTGAATTCACAACAGAGAGTCAGCCTAGAATTTAATCCTCTAAATACCTTGAAAATAGAGGTTTAGACTAGAAGTACCAATATATACCCTTAAAACTTCAGTGTAATATAAAAGAGATTCTAATCACAACAGATCATTACAAAGAAGAGTAAACCACTTTAAAAAAATTAAGTGTCTTAAATATAATAAAAAGGAATAATTAAGAATCAAACAGGAAGCTGCTAGTCTGACAATTTAATGATGCTGAATTGGACTGAAAGAATTGGCTTTGCCATTAAAAGGCAATGAAAATCTGATAATTTCAAAATGGCACTAGGATCAGATCAGGTGGGTTTTGTTGGGTTTTGTGGTTTTTTTTTTTTCCAAAATCAAATGCAGCAGAAACAGGAAGAAATTTTAGAATTCACCTTAGAAGAACTTTGGAATGGATTTGGATTCCCGTTGCTGCCTGGGGCTGAAACTGTTACTTAATCAGACCTGCTTGACATCTTTAGACTAGAGTCTGCCTGGGAATTTATTACCACATGGAACATGTGTAAAGCAATGTGGCAGCCCTAATTGCCAAATAGAATAATAAAATATTGATGTTCTTTCATCTTCTTTCTTAAGAAAAAGGCGGGGGGGGAGAAGAGATTTGCGTAACAGTATTCAGGGTGTTATAGCTGATTACACTAGGAATTTCTCACTCTGTGCAACACATAAATCAAAGTAGAGCAGACAACGTGCTCTGTGTCTCTGTGTATAACCACAGATATATGCATCCAAATAAAAAAACAAGCACGTTAATGTTGTAAAATGCTCACAACAACTGTATACATAATTTGCACATGCACTTACTGTGACTGCAGGTGAATTACAGCCATTTATTTACTCTTAGTCATTTTGTGAGCATTTGTGTCCTATGTCTGAGCATAACTAGGTGCACCTTTACAAGCATTTCACAGATGGCATCATTACATTTTTAATTACTGGAGGGGCAGGTAGGTATTTTCTACCTGAGAATCTTAGGAACCAAACTTGGCAAATTGCAATGATTTTATCGCCACAGAGAAAGACGGGATTGATAACAATCACTTGGAATGTATTTATACCAATAGAAATATAGACCCAAGAAGTTGAGATAATTTGCTCTGTTACTGGAAATCAACTGTACAGTTAGTAAATACCCATTTTGGGGCATCAACAGCATTGAACTGGTACACAGAGGCAAAGCCTTAAAACACATCAGCAATTAGAACCCGCACAGTTAACAGCTGTGTTTTCCACACTTCGTGTTCTCCTGAAGCACCAGTGAAATCTTCTGTGTTGCATTCCTCTAGGCTGTTCTTCGGAGTGCTGAGTGTTATACAGGCTACGGAAAGCAGTGTTCTGTGTGTCCTGATGCTGTTCGCTCAGAATTAAGTACGTGATCACTCTATATTCAAACATGACGGACTAAAACATCAGTTACTACGGAGCAAGATGGGTCCCTTTTAAATCGCTGGCCCATAGCTTGGAATATTTCAAGGTGTGGAGAAATCATAAGCGTCTTGTCACCTATAAAACCGGTACGTCAAACAAAAACACCCTCCCCCCAACCCTCTCCCAAGCCCCAATTCCGGGCTGCAATCCCCAAGTGAAGCCGGCGGCTCCCGGCTCCCGGTGTGCTGCTGCCATCCTGCGGCGAGCCGGCTCCGCGGCTCCGCGCTCTTTGCACCGAAAATCAGCGTGTGGGCTTGCCCTGCGTTCTTGCCTCCTCTGCGTGGTTTGCTGTTACCAGTCTTGGGCTGATTTCTGCTTGATGAATCTCAGACACAGGTAGTATAAAAACAGGAAAACGCCAATGGTGCTAATGAGGACGAGGTAGCTCATGTAGAGAGGGTGGGAGTCCAGGTCCATAGACTTTATCACCTGTAACCATGGAAAACACAAAACTAGGAACAGACACACAATTTTTGTGAATGTCTGGTCCCTGCCGCCCTTCTCCTTGGTCTCCAGCAGGCTATAACTCCCGGAGCGGTTTGGTAGCTGGTTACACATATGCTATGTCTAGTGGCTGCAGTATTTCTGAGGAACAGAGCTCAGCTCCTGTCCGATTTCAGCAAGCAGTAGCTGGGCCTTGTGTAGGTAATAGTTGCCCTTTATTTATATATTTTCCCCCCCCTTTTTTCTCTTCCACTAAGAAAGGCACAAAAGGAGTGACTGCTGTAGGCCAAATTTGAGGCATACAAAGTGTAACATGACCTCACATATTCATATAGTGCTTGCCAAATTTGAGGCCTACAGCGTCTAGTTAAATATGACACGCACACAAATAGCCCCCTACTTGGTTATCAAATGTTTGTAACGATCTCTATTAGCGACTTACATGTTTCCCCTGTATTTGAAAACTAAAATTTCCGAAAGGCATTTCATATGTGGTATCAGTGAACTGAATTTGCATCATTCCTTGAAAATTCCATCTGAGGAAAGAGACTCTAGAAAACCAATATGGAACTGGAGAAAAAAAAAAGAAGGGCAGAAAGAAATTGATACACATACACACAACTTGAGACTTCAAAAACTGCTGTGTGGCTGCCAGATACAGCAGGTTTGTCTAATTTCTTGACAACGACAGACTGTAAATATATACCATTTCATTATTAGACAAAATCACAGAGATACTTTATATTGTCACATGGAGATGGACCATTAGGAGAATACTAATATCCATGTCTTTCAAACTCCCACTGTCAACAGAGTCAACAGATAAAGACTGGAGCTCAGACTTTATCTACTGAATATACCTTTTACTGAAAAAAATTAGCAACAATATAAAAACTAGTGGGGATTTTTTGATCAAACTTCTCATTACTTCATTCTTGGAGAAAATGATGTAAAATGAACACTCTGAATCCAAGATGTCACCCACCACCCGAGATGACAGTTGCAAAGGTAGAAATAAAGCTGAGTTTTCCTGCAGTGGACATGCTCAGCCTCACAACAAGCAGTTGCTGATGGAAACCATCAATGTTTCAGTTTGGAGGCATGGTGGGAGCTTCGTCCTACCTGTCCAGAGGTTTTTCAGGCTTATCACAAAACCACCACTCAGGTAGCATGCTGTGAAAATGACGTTGCTAAAGAAGGCTGAGAGCTGTAATGTCGGCAGCAGTGCCGCCATCCAAAGTGCCATTGCACGGGCACTGTACACAGCCAGCCATACCAAGAGGAAGTTCAGCAGGAAATGTTGTACTTCAGGAACAAGGTTTGACAGCCAGTAGACGGGAACAGCAGAAATGATAACAATGCCACAGTGTTCTGGGAGATCCCCCAAAATCTGTTCAGGAAGAAAAAAATAGAAAATAAGTTGAATAATATTTACGAAACCACCTGAGGTGCACCTTAACGTACTTATGGACTGTTTCTAAAAACTCCAGGAAATACTCCTGTAGAAAGCAGCCATCTCCCTGTTAGGTGTTGTCAGTGACATGCAAAACCAGAAGTTGAAATCCTCACTAATTTTTTCTCCAGTTGCGACAATTCTTATAACTAATTGTTAAATTGAGAGGATTCTCGTTACAGATTAGATGTCTTGTTTTGGCAGCTACTAAGAATTTAAGACACTTTCCCTGAGAACTGGTGTGCTTGATAGTAATACTGTTACTGACTCATGGAAACCATATGTTTTGTCCAAATTTGGTTGACGCTGGTGTGAGATCAAACTGGAGACAAATTTGGCTGTTGGTCACTTCCCTGCTTTGTCCCAGAGGCAGTCCACTTAGCAGCTGCTTAACTCAGTGTAAAACAAAAACGCACTGGATTTTCTCAAATATCTAAAGATATGTATAGAGAGCATTACGATTATTTCTTCCAAAGAGGGCTGTAACTATCTTCTAATACTAAGGTGGTTATAAATTACATCGATTTCTCTATGAATAATGTGCAATCTTTGTGACACAATGCAAAGAATATTTTTCTCTGGCAACCATTAATAAGCATTTAAAGTCTTGTGCAGAAATGGAAACCTAAATTACAGATGCCATGGCAGGCAGAACTCATCCAACAGTGGCAACATCACAAAGAAGGGATTATTCTAAACCCCTGTGAGAAAGAGAATGTATTTTTTAAAAAAGTTCTGGGGTTTTGGTTTTGTTTTTCCAGAAACTCTGGCTTTTTATGCACTTAAGTTTGTCTCTGACCAGTACAGGCCCAAACAACTACTGGAAGGAAACGTCACAGTTAGCATTTTGTCATTTCTGTTTTACCTTTGCTTTAGCATTTTAGCATTAATATTTTGTTTTGCAGATCAAGGCATGTAATCAAACTTTCAAAAATGTTTCAGTGAATGAAATACGCAGGTATGTAAAATGGTCTAATCCCTCACGTTTGAGTTTGAGATTTCTCAACTTCCAGCTAAACAACCCAGTGAAAGATTCTTCTTTGGCTTTTCTGGGATGGGATCTCAGCCATGACTTATGACTACAGGTCTAAAGTAGTGTGAGGTTTCATCCATTAATGCCAAGGAAGCAAGAACAATAGCCTTAGCTGGCAGACACAAAAGAACAAAGTCAAATATGAATGTGATCATTTATAAAACAAGGCTTTGATTTGTTTGTGGTTTTTAATGTTAAAGCTAGCAGTTTGTATTTTCTGGCAACAAATCCAATTACCTTAGCAAAGAAGTATGGGCTAACAGAGTACATTCCACCTTCCAAGTCATGATAAAGCATAGCTCTTTCCGAATGACCTGCAAGATAGGAAAAAACAGGTTGGTTTCATTTTAGGGCTGCATTAAAAAGTATATTTTTTTTTATCAATTTCAGAATTTTATGATTTTGATTGCTTATAACTTTTACAAGAAAACTGGCACTTACATTTGGCAATAACATCCAAAATCACCATGAATGGGATTAATGCACCTGTCGTGTACAACAGTGCTGTTGTGTCACGAATAGAAAGTCTGGTTTTCTCATGGCCATAGTACAAAGATCCAATTAATAATGACATGAGAAGAGCCTCAAATCCATGGATTAATAGCGTTGGAAGATCTCTGAAGTCATTGGAGACTTGACGACTAGGAAAACAATAACATGACCATAAGGTATAGTACTTAACTAATTTCGCTTAAATTCAGATATGCTGTCTGAACACTCTCCTAAAATCAGTTCGTGAGATTTCCTGACTTCAAATAGGATAGGAGTCGGGCTGTCTGTTTCCATAGATGATTTTACTTAATCAAAGCTATTAAGTGTCTGTAGCTGCCTAGTATTTCAGGTCCAAAATGCTGAAAGCTTGAAGGAAGGCAATGGAGGTGGGACGGTCTGATTTCCGAGAGACAGAAGCAATTACTTCAGTCACAGAAGTCTCTCTGTTAGGGATCTGTACCATATGCTAACACCAGCTGATACTGGTAGTGATGTTTTACAGGTTCTAACCCAGTTGATCATGTTTCTTTTGAGTACACAAGCATGAAACCCAGCTCCAGTATGTATCATCTATGCTGGTTATCATCAGTAGAGGCTTCTGGCTTCAAATCTGAGGCAGAGTTGTGAGGATGGCAATGCCTGAGCCTGGGCTTGCTGAGGGTTGAGCCACCACACTTTGGCCCAAATATCAGGACGGCAGCACCCAAATCTGGGACAGGCTCTTGCTGCTCCTTAAAGCTGCAGGCTCCCAGCGATGTGAGCTGGAGCTGATTGGCAGGAGCCCTGGGGCAGAAAGGTGGGGTCCTGCATCTGACTGCTGTCCTGCCCAGACAGCTGGGGTGAGCTGGTACAGCAACGCCTCTGCTCTAGGCGTTCTGAGGCCTAGAGCTAGCTCTGCATTTTCAGCATGCATTCAGTTCTTATTTTGTGCTGCTTGCTTATGGTTTGAAATGCAAACAGGCATGATATACAACTGTTTATGCTGGCGATAGGTTACCTTAATAATATAGTGAACTGTTTTAAGGCTCCTGGTAACTGATCACATGAATGGTGAGGCATGTTGATAGCCTCTTCTGAATTAAAATGGGACCTGCCCAAAATAAAAAAGAAAAGAAAAAAAAGAAAAGGGAAATTAGCACAGGCTGTGTCTGTTAATTCCAGTTCTGCTGTATCACATTCTTCTCTTTACCTTTGCTTGTTGAGTGTTTTTGCAACATTGTCTCCTTCAGTAGTTTTCCATATGAAATCATCAAAATCTTTGACATTTTCTAGGAACAAGTTGGCGAGAGTATTTGCTCTTTTTCGGCTTTCCCCCTCCTTTTCTGGAGTCTGTTTATCAATACTGGTCAAATCAACTGCAAGACATTTGACATGTATCCATACACTACAGATGTAGTAACTTAATGATGTGTTTAGAATCAGAAATTTTATCATGAGCAGACAGTACAACCTGTGTGCATGTGCTAAGCTACAATGGGTAAAACTTTATCAGTTACTTTAGGTAATTAGGGAAGAACAGATTGTTAATGTGTATTTTGTCTTGGGAAATGTCCCTAGTCATACAATGAATCACTACGATTTCCTAATTGCTTATTATAATATTGTAGACTACTATTTCACATTTTTTGAAATTTTAATAGTGGCCTGAGAGGGCTGCTGGGAATAAATAGTTTGAATTTCTTTCTTGGCATGCACGCATTCACAATCTGCTATGTTACTGACTTAAATCACATGATACTTTTCCACCTGCAATATGATAGTTATCATCCTTTTTGTATCTTACAGAGGTGCCATAAACTTGATACTGAGAAAGCCCAAGAATATTATCTAAGGACAACATAGTAGAAGCAAAAATAAATGACTCAGCATTACTTACTGAACAACTATCTTTTTTAATCTAGTAGTCTTTTAAATCTTAATAATTGTATTTTCCAGTGCTGTCCTTCAGTGTAGAGTGACAATACCTGACATTTTGCATGTTCTTTCTGGGAGAACTATACCTGCACATGTTGTAAGTCCTTACACTGGGCTAATCATCTCTGTGCAGCCACTCCTCAGCAGGAGTCCATCAAAAATGAGTTGCAGTCTGCCTTACCTCTTCCCTTCTGCCATGGTGTCCTGTTTCTCCATCAGACACACAGCCAGAATGCGTACACTTGTGTCAGGTGTTCCTTCTTTCTGTGTCATCCTCTACCATTCTGTCCTATTTCTGCCTTCCTGCTGCCCATATTTCTCTTCTCTCTCTATGGGTGCTGACTCTGCATACCACTAAATGAGCTTCCACCTTCCTTCCTCATCATTCCCTGCCTTCATGTTGCAGGGGTTTCTCCCTTTAACACAGACTTGCAGCTACAAGGCTCCCCATGAGTGCCTCAGTCTCCATTCACATGCAGGGTACTGCAAGCCTTCGTCAAGTGGAGACTGCTTTGACCCATGGTGATGACAAAGGTCTTTTTGCAGGGCTTGACAGTGAGGTTTACTTCTGTTTATCTCTGCACAGCTGACATGAGCAGACATTGCCTGCCACATAGGCACAGCTGAAGAGTTTACTCCAGAGCACTGAGATTGGTGTTTGTATAAGGTTTCTGAGCCAACTGACCTTGAGGCTGGAACTGAACCAACCTCTGTGGTAAGAGACTACTGCCATTAGATTAACAGGGCCAGATTCCCTTTGCATGTTGCAAAACCCAGAAGAAAAATGGATTTGGAACCATGTAGTTAATGCTCTTCTAGAAAAGGAATAAAAGGGTTGCTGCTCTCTGGGTTTGGTTTTTCTCCTGTCCAACATGCTGTGTTGGGCAGCACTCCTCTTTCCCATTTACTGTTCCAGCTGTATTATTCCTCACCCTGGGAAAATAGCTTCCTCCATTTCTGGATTCAGAACTGGCTACAGAAAGCAACTGATCAGTTCATACATGTATTTCCCAGTGAAGATATTAAGGTTTGAACCAATTGAAACATGAGAATAAGTGTGCTAAACATGTGGAAGGGCTGCTACACCTGGCAGGATTAGAAGAAGGATTATTTAAAAATTATTTTGTCCATACCTCTTGTTTTTGTTACATCTCATGTACTGACAAATAAGGATCTTGTTAAAAACTGAATTTGCTACAGTATTGATTTGAGTCAGTTATAAAGCATTTCTAAGATAGTTATGGTCAATAAAGATCAGTGTTAGCTGATACACTTATGAAAGCGCATGATCTCCAGTAACCTTTTTTTATGGCAGAGTTTGATACTAACCATAGAAATCCGCAGGATTGCTGTACCTTGGGCAGGGATAGCCTAGTTCCATGAAATACTGGACCATGTCTCTAGCTGTTCCACAATAAACAGTGAGTCCAGAAGTCATCAGAAGAACTAAATCAAACAGTTGGAAGATATCTGACCGGGGCTGATGAAGTGAAAGAAGGACTAATCTGTTTCCTCTGGCCAGTCTGGATAATGTTATCACAAGGTTATGTGCAGTAAAACTGTCCAGTCCAGATGTGGGTTCATCAAGTATGAGTATTCCTGCCAAAGACAATAAGTTTAGCTGAGGAAAGCAGCATGTCTGATTTAGAAAATATGTTCTGAGTGAAATGGTGCTAGTGCATGAAATCTCATGGATATATTCTTTTTTTTTTTTTTTTTAAGTCCAAAGTATATTTCATACCAGCATCACAGAATATTCAACAGTGGCAATTTCTTCACTATCTTACTGAACATGATGGCCAAGAGTGATTATTTTAAGTCTTCTCTTGCTTCGACTGGAAACAAGAGTTTTCTTTATCTTTCATTGAGGTGCAGATTTAAGTTCCTTCTTAAGTTTACATTCTTCTCTGCAGTTTTGCACTGCCTGTAATAATTGGGTACATTAAGACTAATTAAAACAATAGTACTAGTTTTGTTTCCTGCCCACTGAAAAATTTTAACCTAAATGCTCAATATTATAACCTCCTGCATTATTCATGCGTAAGTACCTGTACAGTATTAACTTAGCTCCTCCTCCCCCAACTTGTAGTCTGTATACATATGTATACATACATATATGTGAAGAGATATGCATATGTTTGGAATTACTTGTTTGTTTTGCAATTTGTTGCTACAGACTTTGAAGTGTTTTATTAATTTGTAGTGTTTGTGGTGTTATGGAGCTTAAGGGCTTCAATGAGCACAAGGCAATGGCTATACACAAACATGGTTTCTCTGCTAGGGGGTGTAACACGTTTAAAGTGTAAAGAGTGCTTTACTTACTTTTCCTACAACTGATTATTTTCTTTTGCTTCAGTACCAGCACATCTATTCCTGACTATTGTTTCTTACAAACAAACAACAACAAAAAAAATGGCTTTTGCTTTCCCCGTAACTACAAAAATATAACTTTTATACAAGCAAAAATTTCTCAGATCCATTTCTCAGTAGGTGAGCTGATAGGAAATCTTGCTCAACAAGAGGCTGAAGCCAAGATTAGTAGTGCTTTTGATATATAGCAGAGCAGATAGGGGATTTAGTCCTGCAAAATCAACTGTGGATCTAGCATCAAGTTTTGCTGTTACTGAAGGCAATGGAAGTTTCTAGTCCTGTGGCATAAGCCAGCCTCTTCACTGAGTTTGACAAGACCACAGTGACTGAGTTACAGTTAAAAAATTACCTTCTCTATTAAGATCGCACATGTAAATGGAGGACAGGAAAACAATCTCAATTCTATAATAGGCCAGCAGCCTAAGTAACTTATGGCATGTGGTCAGATAAAAAACAAACCTCACATTGGTATTTACAAACCACATCACTGCTGTGAGGGTTACTTCAGGCAACTTCCAGTAGTTTGTGTGATGCTGGTTTTAGAGAGCAGGGGGGCTCTGCCTAGGTTTGTCACTGCTTTTCTACTGCCACAGGTGGCAGAAGCGAAAGTGGGTTAGCTGCTGAAACTCTCAATTTACAGAAATGTTACTGTAATAATTCCAATATTATCTGTGATCAGCACTGATTTCAATCTAAGCAAATGGACCAGCACTCAGTCACTGTGTCTAACTTTGCTATGGAGGGGGAACCTCTGGAAGAGGATGGTACAAGACCTGTTAAGTGTCCTGAGTATAAACTCCTCAAGCTACCCCAGGGGCAACTGTGCATATGACTCTTCCCTGAAAAAAACTATCTTCATTTACTGTCCCATTTCCCTCCGTGGTCTGTGGTGGGCACAGGAAGGTGTCAGGGTTTTGCTCACCTGGGTTCCAGAGCAGCTGCACAGCAATGCTCACTCTCCGCCTCTCGCCTCCTGAAACTCCACGGAGATACTCGTTTCCTACCCTGGTGTCTGCACACTGACGCAACCGTAGTTCTGCTATAACATCTTCTACCTGAGGGGAACCGAAGTGTAACAGAAATAATGCGAGAGTTTACTTGCACACTCATGCATAGATAAAGCTGAAAATATGATTAATGTGGTTAAAATTCAGCTGGATGTTTCAGTGCTATCTGATTAAGAGACACTTGAAAACAGATCTTGATTTTTAGAGATAACATTAAAAAAGACTCAGCAATCAGCAATATAGTTCTTCTTTCAGCCTCTCTAATGCTTTCTCTAGATTGTCATTTTTTATGAGCTTTGGAACAATTGCTGGTTTCTATCCTGAAAGAAGAGAAAGGTTTATAATTCATAATCTACATAAAAAAATGCCAGATTAGCTGTTCTGACTCCAAACACACAGGATCTCTTGGATAATTCCTGTCAGACACATTTTTGACAACTTTATTTTTTTCCAACAGCTTAATTACCCTTTTTTTCCTTTGCGACTCTGAAAAAAACTTTGGAAGGCGCAGTTTGGCAACGAACAATAGTGTTTCTCTGACAGTGAGGTGAGGGAGCAGTCGGTCATCCTGACGCACGTGTGCTACGCATTTCTTAACAAGCTGGGGTGTGCAGGGTTTGTTATTGATCATAATTTGACCGGTTGTGACTTTGCCTGCATGATCCCGGCAGGTTATCACATCAAGCAAGGATGTCTTTCCACCAGCTAGAAGAATGGAAATTGAAAATTATATTAGTTTCCAAGGGATAAATTTGAAAAGTGATTTAGTCACACACAGTGGATTGAAGTTTTCATTCCTTAATGTCTTTTCCTCAGCCTTTCCTGAAGCTTTTCCAAAGACACAGGGGCAGAATGATCTTGAAAGAAAATACTGACTATAAGCTCATGTTCAGGAAATCTCTCTCCTCTGGAACAGAGTACATGACTTTAAACTCTCTTATTTCCCAGCAGAACTGTTTAGTTGGGCATTGAGGATAGTTCCATGAGCTCAAGAAGCAAGATAGTAAGGTCTTTGCCTTCCTGTATCCTTTCTTTCATTTTTGAAACACAGGTGGTGTCCCATGCTGGGTGCAGGGCTGGCACCTAAATGCTTGGTGAGAGCTTGCTTTGTGGAGAGAATTGTGAATTCAGAAACGGCATCTGGAACAGCTGTATGACTAAGGCACTGAATGATTATACAGACAATAGGAATCTTAATCATGATTGAAATAAAAATTATTGAGACTTAAATAAGACAAAAAGTCATTTAAATAATTAAGAAAAGCTGGCTCATACTGAGATCTAAGAGAAGTAAAACAATGATAACAACACCTGATTTGGAATTCAATAGCAAATGATTTTTTCCTTTTTGCTGTATAATACTGTATGTAAACACACAAAGCTGTCTTATGATTAGATGTCATTTATTTCTAGTCTCCCTGTTGAAAGATTAACTCCACACTTGTTTCTTAATATATACATTTTAAAAAAGAAACCCATCCATCTGTAAACCACATATTGCTCTATTTAAGAGTGACATATTGATTGCCATTGACAATGTGAAACCCATCAGCAGTTTAATCCATTTTACTAAGCCACTTGATGAAATAGATGATAAACAGCTTTTAAAAATAGTTCGACTGGTTTGCTGAAAGAGGCTGTGCTGTGCTCAGTGTATGTTACCTTACAAAGCTGCTATTCTATAACTCAATATGTTATTTCATCAGAAGCTTTTCCTTGTATTATCAAGACAATATCTAAGGTACAACTTCAAATACATTAAGGATATCTGCTAAGAAAAAAAACCCATGGCAATGGGGAAGAAAAACCTATTTTGTAGAAATAAAGTTGAAATTTCTTTGGCAAATATACTTTGCCTTTGAGAGAGAGCATCTTTACTGAATCACTGAGCTAACCTGATATCAGAGTCTTGTTGGAGACACAGCATGGGGGTTTTTGCTTCCAAAGCATAGGTACTTTTTACTTCAGTTTAATAGGTCACATGTCCACTATTTATCCCTCCTCATAAGCTCAGACTCAACTAACCACATGGGGTAAAGGCCATCTCTCACCCTCACCTTGAGAAGATTAAACCAGTCCCACTAGAAAATGTAAGAAGTCAAAGACCCAATTTAAAGCCAAGCAGAAGAGGAACTGTCTTTTCTTCTCCTTAAATTTCTCTTAATTAATCCAAAGGTGATATTTTATCCTGTTAGAATTGTTTCAGTCTGAAGGGAATTTCTGCTTATGGCTATGCAGGTTGTCACTGATACTTCTTACAGGGTCTGTCCTCATTTGTCTGCTATGTTACTGGGTAAAGTCTGCAATTGGCTTGTTTTGAATCTGAGCCATGAAGCTGTTCATAGCCAGCAGAGTCAGGACTGCAGGTCACACTTACGACAAACCCTGCTACACCTCAAGAAAAGATAGCAAATGTGTTAAAGCCATTAAAAAATTGGATTTGGAAATAGATTTTAATTACACCCCCCCCCATCATTCTCCGTTTACTCATACTTTGTTTCCTCATACATTTTAAAGAATGTGTTTAAGTGACGCATTTCCAACAGTTGTTTCTCAACTAGATTTTGTAATTCAAGACTGCAGAGTATTGCTCTTGGCAGTGTATGTTTTATCTGAGAGTTGGTCAAATCATGAAATTGCTTTGCTCTTACCAGTGCTTCCGATAATAGCTAGCATCTGACCACTTTGAACTTTTAAATTAAGATTCTGGATTATTGGCACATTAGAACAGGGATCTGATTTCCAGGCCCAGGGCATCTTCATCTGTGCAAGGCTTTCATACCAGGGAATCTGGGATGCCATGTTAACCTAACAAAGAAAGAAACAAGTCCCTTCAGTATAAGCAATAACCTACTTAGCAATAAATATCTCCAAAATTATATTGCAAGCAGAGATTATATTAAAATAATATTGTTATTCTTCAGAAATACATGGAAGAAAGTTCTTTTACAGCCAAGTATGGTTTTCATGCCTTGCTTCTTATTCTGTTAGTCACTAAAGCTATTTCTGTCCTCTGTTACTTTGATAATTTATTGCTACTGTTAATTTTAAATGCTTCAGATTTTTAATATAATTTGAAATTATGTAAAATTGAAAATTGTGAAATCTGTTTCAGATGCCATGGAGGCAAAAAGGGAGATGAAAAATTTCACTGTTTTTCTGAAATCCTCCTTGTAAGTCACCCTCTCTTTGTATCCTTCTGCGTATTCATTCTTGCCAAGGGCTCTCACCATCACTAGCTGGATAGACAGTCCCTCTGCTCTAGCCTTCAGAGCAGTAATTTGGTTCAAGACTGAGAAAAATCAGAGCCTAGAAACAGATCTCTTTTCCTGTCTTATCCCCTAGCTTTACTAGATATATTTACAATGGAGGGTTTAGCCTGCTGTTGATATTGCAGCCAAGAGCATGATTCTGCTTAAAAAACTGTGAATTTGATTGCACAACAGTCATGTGAACTTTGTGTTGTGAACTTCAAGTTTGTTTGGATTTAAAAGTGGCTTGCATACAGAAACAGTCATTAGTGGATATGTTCGCTGCTGAAGGGAGCAACTTTTACCTGGTAGTTGAGTCCTTTGACATAGAGAATGTTTGATTTTCCGCTATATGTGAAATACAGACTGTTGTCATCTTCAGAGCAAAAAATAGTATCCTGGGCATCCTCGGCATTCTGGGCTTTGGTCTGGAAAAGTTATTAGGTTAATTACAATAGTTCATTATAATACCTAAAGTGCTGTTAAAACTTGAATTCAGAAAAGGTGAAACACAAAGGGAATTATATTTTATGGGATATAACAGTATTGTTGGTGAGTTACTGTAGTGCAGAAGTCTGAAGGGTTGAAATGAGTTATCTTTTAACCTGCAGGAAAAGTACTTTGTTCTAGCAGCATGTATGAGGGCCAGACGTGCTGTGCTATGCTCTCCTATTTGCTTTCATTTTAAATAAGATCAGTTTCAAAACAGAGATAAATATTACACCACTATGAAGAGACTGGATGCTATTTCTTTGAGGAAAAAATATACTGCTTCAGCAATGTTAGTCTAGTGGATCTAAATGGTGCATGTTGAAATTCGTAAGTTATGACAGCTAAAAATTAAGGCTTACTGGAAGTAAGTTCATCACTGACTGGGATTCATTAGCTTGGAGGCTTTATGAACAAGTAGGTGTGCAAGCACAAGTACAGTCTCTTTTTCTCCTCTTTTAATTTTTTTAAATTCATGGTTTGTCAACTGGAACTTAGGGTTCTGAGATATCAGTTAACATAACAGTCTCTCCGTGCCTTGGTTAACCTTTTGCATATAGTTGCAATCAAGAAGCCTTTGCTGAGGCAGCTCTCAGGCTTTGGATTTAAATGCCTGTAGTTTTTATTCCAACTAGCCATATCTCTCCTATAAACTTGTGCTTTTCCTACAAGTCACACTCATACCCTAGCCGAGGCAAATGTACCTGTTCACTGCGTAGCAGACCCTATCATGCCTTAGGTGTCTTTGCAAATGGTGATCACCATCTTTGTGTGCACTTCTTGTTCTCACAGCAAACCAGGCTGATTAATCCTTTCACTCTAGATACACAGCAGTCAGCAATGTGAAAACAAGGAGTCTGAAAAGCCGTATTAAAGCCCTCCAAGCTCCTCCCACTGCAAAAGCACTTCGTACTCTTACTTATGTTAAATTTAATTTTTTAAAAAACAGGTGCTTCCCAGCAAATGTGCGGAGCTGGTTTACAGTCCAAAGGCACATCCTGGGAAAGCCAGTGTAGGTCATACTCCGGGAGTTTCTAATCCATACACATATTTGAAGATCCCATCCCTCAGCTTCACCACCATGGCACCTGAGCACAGCTTGCACAGCACTAGCCACATCCCCAGTGTGCTCCTGTGGGGAGTGAGGATGTTTTCTGCTTGCCATTTCAGAGCTGGAGCAGGGAGGTAAGGTCTCGCTGCCTGCGGAGAAGCCCGGCTGGCAGGACACCTGCCTGTCCCAGCTCCCAAGCCAGCACTGTAGCTGCAGGACAGCTAAGCCCATTGGGTCCCTCCTTGCAGGTCTCACTCACCATCATGTCTTTGTGTGCCACCTGGCTCCAGCTGGCACTATCCAGAGAGATAGTTTCAATGTCTTCATTCATGTTGGTGGGGAAGGTCTTGCTCCCTGTGGTCGTCTGACTGTTGGCTCTTCAAAAGCTGTAGAAATCCTTCTCCTCTTGGTTTTGAGCTCAGTGCTTTCCAAGCACCTTCACCACAGCCCCATTTCTCCTGGCACGCTGTGTCTCTGCAGCTGGCATGGCCCTGTGGACAGGGAATTATTCCCCTCCTCTGGGGCAGTAACAGCCCAGGCTAAAGGTACATCAGATAGCGGCCTCAGCTAACCGCCTATCAGTTGTTTTCAGGAAAAAGGAAGAACTTAAAGCCTGTTTATTTTCTTTTAGGCACTTTCCCGGGTGACAAGCACCGGGGCCAGCGACCTGCTCTGACCTGGAGACAGCGGTGAGCTGCCCCTGCCTGGTTCTGCGGGAGGCATGGTGGTGGCAGTGTCAGGCACCTGGCCAGCAGCGTGAGGAAGGGAGCCTACGGGGCCCCAGCACTGGAAGATGTCGATGTCGGGCAGAATGTCTCCCACCCTGGAGAGGAGCGACAGCGATGGGCAGACAGACAGGGTGAAGGCCGTGGTGCAGCCCTCCAACAGCATCAGTGTGCAGGGCATCTCCTACACCGTCAGGTAGGGCTGGGGAGGGCCACATGGTGAGCCCCTACCTGCCAGGTGCTGCTCCGACCACAGGGACTGAGGGGAGAGGGGCTGGGACCAGTGGGCCATGGATTTAGCTTCAGCCCAGTAAAGGAGGGATGCTGCGAAGGTAGCCCTCTTCTTGGTGCTGGGCTGCCCACCACAGGCTTTGAGTGCCTGGATTGAGGGAAGCAGAGCTAGTCTGTTCTCCAGAGGGTTCACCAGTTCTTCTTCACATGTCTCTGAAGGAGATGCTTTAGAGATTTCCAAAGGTTGTGCTCCTTCCCACTGCCTTTCTTACGGTTGCCAGACAGCTAATGTGAGGCCATAAGAAAACAGGTGGATTAATAGCTGGCAAGCATCGGCAACAAGTAAAGCCTCAGTTAAAGTTTCCCCTTTTGTTGTAGACTGAAAGCATCACAGCTGTCAGTTCGAAAAATCTGCTCAGACTTCATTTTATCTTCCAGAAAATGCTGAAGTTAAAATGTTAAAGCCTAGGGGAGTGAGGGGGGAAAGGTATTTCCCCCTTTCCCCCCTCCCAATATTTTAAAACACCTTCAGGCTCCCGTCCCACATGCAAGTAGCTATAAAGCATTCACTTACTGTATGCAAATTTTTTAAGTTTCCTCTATTTAATTTTTTTTAAATGTTTGTCTTCCAAGAGAACGCATTGGCCCATGGTGGAATGTTTCTTTATATCGTAAAAAATGGACCCGGCAAATACTTAAGGATGTTTCATTTCACGTAGAGAGTGGCCAGATTATGGGGATTTTAGGAAATTCAGGTAAGTTTTTCCAGTACTTAGAGAAATAAGATTGAAACTAACACCGGTGGCTTCCACAGTGGTATGAGTGTGACTGAGGTCTGTGTTTTAAATAATGATATTGCAGCTGTTTTTAATTTCTGTGGTACTTGGTTTTCAGAGTTCAATCTTCTGTCATCTAACTAACTATCTAACTATGACTTCATTAAGAGATAATGTTACTTCTAAACCCCAGTGTTTAACTAAGAAGTGTGAATTTGTATGAATTAAATGCCAGTTTGCACACATTCTATGTTTTCAATTTAATTCCTTTTAAGTAGCTGCATTCTCAGGACTTATTATTTTAATGTTGTTGGGAAAAAAAAGTACTTTCTTCTTTTCATACGTCTCCATCCAATTGAGGATACTGCTCATGAAGTCATATAATTCATTTCACCACATGATTAATTCCTTTTGTTTTAAAGGATCTGGAAAAACAACACTTCTGGATGCCATATCAGGAAGACTGGGACATAAAGACAATTTATTTGGCGATGTGTACTTGAATGGGTGTCAGCTGAAGAAGGAACAGTTTAAAGATTGCTTGTCTTATGTGCCACAGGTTGATTTCTGCATTTTACTTGTGTGCTGTGCTTCCTTTAATTTTAAAAAAGTAAAGTTGCTAATGCAATGGAGTAATGTAAACTGACTGTGATTTTACCAGTCAATTTACAAAGCAGTTAACAAAATGTATGAATGAATGAAGGTTGTGCAAGAAGGGGCAAGATCTTAATTACTACAGGATTAACTGCTTCTTCCTCTTCACCCTTTTTTTTCAGAGTGACACTTTGTTAAGCTTCCTCACCATACGAGAGACTCTAACCTACACTGCTTTACTAACTCTTCAGACATGCTCCGACAACTTAATCAGAAAGAAGGTCTGTATTTTATCATCTTCCACCAGAAAGGCAGACATGATGTCATGTAATGCTTTCACCAGCAGCACTTTCCATCCATGGCTGTGTTTTACATTTACAAGGTTTTGTAATCCTCATTCTGCAAATGAGGAGAAATCCTCCTGCTGAGGAGTAGGACACAAGCTCTCTGATGCTCCCTGCTCTGCAAAGGGCTTGTGCTGATGTCCTGGGGAATCACTATTGTGTTGGGACAAAACTATTTTCCCCAGGGCTGAGGCAGTTACTATTACAGATGCTGCTGTTGGCATCGAGGTCAGTTCCCCTTTTCCAGCTGAGAAACACAGTTCTCTGGGGTGTTTAGGGCTATGCGTGCTGGCAAGTTTCATGGGCAGCTGAGGTGACTTTGACACTACCCTGGCTCTTGTAGGCTGTCTTCCACTAACCAGAGCAGCTCCAGAAAGCTGGTCTAATAAGCCACATTCAAGCTACTTTCCTGATAAAATAGGTGTGTTCCAGATCTATTAAAGGACTCTTTTTGGCCTCTGTTGAGAATAAAAATTCGATATTCCTGACCAAAGGCTCTTGCTTTCTGTCTTCTCTTTTCACCTATCTTCCACTCAGTATTTTGTACTTCCCCAGAATTGATGTGCTTTCTGCTCCCTTATTTTTTAAACCAGACCAGCACATTATTCTTCATACCTTAACTTCTAGTCCCACCTTTTAATCTCTTAATGTCAACTGAAGCTAAAACTGTACTCATTTCAGTATACATGAAAATAAAAAGTAATTGAAATAACATACTAAAAATAATGAATATCTTCCAAATAGAATGGATGCAAACAGCATACTGAGAAAACCATAGCTTAAAATTGTGTCTTTTTCTTTCATTTTTTCATTTTGCACACAGGTATCTGAGCTGGACTGTGTTTAGTCTTTCTAAATTGTAATTATTTTTCAGGTAGATACAGTTATGGCTGAGGTGAGTCTCAGCCACATTGCTGACAAAATAATTGGAAGCCGTAATTTTGTAGGAATTTCAGGGGGTGAGAGGCGTCTTGTTTCAATTGGAGCCCAGCTATTACAAGATCCCAGTAAGTACCATGCATAGATTTTCAAAGTAGAACAAAGCAGTGTCACCTTGTGCTCCTACCACGGGTCTCCATAAACCACTTTAACATACAAAGGCATTTATATTCTGTAATTCAGCAAAAGCTAGTCTAGTAGTGACAGAAAAGGATGAGCAGGAACTGAAGTTTGCCATTAATCTGTTAGTTGATCTTGGAAAGTAGACTATCTCAAAATCTTAGGGACTAAACATAGATTTAGATTTGCATTTATCCATTTCAAGTCTTTCTGGGCTCACCCTTCCCGTGTATGAAGTGTTGGTTGTGGCCCATTATTTTATAGGTTTTGAGTGCATTAGAGCTATAAATAAGCAAGCACTGAGCCTTTTAGTAGAGTAGCTGCCCTTAAGTCATTTATGTTTGAGTGCCAGATCCAAAAACAAAATAAAAATTAATGAAAATCAAAGTAACTAGAAGAATTAGCCATGGGAAATAGGACAGAAATTTTTCTCAGTTTTGAAATGGTTTCTTAAGTGTGCCAAAATCTTATGGAGTGAATGTATAGCATGCATTTATTGGATTCTGGAGTCCTCATATTGCTGCAGATGTGCTAGGACTGCATACTAGGCAGGAAGTAGCATTTAAGTAGCAAAGTGAGGTTTATTACTGCTACTGGAAACTCTTAGAGAGTTCACTGGGACTAGTTATTGCTCAGGAAGCTCACTAAACCCTATTGTAAACACTACAGTAATTCTCTGTAAATAGAGAGAAAGCACTTCTCCCTCGTTATCCTGATCAAGGTTGAACTGTCTTCTTCTGTGTCATGTCTCATCTATGTAAAAATAATGGATTTGAGTGTAACTTTTCCATTTCCATGTGCAATAAAAGCACAAAGAAAATGCAGTACCAACCCCCCCCCCCCCCCCCCATTTATGGAATTACATATGCTGTGTTTTAACAACTATTAGTTTGTTCATAACAAATTCTGTGTGTATATAAAGATTTAATTCAGATTATAGATTCTGGGCAATTTTATCAGTTATATTTACATTTGTATACATGTGAAATTTGTCATTATTGTTCTTAGAAGCAGATGTATACATCAAACTAGTTTGATAATTTTCAGATTTCATCCGAACTTAGAAAAAAATCATTATGCTCTGATTCTGCAGTAGTTTCTTTATGTCCTTATTACTCATCATTGAAACTGAACCACTGAAGCTAACTAAAACCTAGAGATCACATCATGGCAATATCTAGACATACTCTGCTTTACACGTGGAACTTCACATATAAAGTAATTTCTATATTATTTGCCAAATTAGCTTCAAAGGCAGAAGCTATAACATTTGCTCCCCATTTATCTGAGTTTTAATGCTATTCCTTCTCATTTCACAGAGATCATGCTTCTTGATGAGCCAACAACAGGGCTGGACTGCCTAACAGCAAAGCAGATTGTCTCCCTTCTCTCGGAGCTTGCACACAGGGGCAGGATAGTGATTATTACAATTCACCAGCCACGCTCAGAACTCTTCAGGGTAAGTGATACCTACTTACTATTTGCTTTTGTATTCAGGATAAAAGTGCAATATGCAGTATAGTTGCCTTCAAAGGCTCTCTTCCTTTCCCCCGTATAAACACAGGCTTGTCTTGAAACTTTATAGCTCTGGCCTTCTGCCTGTCACAGGGCACTTGGGGTAACATATTGCCCTGTGAAAATAGTATGCACACTGACTGCCTAAGCTTTGTGTTACCCAGCTGCCCAAACAACTGGGAGAAGTCATGCAAATCCTCCAGTTGTGTGTGCACTGTAAAAACTAGAACTTTATTTATCTTTAAATATTCACATTTCAGTAACAATTACAACTTGAGACAGATAAAGACATGAGTTGGGGAAAAATAATTATCTTTTTTCCTCTTTGTGTCAGGTGATGTGGTTACACCTTGGGCACATGATGGGGCAGGTCTGCCTTTCAGGGCTTGTGGTGAGGAAAGCACCTCTCCCTTCCTATTACTGTTTTGCACTTTGCTCTTCTGACACATCCACGACCCAGCACATTGAATGCAAGGCACCTCTTCCCTATGACTGAATTGAGCTTAAGTGGTCAAGAAGCCAGAGGAGAGTGAGAGTGCTTTTCTGGACTGAAAGCAGTCCTGGTGCCTTGGGAATATGGATTGTCCATAGCTGTTGGGAACCCTGCCCTGGCAAATATTCACCCAGAGAGCAGGGCTGTTAAAGTCCATAAGCACTTAAGGATAATCTTCCAACAATTTGGGGATTTTACAGTCTGGGGCTATTAAGCACTGAAAGAGGTCAGTCAGTAAGTGAAGGTGCATTAGAAGTGAAGCCAGAAGGCCACAGCTCCCATTCCCATTTGTGGATTACCTCTGTATGTTGCCGTCCCTGACAGTTTTGAGAACTACTAGTTTAAAGAGCTTTAAGATGTGTCATCTTGCATAACCACTAAGAGGAGTGAAAGGAAGGGTAAACTTCCTTTGAGAGAAATATAGTAAGGAAGTTTGAATGTGTCAAAATTATTTTTCCTGTCAAAGCATTTTTATTACCAAGACAGTAGCTGTACTTCAGAATTAATACACTTCTCCTCAATATGTATTGCTAATATGTTCATATGCCCTCCTGCAGTTATTTGACAAAATAGCCATCATGAGCTTTGGAGAAATGGTTTTCTGTGGGAACCCTATGGAAATGATCACATTTTTTAGTGACTGTGGCTATTCTTGTCCTGAGCAATCAAATCCTTTTGACTTCTATGGTAAGTTTGCCTTAGTTGTTTCGGTAAAAAAAAAGGTTCCCTTTAAACAAACAAGTTGTTTTCTTCACCATATTTAATTATATTTATATAGATAGAAATGTGTTGAATTTGAATTCTTCTCCAACTGTGTAATCATTTTCAGCTCAGAGAAGGGGCTCAGCCCATGTAACTTCCACTGATTCCATAAACCAGCACAAGTTTGCAGTAGGTCTGAAACACAGCAGAAAGGAATAAGCTACTAATAAAAAAGGAACCTCAGCTTCATGTAACCTGCAGATTCCTGATGGCTTCTTCTTATGGCTGTCCACTGGATGTAGGAAAATCAAATTGATCCCAAAAATGTGGAAAGTCCTATGCTCTTACATACTCAGAGATGCTAAGCAGCTGGAAGCAGTTGTTTCCTGGGGAAGGATGTAGAATAAATATGGGATGACTGATCCCTGCAAATATATGTATGAAGAGAATGTGCATGTGCATATGCATATATGTGTGCATACATACATGTATATATCTTTTTTTTAAATCTAGTATGTAAGCTGATTTTTAAGGAGACTAGCTAGGCATTAACTAAGGAATCTGACCAATCCAAAAAGCTGTATTCAGAGGAGGCAGTGTTTTCCTATTGTCTAGGTGGCATCCAAAACTCAGAGAGAAGAGAGGATGGTTGTTGACATGAAGCTGGAATGGGATGAAGCTGAAAATACTAGTGTGACAGTGAGGATAATTTTGCTTTCATGAATTTGAATAGTCTTGAAAAGCATAGATGAGCTGAGATTTAGACCCACTTTTAAAAAGGCTTGGTAAAGAGAGTACTGCATTCTTTAAGTGTCAACCTTTGAATGTGACAAGAAAAGGAAAAAATACAGTTTAGAGCAAAGAATCATCAGAATATTTAGTCTTTGGAAAATTGGTAGTTTATATTTTTCGTGTGATTTAATGATGTGAATGAAAGGACAGATCCTGATACCATTTTGCACCAGCAGCAGAGTAAAATAGAGCCTACATATTGAGTGAAGCTTACATTATTGAAAAGTTATGTGTTTATTAAAAAAGTACAACTGCATGTAGGCATTAGCTATTCGATCTAGCGACTAGTTGGTGTTATCAGTTTGTTAGAACAGACATGGTTGCCATTTATTTCCTGCATGACTTTCAACAAGTCACACTGGCCAAGTTTTAAAAAGTGTCTGCATTTCAGATATTCATATTTACAAAAGTGAAGACTTAATTTTGGATTCTTTTTATCATTAAAGACAATTATGCTGAATTCCAGCTTTCAGAACACCAGGGAAGTATTCATAAGTCTAATTCAGATTTTGAGGATGCATTAAGAATCTTGGGCATGGCCTCCTCTTCTCTTGTTCAAGACATATTTTGAAGTTGAGCATAGCGCTGTAAAACTGAGGAATAAATAACTGATGAAGATGCCTTATCAAATGTAGAAGAGTAATGTAAACATTTGCAAGAATGAAAAAAATTCCTGAGAACAACAGTCTAGTTTTTGAAACCCTATATAATTCATTGCTTTTAGGGAAAAGGGAAATTTCTAATGCATTTCAGCACTATAGCTGAATATGGGTGACTTGTACAAATAGCACACACCAGGTTCCCGTCTGCTAATAAAAGAATTGCTGGTGTCAGGAATAGGTATAGGTGGATTTATTAGAAAGGAACATTAACTATGTGAAGTAGTTACCTCTTCATAAGTTGCATGGCAGTAAGTAATACTTTCTTCAGCTTGGGCTGAGCCTGCTAGAGGAATTTGGCCCGCTGAACACCCTTTAACTTCACATTAAAACAGAAGTATGTCTGAGAAGGAGAAGGGTGAAACCCAAGTACAATAATGCAGTAACAGCTCAAGTAGAGAAGAGCAATGTCTGTGCAGCATGATCTCTGACTGAAAAATAAAGCTCCGCTGTTATGGGGTTATGGAGGAGTAGGTAGAAGACAAAGGGAATCAGGGAGCCATGTCTGAGTCTTTGCCTGAAAAAGTGAGAAATACATGACCAGAAAGTCAACTCTTCCTCCCTATCAGTGTTCATCTTCAGCTGGTGCTCTGTCTTGCTCTTGGCAGCAGTAGTGCTTCACCAGTGGCATGGCGCTATGCTGTGCAAGGAGAATACTCAAAGTCTGACCACGCCATTTGATCCTTGCGTTTCCAGGTAAAGGACTTCAGCTTCAGGGTCCTACAGAGGCCACAAAACACAGAGATATCTTGTGGCTGCACAGTTACTCATTCATGTTGCTTCTAATGGAAAGGAGGAGTAAAAGAAACCTTGAATACTTCCATAGACCTTTCCTTCTTTGCAGATTTGAGGAAAGAGAAAAGGAAAAGTTAGCTGCGAGTTGGAGAAAGAGATATGACTGGAAAATGATGTGTATACAAGTGCAACAACTACCTGAAAGGAGGATGGAGCCAGGAGGCAGCTGGTCTCTCCTCCCAAGTAACAAGTGATAGGACAAGAAGTCATGGTCTCAAGCTGTGCCAGGGGAAGTTTAGATTGGATATTAGGAAAATTTTTTTCACTGAAAGGGTGGTCAGCTGTTGGAACAGGGTGTCCAGGGACATGGTGGGATCACCCATGTAGATGAGGCCCTCAGCGACATGGTTTAGTGGTGGACTTGGTGGTCCTGGGGTGACAGTTGGACTGGATGATCTTAAAAATCTTTTCCAGCCTCGATTCTATGATTCTAAACACTTCCCAAATTTACAGTGGATCTGACATCTGTGGACACCCGAAGCAAGGAACGTGAACTTGAAACCTACAGTAGGGTTCAGGTAATTGTATCAGCCTACAAAAACTCGGAGATCTTTAGCAAAGTACTGGCAACCATTGAAAGAACAAAGAGTATGAAAGAGCTGACACCAATTCCATTCAAAAACAAAGACTCACCCAATGCCTTTTTCCAGTTGTGGATTCTTGTACGGTAAGAATCTTTTTCTTTCCTTTTTTTTTAGAAAAGAAAAATCTTTTTTTCTTTCTCACCAATCTTTTGGTGGTGTTATTGTTTTGTTTCATTATCAGGAGGATAACAAGAAACTTCTCCAGAGATAAGATGGGCATCATCATGCGTCTCCTCCAGAATCTGCTATTTGGCTTGTTTGTAGCATTTTTCCTTCTTAGACTAAGGAATGATCTGGAAAAAGGAGCTCTGCAGGACCGTGTGGGGTTGGTCTACCAGTGCGTGAGTGCCCCCCCCTACACAGGGATGCTCAACAGCGCTGTCCTTTGTGAGTTTCACTTCTGTATTATGTGCAGCAGCAAGTATTACTGCCACTACTTTATAAATAGGAAAAAGTATTTTTTGAAGATAATAATTTAAAGGATCTAAACAGTTTTGGTTAATGTCAGAGCTGATACAGAGGCATGAAATTCGAAGGCAAAGCAGCAGGAAGCATCACACCACAGAAAAAGACAAGACAACTAATCAGAGGGGCTCCAGGCCTACTGCACTTAATGACGGAATACACCTCAATTTCTTCCTCTCCTTTTTACAGCTGGCCTGTATATGGAGGCTTTATGCTGAACTGTGCAAGAGCCCTTACTTGCCTGCGTGTAGTGTGATAAAGGCAGGACAAGATCTAAGTCTGAGGTTAACATCTTAAATGAGAGCGAAACAAAAGACATGAAAAAGATAAAATTATAAACCTCCTTTGACAACAATAAAGCATAATTAGACTTAACAGTATTATGTAATGATTAAACTTGTCTTAGAATGTGTTTCTCTTACAGCTCTCTTCTCTGCCATACTAAGACCAACAGTAGCTTCTATTTACAGTCCTAAACACTGTTATGCTCATGTAGGTAACATGTACCCCTGTCATCACCTTGAGATCAGAACACCACAAGAAATGATCCAGTAATGGCAGTTTTTCCAGGCCTTTAATTTATATCTGCCAAAAGAGAAGCCTCTCCTGCATGCTGCCTGGATAGGACTCTTTCATTAAACTTACCAACTTTTGCAATCTGTGGGGAGCATTTGTTGCATTTATAGTGGGGGGGGGAAACATGATCAAACTGGTTTAGACTGAATGCTTCTGATAGATTCTTAAAGTTGTCTCTGTGCTCCAGGTCTTTTTTGATAGCAACAAGTCTTGATCTCTTTATTCAATGGTGATTTAATTTATTTCTTCTATATTTATTGCAGTCCCACCTTTACGTGCTATCAGTGACCAGGAAAGTAAAGACGGCTTGTACAAGAAGTGGCAAATGCTTTTAGCTTATATAGTACATTTCTTGCCCTTCAGTGTCATCAGCGTGGCAATTTTCTGCATCTTTATTTACTGGTAAGCACTTGGGCCATCCACTGGATTGTTATTTTCTTTTTGTTACCAGTTTAAATTCCTATGTCAGCAACAAGCCTCCTGGCATGGCTTCCTACTCTTGTCTCTCTGAATGATTACAGAGCAAGCTTAAGGAAAGATGACGCAATTTTAGCCTTTCTCTTTCAGGCAGTGTTAAAACACTTTCTGAGTAAGTTACCAGTTCTCTAGGTAACTTGGGAGGTTTTAATGGGGCTGGGGCATTTATCATTCTTGTGTCATATCAAAAGCAGAAAGTGTCATTTTACATTACATTTTTGAAAAGTAGGAAATGGGGGGGGGGGAAGTAACAAAGATGTATATTTCCTGAGAGTTTTAGGGTTTAGCTATAGCATATGGAAGTGATGAGATCTAGACCCTTCTCTTCCACTCTTCAGAGAAAGGCACTAAAGTAGATTTCTGATAGTGAGAGAAAGTGTTTGGTTGTAAAACTTGCTTTCCTCCCAGCCCCAGTATATTCATTTGCTTGCATCATTGTGAAGTAGTACTTCTGAATGGGGTCATGAAGTATTTCATCTGATCATTGCCTTGTCTGTCATACATGTCTGCTCTTCTTCATTCTGTCCCATTGATTTCTCGCCTTCTACTTCCTTAAGCCAAACTTAATAGACTCTGTGCCTGCATATATAAGCTAATAGAAAAGAAATAAGGAATTTCTGTCTTTCAATCTTTTTCTGTTTTGTTTTGTTTGCTTGTTTTCCAAATTATGAAAGGAGTGTAGTGCACTAAAGTTAATGTTTGTTTTCATATGACAGTTGGCAGTAAAGCTGCAATCAGGTGGCAGTCTATAGCAAAATGTGTACAAAGGAACAGTAGGCTTGGTTTGTTGGATGCATGTTCTCCAGTTAGCTTTGAGAAATTGTAAGTGGGTAGACCCTTGTAAAAGAGATGAAGTGCAGGAGCTATTCGGCTGTAGCTGTGCATGTTAGTGCTCTTACTCTTCAACAAGATGCACTTCGGCAGTCTGAAAATTGATGAAGTAAAACTGCACCAAATCGCTTGGACTGCAGAGCAAGAACTTCTGCATAGGGAGTTAGTCTGCCATGGGAATCTCTCAATAGCTGTTTTCTCACCTAGGAAAACCTCAGGAAAAATGGTAACCTTTTTTCCTTCCTCCAGACCTGTAGTAGGTAATGTGGTGAAGTGCTCAGCATTTGCCTAATTCTTTCCATTAGGGATCTCAGTAACTGTCAGCTCCTAGATGGCAAAAACTCTGAGAGGGCGATTTCTGCTCCTCCAGACATGAGGACTTCTGCGCGTGGGTTGTTTTTTTGTAGTTTGGTGCTGATTTTAAAAGTAGCAGCTTTGTTCAAGAAAGGCCATCTTTCTCTTTGTCCCCTTAGTTACCTGGGATTTTATTCCTGAAAGCAGTTAGTACTGCCTGCTTCAGGCAGTGCTCCCTAAGAAGTCCTTTTGCACAGACAAGCAAAAAGCTAGTCCTCCTCCCAGTAAGTGCACAGAGGGGATGCCCTCCGCTCACAGAGCCCTTCTATCTGCCCGCTAGATAGCTGGCTGCTGAGAAGGCAGCCATTTGTAAAGCACCTTCTCCGCTTCAAAGTGGAAGATTTGTGGAGCTCCTATCACAAGCCACTGCTTGTCACACTCACTCCTTAAACAGGAAATGTGTGAGGGTAGAGACTTTGCCCTTGTGCTCTGGTAGCTTCAAACACAATCAGCAATAAAGAGTGTGGTTCTGGTTAATGAATAAAATTTACAGATATTTCTTCGCTGTGTAGGTGGTGAGGCAGTGGCACAGGTTGCCCAGAGAAGCTGTGTCTGCACCATCCCTCTCAGCATTCAAGGCCAGGTTGGACAGGGCTTGGAGTAACCTGTTCTGGTGGAAGATGTCCTTGACCATGGCAGGAAGGTTGGAGTTATATGATCTTTACTGTCCCTTCCAACACAAACCATTCTATCTTAGCCTCTGCATATCTTTGTTACCTTGTGGTTGTGGAAGCCACCAGTGATGTGTCAGAGTGATTTCATAGTGCCCTTAGACTTCATAGGGTGTACAGTTTCTATATGAAACTTTGAAGATTGTATCTGTGCAGGACTAAAGTTTCCTGGATGGAATCTCCTATGTGTTCTTAGAAGCTCCTCTCTCAGCATTTGTATTTGTAGGGTTAGACAGCTAGGGTCAGACAGACCCTAAGTCTTACCTGATCAAGCACAAGGCAGATCTGGCCAAGAACAAATACAGCCAGTTTTACACTCAAGTAAATGTACTCTTTGGCAGATTTTCCTAGCTAAAGACTCCTCTGGGAAATGTTGTAACAGTTTCATCATTCTACTGTTCTATTGCTGTAATATTCTCTCTTTGAGGTTTTTTTTTGGTTTAGTTTGGTTTGGCTTTTTTCTCTTTTAGGCTTTTGTCTCTTTTTATTCCTACCCCAGATTTACTAGTTTGTATTTACATAGCTGTGAAAGTATCACAGCACTTCAGAGGAGGTGATACTTTTATGCCAGGACTTTGCAAAGTTGTTTCTTCTGCACTGGTCTGTGATTAAAGGCTGTTTGTTAAATACCTGTTAGTTTGTTCTATGTTCAATACTTGAAGAGTCAGTGCTCAACCACCCGCTTCTAAGAGAGGTTATTCTGGTGTTACTAAAAATACTACAGGAAAGCCTGTGAGAAAATTAATACTTTTATTATGTTCAAATATGGTAGATAAAATATATAGGGAAAAAGAAAATAAAATGGTAAATAGCTGCTTGTTCATTAAGCAAAGCAGTCTGTACCCAGTCTGAGGCAATTTTGGGGTGAGGTATTTCAAAAAAGAATAACATGTCACCATGTAATAAAAGGTTTTGTCATCTGTAATATGCATGATAAGGCGGAATTAACTTTGCCAATCAATTGTTGGCCTTTCTTAACTTTTTAATCTTTAGTACAGATTGGGGGGACTTTTTTTCCTCAATTAGCTAAGGAAAAGCTCAGAACAGCGTGTTGTATTAAGAAGCGTAGGAGTATGGAGGAAATTGCATTTGGATGAATTACATGGGTGGTGAGTTCAATTAGCCTTGCATTTAATTGAGTATATCTAGTTTTACATTTGTATGCACAGTATCAGAAGAGCAAAATTCCATCTGTTAATTATCTGCATAAAGACATTCTTTAATATGTGACTTACATAAATAACTGTGTAGACTTTAGAAGGAGGAGGATGTTAGCTTAAGGGATTGTATAAGTCATGGTGGTTACCATGAAACTACACGGATTTCCACTTCAAAGTATGTATTTATGTAACTCTCTTTAATATAGATGGAGAAAACCTAATATATCTGTTATGGTATTAAGAGGATGTCCTTTATGTTAAGGGTCCAAACAATATACTAAGGGTTAAGGCATAAACTGTTCACTTAATGAGCTGTGATTGCAAAAAAGAATAAATAAATACAAACAGAAATAAAAGCTACTTTCCAAGTTTAGTACCCAAACACTGCTTTTAAATGTTCATTTGCTCATTTTTATACAGGATTATTGGGTTGCATCCTGATGCTGCCAGATTTGGAATTTTCTTTGCTGTTGTCTTAGCATGTCATATAATTGGTGAACTACTAACACTTGCTGTACTTGGTGTGGTTCAAAACCCAAACATAGTCCAAAGTGGAGTGGTGCTACTTAATTCAGCAGGTGTGACAGTGGGAGCAGGACTACTAAGGTAGGAAAAAGTTTTATTTCATTATGGTGTAATGTGAAAATAATCTACCTGCAGAAGAGTCTCATGGACAGGCTATGTTGCAGAAGCACAATAATGCTCAATTAGCAATGGAAAGACAGAGCAGCTGTTATCCTTCAGGGGCAGAACTACTTAATCACTTCAGACTTTGTACTACACACACAAACTAGACACTTAATAACTTTAAATATTAATAAATGGTTAACATTTTTCATTATAACTTATGTATATATATGTTATATATACATATATATTTATATAACATGTATATATATGTATATAACATATGTATGTTATATAAACATATAAATATATAACATTCTAAATAAATGTTAATATTTTTTCTCTTTTTGCAAATAAATTGAAGCTAAAACTGAAGTGTTAGTACCTATTGGCTCAGACGATATTTTCTTTTTTACTTATGCCGACATTATGAATTGAAAATTGATCACTTGTGATCTTTCCAATGAAAAGTAAGTAAACCTAACAATTGATGCTGTCAGGTCGTCCTCAGGAAAAACACATGAGTCTTCTCAAAGTTGATGCTGCTTTGCCTCTTCAAAGCAGATCTCAGCTAATACTTGCTTAAGAGATAAAACTAGGTTAATAGCTAATTAATTGGTCCCTACCTGATTTCAGGAAGATGTACATTTACAGTGACAAGTTATTATGACAAGTGACAAGTTACTCCCGCTACCATAGTCTAATGCCCTTAATGATAACTTTCTAAAAGTATTACAGTGATTTCTAAACTTATTTTACAGTAGAGACATTGCTAATTAATATTATAATATGAATCTCTTTGATTAATCTTCATAGGCAACGAACAATGTTAAAAATAGCATTGAAACTTGAGTTGCTGGGTTTTTCTATTCATTTGTTTAATTATGCCTTGCAGTGTTTGAGGGTGCTGAGGCCCTGGCACAGGTTGCCCAGAGAAGCTGTGGCTGCCCCATCCCTGGCAGTGTTCAAGGCCAGGTTGGACACAGGGGCTTGGAGCAACCTGGTCTAGCTGAAGGTGTCCTTGCGTGTGGCAGGAGGTTGGAACTGAATGAGCTTTAAGGTCCCTTCCAACCCAAACCAGGCTGTGATGATTCTATTTTAGGTGCAGAAATTGTCCAGTCCTGTTGAATAATGTTATTTCAAAATTTCCATACTGGTTTTTATTATTTTTGCTTCATTTTTGATCTTTTGTTATTATTCCCATGAACTGATATTCAGTCTTTTATAGTTTTTGAAGATGGAGTGGGGGGAGGTGGTTTTTTACTTTGGAAGCAACACTTTTGTAACTAAGGTTTATATTGTGTCTTGTTATTTTCAGTTTTATCACTGCAATGTGAATAGCAAATTACTTCACAGGATTATTTGTGACTGTCCATAAAGTTATGGCTGAACATTATGACACTGTACCACAGTCAGAGACAGCCTTCATGGCTGTCCCCTCATTTAGCACTAAAATGAACTTTGTTTTAAAACCTTCCAGGTACAGCCAAGAACTGTGTTTGTAACAGGCTACAAAAAAAAGATGAGAGTTAGTTTGTTTTAATTGGGGGTAGAATTGGCTCTTGGAATATAGCAAAAGACAGTTTAAATTCTCTGTTTCTTCAAGGACCATTGAAGATATGCCAAGAGCTTTTAAGATACTCAGTTATCTTACCTTCCAAAAATACAGCAGTGAAATTCTCATAGTCAATGAATTTTATGGCTTAAACTTCACATGTGGTAAGTGTTCATAAAAAAAAAAAAAAAAATCAGCCTTTTATTCCATTGTAAATTATTTTACGAGATGTTGATGCTTATTTTCCTTCTACGTACAAGTATCTTGATAAAGATAACTTCTGAGGTGTTAAAAGAAAAGCTTATTAATTAGTAAAGACTATAATGTCATACCAGCAAGTAAGACAAAAGCTTGATTCGTTTTTCTCAACCATTTCTCATTCAGTTCTTCATTTTTCTCGTCTCAGTTCTTTTACCACAGCTTTAGGGGTGTTTTGGAGGGTGAACTTTGCAGCCTGTTAGGTGCTTATCAGAGCAGTGTTAGACAAATAGAAGGTCAATAGAATTGCACAATATAAGATCAAACATCAGTGCAGGGAGCACTTACAGGTAACACCTGACCGGATGTTTTCTCTTAATACTAGTGATGCTTTGGTTCCAATGTTACCACTACATATATTAAGCTTAGATCTGTCAGGCTATACTTTTCTGCTTGTGAGCAAGACAACTGGCAAAATGAGAGAATCAATCAGGTTGGCAGGGTCAGTAGCTAACATCCATCAATAAGGTTAAACCTTACAGCTTTGGACCTACCCAAGCTATTTTGGGCTTTGCAACCAGGTATCCAAGGCTGTATGTTTCTTCTCCGTCAATCCATCCCATCCCTCTTTATTACAAGAGCACTGTAAGTCTATCCCATTGGGCAACTCACTTCTTGAGGTCTCTCCAGACAACATGTCTGAAAAAACCATAGATCTTTGGTTACGAACAAACCAGAAGACTCCTAATGACCCTTTATTTTTCCCTTTAAAAAAATATATCGTAGATAAACTGCAGAAACATGTGGCTTGCCTGTTCTTATTCCAAAATGATGAGAAATACTGTTGTGGGTAGAGTTCATTATTAAAATAGCATTAGGGGTAGGTATATTAAATATATGAGCTAGATACTGACGTCTGAGTTTTAATTTTACTGATTTGCCTGCTAAAGATATTATTTTGTTCTTTTAACAGGTGGAGCTGACAGTTCCATTACACTTAATCCTCTGTGTGCCTTCTCTCAAGGCACTCAGTTCATTGAAAAAAACTTTCCTGGTGCACTGTCCCAGTTCACACGTGATTTCCTAATACTCTATGCTTTTCTACCAGCACTTGCCATTGTAGCACTTCTGAGCTTCAAAATAAGAGACATAATTACAGCCAGGCAATAAAAAAGTACTAGTTCTAACAGTGTCTAATGCAACACTTTCAACTTGATTATGGTTGAAGGCATAAATTGTTAGATTTTAGGCGTAATTTAAGTGATTATACATATAGAAACATATAATCTCATGCTTGTTTCTAACTGGATGTTTTCCATCTTGAAAAATAATGTTCTCTTAAGAATGTGAATGTCTTCCTGCTATTGGTATTCCCACCCCACTCCCAAATCCGCCATAATCAACATTATTACCTGTTTTAAAGGACTTTTTGAATTTATTTTAGTTAACTGTTGCTGTCAATTTTTAATAATGTATCAATGGTACTCTAATTTCTTCCCCACTATTGTGGTTTTTATCCCTTACCAATAAGCAGAGGGGTGTAACTGCTACTACATCTTGTTTCTAGAATTGTATCTTAAGTCTTATGCTTTCTTTTGATACCATCGGCTAGATTTGTAGAAAGGGCACAAAAAACACATGTAAAGACAGAATCAAGAAATCACTCCACTTTAATCTTATGCATACTGTACAATCAATGAGTAGAGGATCTCTACGCAATACAGAATTTACCCAACATGTTTTTGTCTTGTAAATGATGGCAAATCAAGAGAAGACAGTTATTTATATCTGTTCCTTCTTTTCATTACCAAGCTCTTAATCTTGTTCTGGAAGCACTTTGTGAATTGCTAAAGCAAAAAAGTATTTGTTAATAAAATGCCAATTTAACTACGGTTCTTGGAAGTGATGTAGTTTGCATCTTTGGATATTCTTCTCATGGGCTCACTAACATTCCAGGGAGCATAATTTATCCATTTAATAAATCTAAGTACCTCCCAAAATTGAAAGCCTAACAAACAAAATTCCTAAATTTTGTAATGACTTTTCATGTTCAGTGAAGAAATTATTTATGACAGAGGGACAGCTACAGATTTCTTTGGGGAGGTACGTATATTTGTATCTTGAAATTCCATAACAATATACTTAGTCTAATTTGATATATTTGAAATTATGCACTTCGTAAGTGTAAGAATTTTAAAACCTCGACTTACCACAAGTTCTCCACCTGAGGTCAAGATTTTTTTCTAAAGTCATAGAATCATAGAATAGTTAGGGTTGGAAAGGACCTCAAGATCATCCAGTTCCAACCCCCCTGCCATAGGCAGGGACACCTCACACTAAACCATCCCACCCAAGGCTTCATCCAACCTGGCCTTGAACACTGCCAGGGATGGAGCACTCACAGCTTCCCTGGGCAAACGATTCCAGCGCCTCACCACCCTAACAGGAAAGAATTTCCTCCTTATATCCAATCTAAACTTCCCCTGTTTAAGTTTTAACCCATTACCCCTTGTCCTGTCACTACAGTCCCTGACAAAGAGTCCCTCCCCAGCACCCCTATAGGCCCCCTTCAGGTACTGGAAGGCTGCTATGAGGTCTCCACGCAGCCTTCTCTTCTCCAGGCTGAACAGCCCCAACTTCCTCAGCCTGTCTTCATACGGGAGGTGCTCCAGTCCCCTGATCATCCTCGTGGCCTCCTCTGGACTTGTTCCAGCAGTTCCATGTCCTTTTTATGTTGAGGACACCAGAACTGCACACAATACTCCAGGTGAGGTCTCACAAGAGCAGAGTAGAGGGGCAGGATCACCTCCTTCAACCTGCTGGTCACGCCTTTTGATGCAGCCCAGGATATGGTTGGCTTTCTGGGCTGCAAGCGCACACTGAAGCCGGCTCATGTTCATTTTCTCATCGACCAGCACCCCCAAGTCCTTCTCTGCAGGGCCGCTCTGAATCTCTTCTTTGCCCAGCCTGTAGCTGTGCCTGGGATTGCTCCAACCCAGGTGTAGGACCTTGCACTTGTCATGGTTGAACTTCATAAGGTTGGCATCAGCCCACCTCACAAGCGTGTCAAGGTCCCTCTGGATGGCATCCCTTCCCTCCAGGGTATCAACCAAACCACACAGCTTGGTGTCATCGGCAAACTTGCTGAGGGCACACTCAATCCCACTGTCCATGTCAGCGACGAAGATGTTAAACAAGGCCGGTCCCAACACCGATCCCTGAGGGACACCACTCATTACTGGTCTCCAGCTGGACACTGAGCCATTGACCACAACTCTTCGTGTGCGGCCATCCAGCCAGTTCTTTATCTAGCGAGTGGTCCATCCATCAAATTGGTATCTCTCCAATTTAGAGACAAGGATGTTGTGTGTCTTTATGTATCATATTCTGAGATGCAAAAGTTATCAGAAAAACATCTAGTGAACAAGTATGTTAAAAAAAAACCCAAACTTTAAAAAGCTGAAAAGATACCACCTTAGTTTCTTTCCCATTTTCCTGCATGTGTAGGGTTGCTCATCAGGGAATATTCTTACAATCTGGTCTGCCAAGTGACTGTTCAGACATTCAGCCTGACAAGTCTTAGCTTGAAAAAGACACCTCTGCTTTTAATCTACATCTTGACTTGTGCATTCTCAAGACATTCAGCCCACCTCATATTAGTGTGAGTGTCCATGGACAAAAAGCCATTTCCAGTTGAGGTTAGCATTTCACCAGCTTAGGCTGATAGTGAATCAATTATACTTGATTAGATTGACTTACTGGCATTTTTGTGCAAAGTTATTGCAACATTGTATGCTACAAGAAATAATCTAACTTAATGATACTGAAACAGATAAAGCAAACTTCTGAATTCAGGTTAAACATGGTTTCAATTCCACTTTATTCTGCCAGTTTTCATGGACCTATCCTATTCAAATACATCAAATAATGATGCAAATATATTCTTAAGCTTTGCATTTGCATTATATATGAAATGAACTAGGGAAACCTATTTTGGGTGTGAAAATTTGTTTGTATTTAAATACGTTGAGGGCCGAGGCATTCAACAATATACCAAATAACATGTTATAAAACAGGTGAAACTGACTAATGCCAGTCTTCATATTCAAACCCATCTCTGAGCAATCTAGAATTCCTTTCTCCCCACTTTGTAGAACTCTGTGTTAGTAGGAAGATACACTTAAATTTGGAATGAGTGAATAAACATCTTTTTATTGAAAATAGTCACAGGAATGCTTAATAAATACTCTTTTTGCATTTTTGATATTGTATATTTTCAGCTTCATCAGGTTAATTTCCTAGTGTAGTGTTAAAATTATAAAAGTAAATGTTAAACTGAAGACATCTACAGCAGTTCATCAATCAGAGTCAAAATCCATTTCTTTCCAGGATTTAGAGGCATTTCTTTTGTATTGTTCAAGTTCCTAAAACAGAAACACACATATATATTAATCTAATTTCATTTCTAAAAGCTGTAAGATACATACATTTGCCATTTGAACATTTAAAGCATGTACAAATATCACTGTAGAAAAAAAGTACTATACATACTTTTATCTTTAACAAAATTATACTAAAAGTGCTATAAATTCTGCCACATTTGCTGTCATATAGGGAGCTAGATCTTATTTATTTAGACCTAGAAACTTTCTACGAAAGAAGAAATTATTTTCTTAGACATTCATTTTGAGAAGCCAGGCTCCCTATGAACATGCAGAGATGGAACACTACCCATGTTTTAAAAACAGAAGCCAGAATTACCCAACAGAAACTACTGTTACACACACATGAAGTCAGGGTCTTTCAAGAGGCAAAATGGATTAGTAATTGGTAAAGATTACAGAAAATAAACTAGAAGAATAAAGCCTATTTTGGGTTTTCTTTAAACACAGGACAGAGATGAACTTCTGTAAGCTTACATGTCAACAGTAGTGATAACTTAAGAGAGCTATCAGTGGACCTTAGAATGCCATGCAGAACACAGGCTTGGCCAGAAAGCAGTACGCAGAAATATATTTTGAAGGAATGCAATGGGTATTTATGAAATCAGCATACCATATCTATTATATCTATTCAACCTAGGCTGCTGGATATTGTACAAATATTCGTCATTGCTTGAGGTTTTTCAGGAAGTGTATTACTCATGACAGAAAATCATGCCATGCTTTTACTTCTGTTCTATTTTTCAATCATTAACTAAAAGATTCTTTTCGGTGCTGCTGTTCAGTAGATTGAACACTTAGCATCTGTGTGTAAAAATAAATGCCAACCCAATGTGGTAATTAAAATCACACATTTTCTGGATAGTAAATAGATTATTAAAAGCAAGCAGAGGCACAAATTGTGGAGGTATAAATGCAGTTAATTAGGTATGTAAGGTGAGGCAGTCTACATTATGCTAAACTTGACATCAGCCAAGTACTAGCAAGGTAGAAAAATTACCTCATTGCAGTCAAAAGTGTTACTGGGAATTTTGAAGCCTATAGTAAAAGGTTCTAGCAACATTGCCAAACAACAGTTTCATCTTCTGAGTTTTATGTAGTGGTGCATGCTGGAATTATTTCTGAAGATATTTTTCAGCAAAAATTAACTTAGTGCTACGATTGCTTTTTGTTCATTTAAGTATAAGAAGGATAAATCTCTTAAGTTGCATTATTAAATACAGCTCCAGTACTTCTGAACTTTTCTATCTCTAAGCCAGTCTTTACTCAGTATTTTCACTCCCTCATTATTATTATAATGTAATTATGATCTCAGAACATACTGAACAGTTGGAAACTTGCCAACAGTTAGGAACAGAAAGAAAGCAGTGATATTTTAAGGAGCACATGTTACCTGATTTGTGATAAATAAATAATTTGAGTTCTAACCCCCTTCTCAAAGGCGAATGGAAGAAGTAAAATTAGACAATGAAATTCTGCATATAACAAGAATGCCATCTGGGGGTCATATCTACAGGTGTTGCCTAAATAATTAGCCTTGCAGATTTATCATCTTACTAAACAGTTTCAAGAAAGAGGCAAATAATTTAGCAGAATTTATTTTGCCCTGCTTTTAGCTAGGTGGAAGGCAGTTCAGTATAAAGGCAATTCAAAACAATACAGAAGTGCAAAATATCAAAACCAGAGCATATCTTAAAACCGTATAAAAACCGTATAGCTGTTCTACTACATACAGAAGTACAGAACAAAATTATAAATATTTATTTTGGAGGCAAATCTAGGTAAGACTAACATTTAAAGAATGAGAAATGAAAGAAAAATGTGATTAAATGGAGGAATATTCACCAAAAAAGAAAAAAAAAAGAATCTTTAAGAAATTCAGTGATTCAGGAGGAAAAATGCTGTCAGGAAAGTACACTTCCTTAGTTTTCATGTAAAATACAGGGATGTATTTTACTTTCTAAGTCAGAAATGTAATGGAAAAATCTTTCAAAGCCAGCTTAAAGATCACACACACCCCCAACATCCTTCTGAAAAAAGAGCACCTTCCTGCTCAGAGTCCTCTA
Organism: Lathamus discolor; assembly: GCF_037157495.1. Taxonomy (NCBI): domain Eukaryota; kingdom Metazoa; phylum Chordata; class Aves; order Psittaciformes; family Psittacidae; genus Lathamus; species Lathamus discolor. The sequence goes on from NC_088888.1 coordinate 6,191,311, forward strand.
CTACAAACATAAGCAGCATTCTAGAACACACTGTGACTATACAGTCAGTAAAGTCAGATACAGAGACTAAGAGATCCTCTTTCCAAAGTGAAAGAAGATTCACCAAAAAAATATATCTCAAAGTATGCCAAAATGTTGGGGTTTGGGTAACAAGTGTAGGAGGCAGAGGTCAGATTTACAAATAATGAACAATTGCAATTGAAACATACTTTCAATGTGCTCTGAGTGCTTTAAACATCATTAGTGCTAGAAACTTGTCCTACATGTCTCAAATCCGGCATAAAGTGGATTTTTAAATGATTTTTTTAACCTTAATGCTTCTGTACTTCTGTGTTTCTATAAATTCTTCATCTGTCAAATGGGGAAGATCACACTTAATCTCATAAAGGGACTGGGAAGAAAGACTTAACTGATGTTTGTGAGGCACTCGGATAAGATAACATTACCACGCATTCTCAGAGAAAAAAAAAAATTAATACTTTTGTGTTCATTGAAGTGTCTGAATGGCAGGTTGAGAAATAAGGTACACAAAGAATAAGAATGATGAAAAGAAATACTGAACAATTGAATTGAGACATCAGCAAAATAGTGTATGATCATGTAATTAAAGACAATACTATTAATGTCTACAAACAAGGAGGAAAAATTAAGATTGTAGGAAAAGCCTTAATTGTTGCATTTCCTCTGTTTCGAGGGACTGATAGGATTTTGACTTTCATGCAGTTTCTCACTGAAAGTGCCCTCAATTTGAAACGTGGTAAAAATAGCTGAGTACTGAAACAAAGATTAAAAATCTTAAGCACCCAAACTTCAGTAGGAAATCTAATAACAGTGCTATTTTTTTTCAGTAATAATGCTGCTTAAGTTGGCTTAAGAAAACCTCAAACTATCTTTCATAGCCATTTGGACATGCTTTCATGTGAACAAGAAAGCCTATTCTTGGCAGCCGAGTAAACATCCTAAATAACTTTTTCTCCACAATATGAAGGCTAACACTTCTCCGCTGGAGAAAATGGAAGAGGCTACTGCTCTGTTACCCATTTTAGGGTGCCTGTCACACCTCTCTGCCCAGTAACACTGGTCTGACTAAGGAGGTTCACCGTGCAGTATGCAGTTTTCTGTTGAACGAGGCTGAAATTGTCTCCCAAGTATGGTCATGTCAGCAAAGTATGCTCAAAAAATATGGCTCTTATTCTGCTGGCCAGCAGTCCCCATGTCAAAAAGACAGCTGCAGATCTGACACCAAGATGACTTCTAGTGGTGAATGACAGGTTTAATTAGGTCACTTCTATTTTAGGGGAAATATGACTATACTTCCTCGTAAGATGTTACAGAACCTCCCCTTCTCTCTATGACTTGTTAAAGTCTTAACAGTTACAGCCCTCTTTGTTGAGATCTGCTTTCATTACTTCTTGCTACTGACGTCAAACACCACCAGGCACTTAAGTTTTTTTTTCCCTTGGTATATTTTATGGCATTAGGCATCAGCTAAAACTGGCACAAATCCTTAAAGTAATACCTTTGTGTAACAAGAACCAGTCAAGGTGAATTTCAGCACTGCACCACAGTGACTTCTTAAGTATTTGACTGGGAGCTATCCAGTTCTTGGAGTTCAAGATCAACTTTATCATTTGCTTCAACAAATGAAGCTGCAGTCAAATGGCCAGGTGAAAAAGGTCCAAACACCTATTCTGAGCATTAGCAGTACAAGGCGTAATAGGATAGCTAAGACCTGGGACAAAAAAAAACCCCTTTGAAATGACATTTTAGAGCACTTGCTTCTGTGGAAGAGAGGAAGGAAACAGAGCAAGCACCTTCATGTGCCAATCTCTCTGCCACAAACGTTTAGAAGGAACTAAGGAACAAGACTTTACGCCCTCGTAGGTTCTCACAGATACAGGTGGTGCACGTACAGCTCTAATCCCACTCTTATTCAAGTTATGTGTGTAGCTAGAATGAAATTAAGGTGACCTTAAAGCATCATAAGCCAAAAAGCTAGCAGAGAAAGGAGAGCAACAGGTGACAAGTTTGCCATGTTGCTTATGCTTTATGTGAACTTTATGAAGAGTTAACAGCAAGGTGCATGTTTAAGGCCCAATGAACATGCAAAATGAATGTTCTTCTTTAATCTTGAAAGCCCTGCAAAAGAGCTCAGAATTCCAGTAATTCCTCGACAGAATTGGCTAGTTAAAAAATACATAAAAAATGTAAACTCTAAGACCATCCCTGGTGCTGGATTCTACAGAGACCAAAAAAAGCAGTAAGCAATTGCAACAGCACTATCCGATATAAACCTGCATGTTGTGTGTCTGTGGGACAAAAACTAGGAAAAGAATTCCGAAAAGATGTAGTTGAGACATGCTATGCCTTGAACAAAGGCACACCGAAGGAAGGACAGCCTCAGGTAGCTTTCCAGAGCAAAAAGGTCTAGAACTAGAGTGGCGCATCTTATAGTTAATTCTGAAAATATTAAGGAGGCAAAATAATCTGGCCTAAAAGAAAATACTCCTGTGGCAGATGCTGATGAGCTGGACTCTCAGCTTCTACAACCAAAAAGCATCTCAGATAAATACCAGCTGCCAGCTAGGACATGGGAGTGAGCCACATACTTTCTTGTTTCTGTACTTTCTTCTGTCTAAACTGTTTTCTAATCTTATACTCAAGAATTTAACCTTTTAGTCTGCTAGGAAGACAAAAAAAAAAAACCTTCAACCAAGGTTACACACTTGGAATTGATTTATTTAAGCTTTGTACTGCCACAGTTATCTATAAATCTGTTACAGCATTATTGAACTGTCCTACCAGGACTTTGTCAGTCAGGTATGCTACTTCTTCTATTGGACTCACTGACAGGGCTGTATCATGTTTCTGTGGCCATATTCTTGTGTTTACTCTTCCTTTAAAGCTTATCTTTGAGATAAACAAGCAAACTGGTGATCACATAGAGTCCAAAGTGGCATACTGACTAACCAGAAGTAACTGAGAAAAATGATAACATACACTTAAATTACTTTGAAATATACAGTCATCATTTTGCATTATGTCCCATAATTTCATTAGCAACATGTTGCATATTAAACATCTTGATATACCGTTCCTCCTACACAATAGATATCATGAAACTCTAATATCTGACTTGGGATGCATTTAAAATGTTGCTTTAAAAGTTGGATTTTTCTATCGCCACTTTTCATAGACACTTCAAGAATCACTGCAACTACAGAGTTCTTTTAGATGTCTTGCTATCTTGGTGCATTTCAAATTGAATAAAATTCTTGGAGTATAAACCATTTAATAACATGCAAATAATCGTGTAAAATTGAACTTTATAATAGAGAAGTTTAGGAAATAGCTTTAGATAACAAAAGTAATTTTGTCTTTAATGCTCAACTTGCTTATAGTAGTCCAACCAAAAGAAGCTACACTGGTTTGCAATGCCCTTGAACAGATTAAGATTCTAAAAGCCTTTTTTATTTAAAAATGGAAAATTAATAATTTCCTGTATGATTTCATCAATGCAAATCAGTGTGTTCTTTTGCAAGACATAAGCATTGTCTTAAAATAACAAACGTATTACACCATGTAGTTATTTTGAGATATATAGATATACTGAGTAAGAGATTACATTATGAATTCCAAGTGCAATGTGCTTTACAAATTCCTAGGATTTCTAAGACTGCTCTTGATGTGAAAAAACTTCAGAACTGATACCTACGTTAACAGGACGTTACAGGTAATGTGTGAATTCAGAGACTGCAGGGGACTCTTGAAATTGCTTTATTCCTTATATTATTAACATATTTCTTTGGATCAGGTACCTATGTGTTTACTGCCTTATGCAACCAAACAAAAATCTACAAAGACATGACAGCAGTTATAACCTAATCCTTTGGCTTTCTTTTACAAGCATGCAAACAGATGAAGTTTGCTGTGTATTTGGGGGCTATTTGAGATTAACTGCAGCACAACTCAATAAAACTGCCTTTCATCTGAAGGGTGCAGGTCTGTAAAAGCACATGAGATATAGACTGATGCAACCCATCATCTTAAAGCACTGTTTGGAAAGCCTCCTTTAACCGGAGCAACTTGGTCCATGAAGAATTTAAATGGTGCACAAATAGCCCACTTATAAGCTGTGAGAAGAGAGTGAAATGCTTCTCAGTCATTCTAGCAAAAACTTTTGTGTGTGAAACAACTGAATCTGTATGAAACAGAGAGTTTCCAGATTCAGCATGTGATACTTCTTCCAAACAAGAAAAATACACAAATCTTGGATTGATTTTAACAGACCCATACCTGTGATATCCATGAAGACTATATTCAGTATTTCTATTCATGTGATGTTATACACTGATACCTATAAGGCAATGTTCTAACCTTCCTCTAGTTTGCCACAGAATTTTTCTCTAAAATCAATTCATCACAAATAAAGGGAAGTGCCAAAACACTTCAAAATTAATGAGAAAAAAAACCCAAACCACCCTTTCCCTACTAAAGGTCTTTCCCAGAAGTCAGTGGATAACCCAAATACCACTATGTGGAATAATTTTGTTCCCTCCGTTTAAGGTAAAACGTACACAGCCTGCAAACCTGAGTCAGAAATGTGATCATCTCAGTACCTTTCCAGTTTAAATAAAGGGTTTTGAAGGAGAAAGACAAACATAAAAAAGGTAAACAGCCCCCACCCCAAACCTTGATACCACTTCCTAGACTTTCTGCTACTCAACCTCAAATAAGAGGACAGGGTGCAGAAATGAAGAAATTACTGCTAAGAAAGCTTCATAGCTTTGCTTCAGTATTATTTTAGTGAAACAATCCTGGAAGAGTTAGAGAGAAAATTTGGATTATTAATTCCTAGAGAAACTACAGAGCCAAAATTTTGAGATCTAACAATGCTCTACCAGCTTATTGTCTACCAATGGAAAAAGGCCAACCAACTACTAAGCTGAAAACTAAAGTTGAATTTGTTTAAAGGCAAAAATGGGACTTTGACCATACTCTACATAAGCTAATACAGCAATGCTGGTGGTTCTGGAATACCTGACTCTGAACAGCAACTGGAGAACAGCCACACACCTGTTTTTTCTGAGCTCTCATAACATCAACTTCATGCTCGGCATATTGTAAATCCTGTGCAGGGTCTCTTGTGTCTTGTAAATCACTGGAGCTCTAAAAGGAGAAATTACAAAACACCAAATGATAAAATCATTTGAAAAGAAGTATTTGGGGGTTTGCCTCTTGGGACAAAAAACTTGGGACAAAAAACAAGATTTAGCACTACACAGGTGCCAAGGGACTCAGATTTCCTTGCAGATCCAACCACTTCCCACAGCAAAATGACATGACTTGGCAAAGAACTCTAACACATTCAAAGCCTCACACCCTAGAGGAACAAGGATGGGCAGCTTGCTGCAGCCAGGAAGAGCTCTCCTCTTGGAACATCACTGTCATTTGGTTTGGTTATTAGGGGATATGTCACCTTATCAAATTCCAAAAACCACAGTACAGCTTGTCTCTCGATATAATGAAAGGTAATGCTATAACTCTGGAAGGAAACAGATTACTTCAGTACTTTCACTATTACTAAATGTACGAAGGTGACAAGATATAGAAGATAATAATCGAATGACCACTACATACAAATGTGTACCTTTAAAAACGTATGAATTAAAAAGGTTGGAAGGAACAGAACTGCTAAGCAAAATGCCAGTCACTGGACTTGAAAGACAAAAATCAGTAGCTGATATTACTACTGCTGTATGAGGAAGGAGGCTGTGCTGCAGACATGTAAGTATGTACCTTGGGAGGAAATGTTTTCTCAAAAACTTTTTTCCACAGTTCCAAAGGTGTGTTTGCACACACCTTTGCAATATCACTGTCAGAGGCAGGTGGTGGTCCTAAGGATTACAACACAGAACAAAGTAATGTAAGTACATTGTCATAACAACAGAAATTGTCAAACAATTTTGGATAATGACCCGTCTAACAATGTTTTATATTCTACAGTGACAAGCTCCAGCAAGTCTGAAAAAACATTGATCTCCTACCATGAAAAAGGCTGAGTGGTATCGTATATTTTCTTTCAGATCTAAGCTTGTTGGTGCTTTACTATTTGAAGTAGTCCCAATAGTTTATTTAACTACCTAACAAAGTAATTCCCTGTACTATACATATTGAATTATAATTTCAAACTTTCTAAGCAATTTCCCTTCAATAACCTGTTAAAACTGATGCTGAACTGAATTTAACTTTATTTTTTATTTTCTTAACTTTTTTTCTTGTTTTAAAAAACAAGCAACAAATACCATGAACAGGAAATGTCCTAACCTATATGGCTCAGCGAATCCATGCCTGCTGGTATAAACAGAGGTTTGCTGTGATCCACTGATACAGATTTGCTAAACAGAAAAAAGAAAATGTAGTAAGTGAGCATTTAGCATTCAACAAAAAAATTACATTATTCTAGCCAAGACCAGATTCTTACGGGGCTTTTTATACAAATACATGTAAATAAAAACCTACTCAATTCTAGTGGTGACCATATTTCTAATCCATGTTTTGGGATCAAAACCAAGGAGTTATCACTGTCTTATACAGAGACAGGCAATTGAGCCAGGAGTCAAACTCCATGAATAAGAAGAGAGATCATATTTAAGAAAAAAAAGGTCTGGTGATTAAAATATTTTTATTAAGTACTTTTAGACTCTGCGCAAGACATTTAATAGTTGGACAATAATTATGTTACCTTTTATCATAGCCAAATGCCAAGTGATTAATAAGAGCATGGGCTTTCAGCAGGAGAGCCTCAGATTTACTGGTAAACTAAATGAATCAGAAAACAAAACATACATTACGATCTTCCATCATAGAAATATTACATTATGTCATCTATGTAGAGGATTTCAGACAGAGCCTGGCTAAATCCTGACGTCAATAAATTTGGTATACTTTCAGTGAATTTACTAGAATAAATATCTCATCTTCACTTCCCAAAATATGAATGTATTTGTCACTGGATATATAGACCAAGAAATATTAAATTAAAAATAACATAAATAAAGATTAAAGAACAAATTTTAAAATATTCAAAACTTTTGAATCATGTACATTAAGAGACAAAACTTTTGCCCAAGATGAATCAGTTATTAAGGTTTAAATCACATTAAAAATTATCCAGAATACTATAAATACAAATATTATGGATAACTATAAAATTGTTCACACAACATAAAAGCAACTTGATAATGGCAGAACTGGCACAGATTTATCTGAAAGCAGCTCCCAGAATATCTTCTCAAACATCACTCTTACTCCTGTCCAAGGGCTTTTGTATCCTAACAGATTCACGTCTTTGAGAAAGAAGTCAGATCTGTACTGGGGGAAATTAAGTTTTTCCCACTCATTTCAATGGGAATCAGGATTTAGCAGCCAGAGTTTCAGGCTCCTGTTTTTTTATTTTTAATTACAGTAATGCTTAAATACTTTTAAAAAAAAAAAAAATCATCAATCAGTTGTATTAAAGGACATGCTGTGATCATAAGAATTTAAAGCCAATATAAGTTATCGCTAATCAAAATAAGCCACAATATTATTTATTATATAAACGATGGTTGATACAATTAGAACCATCTTCTGATGTAAAGAGAGCCCAAGAGGCAGCTTTTTTGCATTAACCCCAGCACACATGTTTCTGCTCTTACTCAGAAGATGATCTGCTAAACTCAAAATCAATTTATATACCCACATAAATGCTTCATTGTCTTCATGGTTGGCAGATCCTACTTATTACTGTAAAAAAATCCCTGCCTTTATTCTTCAACACTGTGAGCGTGATAATCTACTCAAACTGCTGTGAAAATGAGCCCTTGGATGTAAGTTCTTAACTCTACCAAAGCCAGGTCATGAGACATAAATTCATGCTTTTACCAAAAAAGGACAGTTCTCCAATTCTATCGAGGGCGCTCACTTTTGCCTGTCCTCCTTTCTCGTATTAAAAAACAGAATTCCAGACATGCAGTAAACTGATAGAGGAACTGAGCTGGCTAACAGATTACTATTTGTATTTAGTTTTTACTGATACTGATAATTATCTGGTTTGTTTGTTCACAAGGTATATCCGTCCATCCATCCCCTGCCAATACCTGTAACCCAATCCGCAGATTCGCTCATGAATAAAGGTACTGTAAGACAAATTAATTTTCTCTAGGAATTTTACATATCTATTTTTTTTTAAACATTGTTTTGTAACACAAATACTGCTTAACTTCTCTGTCCTTAGTTAGAAAGTTAATATACACACCACTAATGATGCTCCATAGTAATGTGAAACAAATCGAAGTGTCTTGCTTATTATTTTCCTCACTTCAGAATCAAACTCCTGAAAAAGTTGATATTGGAACACACATGAAAGAAACAAATCCCAAAATATTACAGTTAGAACTTTTAACTTTTTTTTTTTTTTTTTATAAACTGCAATGCACTTAGGCTACAATATATGAGGCTTTCAGCTGTCAGCATAATTATATCTTAAGACAGAATCGGTAACAGCCTACTCTGAAAAGAAATGTCACAATTTCTCTTTGTTTCTTTTTTACAGAGGGAGCCTAATTCAGGCAACATGTTAGTCCAGAAAAGTTTCTTAATTGCGGAATGTGCACTGAATTTTCAATTAGCTTGTTTAATTTTGTTTTAAATTTTTAGAAGTAGAAACATTGCCTATAAGTTCCCTTTTTGTGAAAATATTTAACTTTCAGTACCTCTTTGGCTAAATGTTCTCTAAGTTCCAATACCTGCAAGATTTGAAAGGTAAATAAAAATACCTTCTCATCACTGTTTCTTTAATATCAGATCATATACATAGCCTTCCCTGGATAAAGTGGGCAAAAATCTGGTCCCAATGAAGCCTGCAGGAGTCTGTCCATAGACCCCAGAAGAACAGGGCTGTTACTCTGTGGTGGTTACCTGAGAGTCACTGATTTTTAAAGAGGTCATGGCTCAGCATAAACACTCTGTATGAAAGAAGTGCCTTATTAATAAAGAATTAGGTAACTCAGCCAAGTATCAGTGCAGTATATAGTCATCCAGAGCAGCTCAGGCTGCCAGCACAGCAGCTAAAAATCAAACGTACTGTTCTAGTTTCTCATGATCAAGTGCTGCTTCAAAACTGTCTCTAGAAACTTAGAAGTACTTAAAGACTGAAATGATAGTTTACTGCTTGTTCTGACACAACTACCAAAAAGTCTGACTAGCTGGCAGGAGAGACGCCTCTCTTTTACTGACACAAACTTAAAGCTGCTGTCAGAAGGGACACATGGAGCTGGACTTCTCTCATTATAAAAGAAAGTCACCAACATGTTGTTTTCTTGCTTCCCTCTTTAGCCTGCAGCAACTTACATCTCAACATTTTCCAAGTACATCTCAAAAATCGTCAGATTGGGAATGTTTTGTAAAGGAATAACAGTAGGTCTTCCATGATGCTGCTGGATGGAAAGATTTTTTGGTGGAAGAAGGCTGACTTGGCCATAATTTTGTTCAAATAATTACTATTATCAAGATTTTAGTCTATAGAATCTTTACCAGGAATCTTTTTATTATTATAAAAAATAAAAAATTAAGTATTACTTACATGAAAAATATCATACTTGCTTCCAATTATCACCAAGGGTATTGGAAAAGGGTCAACTAACTCATAATCCTATTAAACAAACATCAACAGTTCAACAGTGTAAACAAACTGTAGAAGATTGCAACTGTTAAAACAACTGAAAAGGATTAAAACTAATCCACAGAAGACAAGCTTTATTTTTTTCAAAGCCTTAAATTAGATGAAGCAACTTTAATGCAATATCCATACCATATTCTACAAGATTCTCATTTTCTTTGTAAATGGTCAGGAAATGTTCCCTCTGAGCAGTCAGAACAGTTACCAGCATGAAAGGGCTGTTACACTATACATTCCAGCTCCAACATTAGATGGGAAGAGAGGAAAAAACCTCATATATTTTCAGAACAGGTGCCACACTGGATTAATAGAACCAGCTTTTTTACATATTCCCCCTCCTTGCATCATTAACAAGGTGCTAGAGACAAAGGCTCTAGAAAATTAAGCTGGATGATTTGCTTGTGTCACACATTTGTCCTCCCCACATCACATTTTCCAAATGCTTAAAAAATACTTAATGTGAATTTCAAATGTTTGATATCAAGCAGAAAAAAGGAAATGTCACTTAACAACCATGAAAATGCCAATGGATGCAAACAGCTCTGGGGGTGTAGATTTACTTGTTAAACAGCTAACTTCTGATATAAGTTTTAATAAGTAGATTACAATAATTCTCAAGTTATCTGGAAGGTTTTCCTGTAGCCCATATGAAATGAGACAATCCCCTCATCTGTTCACGCAATTATGTAGTCAAACTGTTTTGGTTGCAGCAGAGTGGCAAAGAGATGTGTTGTAGCAGAGGTTGACCTAACTCTTCCCTTGCAAAACTAGTTATTTCACATACAGGTTAAATGACAGTCGGTGTATTAGTAAGAAGCTGCACATACTGAAAGTCCTCTACTTTGACAGGAAAAATAATGGCTTCACTCATACAATATCGAGGCAAAAGCTTTGAGCAAGATTATCATAACTTAGAACTAGTTCTAAGGAATAGAGACCTGAAAAAAAAATAGTTTCTTAACTAAGAAAAAATTAATTCTAGGTAACATCAGAAATATTAAAACTGGCCTACTAAACCCTATTCATCTTTTGACTATGGAATTAATTTTGGCTACAGACTACTTCAGGTACATCCAGCCATTTTAAACAAGGTCAGCATCTGACATGATTTATCATCATAGTTAATAATTCTTTATCCAGGGCAATCGAATATATCTAATCCTTAAAAAAACCCTGTAAGAACCTCATCAATTCCTGTTTATCATAAAAATATATTTAGCTATTAAAAGGCAAATAAACTGTCTTTGACAATAAAAGATAGTATTTTCTCCCACAAAATAGACATAATTTTTTTCTTGAACAATGATGAATGTAAAAAGACAACCAAGGAGAAACATAACATTTGCTTGCATTCCTTCTGGTTTTGATAATGAAGGCTGAATAGCAATTCTAGTTAAGGAGGTATAATTTGTACTCCTTACGGGGCAAGTATAGTAAGTCTTCTCTTCTTGACAATTAATGGCCTTATTAGTTTTTACTTACTGAAAAAAGCTTGCAGTTTTCTGATATGTAGGCCCCTACATGTAAACTTAACACCGTGGTCATGATTTATGTGCTCGCAGGCGTTTTCTTTTTTTGCATTACCTCCTCTAAAAGTAAAAAATAAAATAATAATCCAGAAGATCTCAAACCCTATATTCTAAATGTACTGAGTGTTGCATATGTTGCTTTCTCATAAATTCTAAGTTTTAAATTTTTTAGCTATATAAGCATTTGCTGTATTGCAGCATTTTATAGAAGTTACAGTAACTAGATTTATGTGCCAAGTCTTTGAATTGTCGAATACTTATTTATGGATTATACACACACAACATTTGCAGAGGTTTAACGCACAATGACTTTTCATTTTTATTGCGCATAATCTAGTTTAGCTTTTCCAGAGATTTAGTTAGCAATTATGTTTAAAGGACTGATGTTAACATTTCTGAAACTTTATAATTTAATTAGTTGTCAGATTATCAAAAGGCATTGAGTTTGTGATAGACATTTAAATAAATGCAAAGTATATAGTCATGTTGATGGCTGTTATAACTATATTCTTTGCTTAAATTTGTACCTTCAGCTAGTCTCTTGCTAGATGACTTTTGTACATTCTAGTTTTCATCTTCATTTTAAAAAGATGAGGGGGGGAGAAGCAAACTGCTACTCTAAAACTATTTCTTTTGATTGGTGTAACATGCCATAACAATCACATTAGATATCTAACAAAAAGATATAAGAAACCTTCTTTCCTTGTTTCTGCTCTTATTGAATTTTTATTAAATTGCTATAATTTTCCGGTGAACAGGTTCATCTACATCAAATGGATTTTCAGTCATGCATAAAAATCTAAAAGAGTTGTTTATGATTTTCAAAAGCATTATCTTTAACTGTATAAAGGCCTGTGACATCTGGAGAAAATATTAGAAGCAACTTACTGGATGATCCCTCTGCAGATTGTTCCGCATCCTCTGTTTAATTTCAGTAGCTACTTCAGGATTTGTCTTTTCTAGTTTGGCTAAAATTTTGTTCACATGGTTCCTGGTGACCTGCAGAAGTTTCTCCATAGTAGTCCAGAGTTCATTAGGTTTGGACAGATCCAATACAAGAACCACAGCAAATGTCCTAATGAAAAAGCATGATCTTTAGTGCATGAGACAGTCAACATTTTCATATACAATCACAGCTGCAGAACAAATGCTGAAAGCAACAAATGTGAAAACATAGATGCTAAGATAGAATTAAATGTGACAGCATAGCAAAAGTAGCTTTTAAGGATATTCTGAGTTCTGAAGAAACCTTTCCCTTGTCTCTTGTTCAGAGCTATTACTTTGGCAACTTTCCATCAGAGTTTTGGGGGGAACTGTATATATCAAACTTTCAGCCTGGAGTCGGTGTTTCAAAGCAGTAAAATACGCAAATATCCTGAGCTCCTTCTTCCTGTATGACTGGGACCCGCTAGTATCACATGTCCCTGTCATCTCATAACTCTACAATCCCAGATGAAGCAGTGATAGCAAATGGTTAGGATCTTTCCTAACCATTAATGTATTAGGAAGTTCAATACTTTCATTATTCATTTGCAATATGAAATGGAAAAATCTAGTTAAGCGCAGTATTCTGTGCCATGGACTGTGCCAATTAGCTGGAACATCAAATGGGTGTATGAGAAAGTCTTCTGAAAGAGAAATGGAAGAATTCAGAGTACTCAAGATGTACTTAGTGATTACCAGGCTTTTATGGTGACATTTATGTTTTATGGTGACATTTTAGGTTTCATCTTTTATGGTGACAAATGTTTTACATATAAATTCCTTTCCTTCCAAACCCCTGCCTCCCAAAACTGCATTAAAGTGCAACTGTAAAGAAGAAGATTGCAAAAGCAACCATTCAAATATATGCAATCTTTCTTTCACATTCTGTCTTGATCTGAAAAGGGGGATTCCAGACCAGAATGGTATAAGAAAGACTACAGAGCAAAGTGAATGTCCACTTTCACTATAAAATGCTGTGAGGAAACAAATCCAGTGAACAGTCTCCTGGTGAAACTAGATATAGTTCACTGAACATTTCTGACTACAGACAGATGAGAAAACCAGTGAAAAGCACTTGCACTTCAGTTGAAATGGTAGAATTTATGCATGTTAAAATATTGCCTTATGAATGGAAGTGGTCTTACAGAACAATGTTGCTATCCCATCAAAGAATCTTAACATCATCCACATGAGAAGATTCCTTATCAGTAAAAAGGGAAGAAAAGACTGATGATGAAGCCCTGTTAAGTTCATTTAGAAAATAACTGAAAAATTATAGTTGATTTTTTCCCCCAAGCTCTTCTAGGAACAGAAAGCTTCACCTCCCAGAAGTTTTTTTTTTATTCCTTCTTAGTCTCTCACTAAATAATGGCATTATCTCAATAGCCAAAACAGTAGGAAATGTACCTGATAATAATTGTATCCCTCTTTTTTTTTTTTTCATAGAAGTTAAAGCTCACTCATCTTCCCATCAGATGATGATGGTCATATCACTTCAAAGAAAATATATTGTTTTGGTCACAGTTTCTTGCCTTATTTTTCACTTTAAAATACTGCCCCTCACAAATGTACCATCTACGTTTGCACAGAGAAGTAGGAAACAAGATTTTATTTTTCGCATGCCCCAGGCATACAAAAAATTGCTTTTTCTGCTCTTCACTGAGCATAAAGATACAAAGTCTTCTCTTTGTGCGTTTTTCTTGTTCTAGCTACTTAAGGCCAACCTATTTCGTTCATGTTATCGCTTCCTCTAGTAGGAGATTCTGAAGAACTTGGCTTATTAGGAGAGAACTATGAAAAGAAAGCTCAGCAAAGTATTTGTGGTTATTACAATACTTTTTAGAAAAAATTATATATGTTCTATCTTATATTTTGGAAGAGTTTTCCACAATAAAAAGTCTAGAGATTTACTTATGTTTGAAGGAAAGCTGGAATTAACTTTGGAATCCAATCACTTACCTTATGCTGTTACTAGTGATTGGTATTCGAATGAGTTCCATTAACGAGGTTCCACCACCTAGCTCCCAAAAATGAGCTACATCTTTAGGCTGTAAAAGAGTTTCTTTATGTGAGAAATGTGTGCTTCCATGCAATACCAAAAGAAGATCGACACCTGATAAACTGGCTTTTCATGCAAGTGACTCAGAACAAGAACATATATTATTTCACTAGTATTTTCTGAAAAACAAAACTAAATAGAAAACTCCCTATGTTAAAGAAATCCCATGCAACACTTACGAAAGACTGCTGGTGTGCCTATGACTGTCTTGATACATGACTGTGGTAAAATAAAAAAGTCAAGAAGCAACATGATTAATGATAAACATAGAAAAATTATGTTTTCTTCCCTTTTTTTTTGTTTACTGCAGCTCGAGACCAATGCTTATTGAGAGGCTTGCAACTGGAAAAGTAATGAATCTCTACCATCGCATTTAGTTTCTAGGAAAAGTTTTACATGATTTTTATCTTTCAGAGTCAGATTTTCCACTCCCTACTTCAGGAACAGAAACAGCAACTACATGCAACAATGGTTATTGCTGCTGGACAGTGTTGTGCTGTGATGGAAATGGGTTCAATATTTCTGTTAATATAATCTGCAGTACAAAAATTAGTGATACAGACACATAGCCCCAAAATTTCATTATGATTTTACATCCTCTAAGATAGCTGCTCTTCTCACAAAACTAGTTGTAAGGTATCTTTATTGGTTTACACTCAGTTTGCATTTCAAAGACAAAATTAAAAGTGTGCATACTATGTTACAATGGGAAAATAAAAGCATTCAAACACAACAAACAAGGTAGCTTTTACAGATTAATCTGATTGTTTTGGTCTATACTTTTGTCTCTGATCTACAGTATTTTAGTGAGGGGGATAAACATATTACAGATTGAAACAGAACATTAAGCTAGCTAAGTTAGATAAATGTTTCACAAACAATAAGCTAAAATTCTTATACGTAAAACCAAAACATATATATGATTTCCATGTGTGTGTAAATATATACAAAGACATGGTAAACTGTAATTTCTAGATACTCACTGTGTCGGGTCTCCTTGCCCTTCTTCCGAAAGTATATTCCAAGGCTAAAGTCGGCTTTGGAATCTCCTCCCTATGTAAGAAAAAATAAGTTCATTTTGTCAAGATCCTCTAGATAAAGAAAGTTAATCCTGCAGTTCCTAAATTATATTTATCAATCAGTTCAGCATTTGGCTTACAAACAGCAGTACAGAGAGGACACTTTAAGACAACAGGTCTCATTTGGTGAAGACAGGAGGAGTAGCAGTACCAGCCTGAATAGATGGCCAAATACTGGAGGAGGAGGACTGAAGAGGTCAGATGACAGGTAGTAACTACTTCTAAAATTACTTTTAAAACTACTTTTAAAAATTTAACACGTACCTCTTGAGGCACCTCAGTATAATAGTAGTCTTTCCCTGGAAATCAAAAACAAAGAAGACCCCTATTGTACTCTCATTAAAGCATAAAAGTTGTATTGCTAAATGAAACTCACTCATTTAATGTTCCAATAATAAAGTACTGGAAAAGTGTAAACTCCTGTAATTGTTTGTAGCCTTAAAGTGGAAACTGAACTGCCAGCCTTCTGTCAGAATCAAGTTACACTACCATTATTGTAATTATAAACTAATAGAGATGACAAATACAGTAATAGGAAGAGTGTGCTTAAAATTAGACATTAGTGATGAACCTGGCCAACTCTCTTAAATTGTTTAATAGGTTTTAATTTTAATAATACATTTATGTAATGTATGGTTTCCACTGGAATTAATTATTACCAATGAGATGGAAATAAAAAGAATGTTTAAAATACAAATATACATACAGAAAAATGTCTTTACGCTGTTGAAATTCAGACACTGAGTGCCATCCTACACTGAAGGGGCTAGCACTTCTGTGGTTAACTTATGTGTCCTTTCCTATGTCAAAAATAAATGAATTTCAGGTAAATCTGAAAAGTCCTTGTATTTTCACTGAAAAAGGTATTTTAAAAATTGCTGATAAGGAGGTTGCACATACATCAAACCTTCTAAAATAAAAACTGTTTTCTCAAAAATGTGACTCACTTGGTCAAAAAGGCAAATATTTCCTTATTTACTTTATAAATAAATGCTAACAAAATAAAATATGAAATTATTAATGATCAAACATTAATGGAACAATGAGTTAAAACAGCCTTAGGCATGTGGAATCACGAATTTGCAATCCCTGATAAGTCATGTTCAACTAGGGCTGACATAAAACAGGCACAATTCATAGCTGGATTTCAAGGCCTCTATCTACAACAAAACTGGTAACAATGCACTTAAATTGTATTGTTACCAGTTAAACCTCTACAATGGGAAATTTGACATGTCAAACAAGTAAAGAGAGTAGCAGTATGGCCAGCAGTTACTTTTTAAACAAAATTAATGAAGCCAAAGCTCAAAGAATAAGCATATTATTGATACCAATGGTTGAAGTTTTGACTCTCCAAACCATACACTTGAATTTCTGAATTGTAATAATATCTAACTGGTCCACATGTTGTGGAATGACCACTCTCTGCAGAATGAGAACATGATGTATTTTGTCTTTAGAAGAATTAAGTGAACCTTAATATCTGAAAATACCAAATATATTCCCTGACACAAACTACATCCAGAAAGAACAGAACTGCACAGTATTAAGCATTACCCCATTTTTGTTTCCCATAAATAATACTGATCTTTCCCAAACTTCTGCACGCTTGCCATCGTTGTCAGCCTTTTCTCTCTTCTCCACTTCAGCTATAGCAAGATCCCACAAAGTATCACTAGCGGAAACAACAAAACAAGTGTCATCCAAGAGAAACAGCATACCCTAGACCATAATTCGAGAAAATATCTAAATGCATTAATGAAGGGTATTGCTGGTTATTATTACTATAATTTATTATTTCCCATCACATGCTCTCTGCCTGTCGAAGTACTTTTTCCAACAAAACCAGGTTAAGCACGAGTCCTCAGGTTACCCCAACAGCCACTTGCAGCACACGCTGAGCGAGTACCAGTTGTGTGGCCGGAGACTTCGTTTTGAGCGCGTTCAAGATACCTTTGAAAAGTTTTCTGACGATGAAGGCTTTTGGCAGCACACTGCGGGCCAGGCTGGCGGTCTCTGCAGTCGGGGGCTCCCGGATGCTGGCAGCGGGAGAAGCTCAGGTGCCCTCGGTTTACCAGGGAAGCTACTGCTCAGGGCAGCGAGGGCTGCTCCTTCTCAGGTTCCCTAAGGCCACGTGCGGGGCGGTGGAACTGGGTTTTTAGGGTAGGGAACCCCTTTTCTATGGGGTCCCTGCCAGAAGCCACCGGCTCCGCGCATCAAGAGGCAGGCGTGCGCCCGTCCCGTCCCCGGCCCCACTGCCTTTCGGGGGCAGAGGCCGAAACGGCTCCTTGTCAGCCTGCCCGCATGCGTACCCGCCTGCCTGCCTGCCTGCCTCTCTCTCTCCTACAGGCTGTCCTCCCCACCGCCGGCTACTTCCCCACCTGGCAGCAAGGGCGAACCCCCTCACCGACCCGGGCAGGACTCCCCGTTACCTAGCCTTGGCCATCGCTCCTCGAGGCCTGGGCCTGGCTCCCCGTTGCCATAGGAACCGCGCAGGGCACGCTGGGAGGTGTAGTTCCGCGGACGGCGGGGATGGAGGCCGCTTCCCAGCGGGGCCGGGCCGCGGCCTCGCCCCGCCTCCCCTCCCCTCCCGCTTTCTGCCCGGCGCTGGCGGCGGCTGCCCAGGCGGTGGCAGTGGATGGTGGGTTCTCGGCTCAGCCGGGGGTGGTGCGGAGGGCGGGAGCTTGGCTGAGGGTTGTCAGCGCTGCAGCGGGCTCCGCCGCCCCGGGGGCCGTGGGCGCCGCGCCCCTGAGGTGAGTGCAGGACCATGGGACCCGCAGCTGCTGCTGTTGCGCTTCGGGTGCTGGAGAATACGGCCCGGCTTGACAGCAGTGGTGCGAGTCCCTGGGTCCTTGGGGTACCTCGGCTGTGGAGCTTGTTCTGAAGATGCGAAGTACTTCAGCTGTGGAGAAAGCCAGGGGTTAATAACTATTTCATAACTGGAGGGAGTCGTTTATTTTACCTCAGCCTTAAACATTGGCTTCTGATAACGGTCCCCGAGATGGCTTTGTTAGCAGTGGAGGGAGTGAGAGTGAGACAAGACCTGACATAGTCCCCATGCCCTGATAAGTTAACTTCTCTATAAAAAAGGAAGTGCAATTATTTTGTAGTTACTGAGATGTACAAATCAACTGTTGCAAATACAAATAAGATGCTGTAGCAAACAGGATATGGGCTAGATTATTTCAAATAAGATCAGTCAAAGATCGAATCCAAAGAGGGTTGGATTAGAAAGTAGGATTTACAGGGCACAGTAAAACAGCGGGATGACCCAGCATACAAAAGGGATATAGGTTTGTAGATGAACCCAACAAGTCAGAACTGACATAAATTTAGGACAGCAATTACAGCTGACCTTCAGTAGCTGAGTAGCTGCTTTGCATTGTCAGAGACTAAAGAGAGAGAAAAACCCAAGTCCTTTTATCCGTTTGATCAAAACAAGGAAAGCGGCCTCGTTCATAATGATTAACTCAGAATTAACTGTTCCTTCTTCCTTCCCCCCAAAAAAGCCTTCTACAGCCCCTAAGTAATACTTGTCCTTGAAGGCGTTTTTCTAAGTTTGACTTCCATAATCAGTTTCAGACCCAGAAGACTTTATATGGTGATTTTCACAGGTTTTTATATAAGCACTTGCTAACCCCCTATGGAAACTATGGTCTTGCTAATTAAAATTCAGAAAGAAACTTCACTGGTGGTGTACCGTGGCAGGTCATGCTGATGCCTTTCTAAGTGCATTTTTTCATCACTTTTATTTCAACAGCCTATTTCTTACATCTTGGTATATGAAGACAGGGCTGATCTATAATCAGAAGTCAGAGGCTGTAAAAGTCCTGGACAAAGCTGCTCTTCCTCTGCCAAAGGTAGGAATTGCTCCTGGCACTATGATCTAGGCATATATTACTTCAACAGCAAGAGTGTGAGACTAAAAAGCAAAGTATTTTTACAGTGTTTTACTCACTGGCAGAGAGGTGGCAAATCTGGACGATGCTGCAGTTTAAATCTGAGCTGGGAAGAACAGTGCAAGGGTGTACAGTTAGTAAGTTCTAGTGAAATCCAATTTGGAAATGAAGTTGGAGTTCTAAGTATTTTAAGTTTCACTTTACTTGGTTTCATTTCCTTTGCCCTAAGAAACTTGGGAAAAAAAAAAAAGACTTTTTTTTTTTTTCTTCCTAATTCATTATTACTGAGTTACTAATCACCTTAGTTAAAATTAACTTATGCTTATGGTTTACACTAAGCTGTATGGACTATTAAAGCTCTACCTAAACCTTTAATTGGTGCATTCCTTTACACATGGATGAATTTTTTCCTTCAGGAAAACCTAAAAAAATAAAACCTGTAAAAACTGTGTTAGTCTGCCGGGGAACTCCAACACCAGCCTTCTTTTATAGGCAAATATGTGCCTCTGTTTTAAATTTAAATATAACCCAAATTTGATTTAAATTTAAAATAATAGAAAACACTGATTTTGTGAATTGTTTTTAAAACACAAAGTTTTGTCATTTGCCAGCTGTATTGCTGGAGTAAATAGGTCTTGCTTGTTTTAGAAATCACCAGTTTGCTTACTAATACTGCTGCACAAAAACTGACAAGGCAGATTGAAGTTCAGTGAATATATTAATTTACACTGAATTCCAAATATTATTTTTAAATCAATGTAATTGCTTATACAGAGAGTTACCAGTGATCTTTCAGTAATTATCAAGCTCAGATTCATTGACCATTTGTACTGATTGCTGATATTGACCACCAGCTCGAAGCAAGCACAAAAGATGTTCTGAAGCTCATGAGGGGAGGCGAGGTATCCTTGCATGTGCTAACATATTCATCTCACCCTGAGAATATTTTTACAGTCTAGGTTCTGCAAGCCTTGAGTATGGGAAGCTCTGCATCAGTCCAAGAGGTCGCTGCTTGTCTGACAGCTCCCATTGTATCTTCGCTGCTGAAGATCTGAAGGTGAGAAAGGTCTAATTTCTACCTGGGCTTTAGTCATGGATTATGTAGCAGGGTATGAATTGTTTTGGTACATGACTCAAGGTCAAGACTGAAATGTGGATCACAGGCTTGGACCAAGTGGGGAAAGCAGAACAGATTATCTGCCTGGTGGTCTCTTCAGTTTTCAGCTTTGTTGTCTTGTGTGGTATCCTCTAAGTAGTTCTGGAGCTGGATTATAACATGGAGCAAGTCCCCTTGAGACTTAAGTAGATGTGTTTGGAAGTGTTTGTGTAGGGAACTTTACTTGCTTACTCTGTTAACTTGAAGAAAGTGTCTTGAGGAGGTTACAATGGAAACATTGCTCCTGCTAATGAAAATCCTGTAAGAAACTTCATTGTTTAATGTAGTGTTGTCATGGTAACTGTGATTCTGAGTGCATTTCTTTCATAAAAATTAACACAGCATTTCTGCTAATGTGACTGCCTGGGACTAATGGTGACTTGTAATGAGCAGTTAGTGGCAGTAAGTCTAGAAAGTGCTGCTAAAAAAAGAGAAGCTAATGCATGGATTGCTTCTGGTACTATGGTGTAGGGATGCACTGCTACAGCAAGAACTCAACACTGGAAAGCAAAGCAATATCTAGAATTATCTACCAGAAGGCAGGCAGGAAGGTCATACTCAATATTGCCTATTGCTGTATAAAACAGCTGTTTGTAAAGCTGTGTTAACGAAAACTGTAAAAAGACTCAAAATCTGCACATCAGCTGTTTGTATTGTGTATCACATTGTCTCTAAATTTAACAAAGATTTTACAAACTACATGAACAAGTTTACTAGCAGAACACTCCAGTATTTTTGCTTTCTAATAGAACGTGATCTGCCACACTCATTTGAAACTGGACAATTAGTAAAGAATTACTAGTTGGAGTATTCTAGATTGACAGTTGTAATTTCATGATGACACAAAAGATTTTTGTATTTGTAAACTGAAGTTTCTAATCATATACGAGAAGCTTTAGATGACAACCTCAGTGTAACTGATGCAGTAGTGTCTGTTTCAATTTGCAATGACCTTGCCTCCCCAAATCTCTGGAAGTCAACTATTCTGCTGATTGCAAAAGGATGTTAATCCCTGACTCAGATTTTATTGTATATCTGCATCACTTCACTGCATAGAAGGATGCTGCAGTCAGTGTCAGGGTCTCTTTTAGCTTCCAATATGCTTTTCTTAATGATGGCAGGAGATTGGCCAACCTCTGAGAGGTAAGCCTCCTCCTGCTTTCAAGGAGGCCCTGCCTCCTTGAAAATGAGGATCTGGTGCCACAATCCACCACCAAACAGTGAAAGCTACAAGGAAGCTCTTTGTACATTGCGAATGTGAAAGCATCTGGATATAGTATGTTTGTTATTTGCTTGTCATTTTCAAGACAAAGCATTGGCCCATAGTACCATTCGTAAACAGGTGCTAGGATCCCACAGACTTAAGAAGCTGTGGCAGGACTTTGAGAGCTTTCAGAAGATATGTATTTATCAGATCAGCTTGCTAGTTTGTCCTTCCTCTTTTGAAGAGCATGTTCTCTTCACAACTTATATATTTCTTCCAATCTATTTCAGTTCCTCAGGAGGAGGATACTCCCTACCTTTCACACAGGGCAAACACCTGAAAATCCCTTTTATTTCAGTATGTATATATCTGAAGTGCTTAAATGTCATAAAGGAGATTTGCAATCTTCAAATATTAAAACTCATAATTGTGAACTACAGTTTAAAGTAATTAATTAAAAAAAACAGTTAACCCCCCCCCCCCAAAAAAAAAAACAACAACAAAAAAACCCAAAGTGCTTAGGGCAGCAGCAAGGGGTTAATGATCCATGATCATTACCATGAACAGAAGTAAAAGTTGTGAAATTTATGTAAATGAGTGATTTGTATTTGACTACCTTCTGTATGGTTGGACCTAAATTATCTATTAGATTATGCTGCTGATCCATTTCAGAGCCTGCATAAGGGGTTTATTTGCATGCAAATGAAAATAAGAGGATTGGAAGAAAAACCAGGTGTAATTTCTATATATTTGGCCCTACATAGCATTGAGGCTTGCAGCTGTAAAAGGCAACTGAAAGTTCTCCTAGATCCAATAGTGCAGATGCAGCATTATGTTTTCAGTGTGCAAGAACATTATATTAACATTATAATATAAAATGTACAAATACAAATGAAAAAGAGGAAGTACAACTTTACAAAATATTATTCTGAACCAAAGTATATACATTATACACATTATGCATGGATTTTATATGTTGCATACGTATCCAAGTTTACTCACAACAGTTCAAGCAATAACTTTCTATGTCATTCTTGGTTTCGAATTGTGAATCATTCTTGCATCTGTATTATTATTATTATTATGGTTTAAAGAAGAAATTAGGTACAGGATTGTGTTTAACAGAACTATACTAAGTACAGTGCTTGCTCAATTTAGATTTTTCCAAAAGGCTGGGGCAGAGAGAGATTATTTAGAAATTTACCAGACCAAGGCTAAAGATTTGCCCAAGTAAAATAGCTGTATAACAAAGGCTAGAATGCATCACAAGCATACTCTTTAAATTTATAATAGTTGCATGATTTGCCGTTTTTTATAAAGGAGAAACATCTATAAAAATCAAACAATTTGTTCTTTTTAGTCCCATGGTGCTTGTATTGCAGATAAGGATGGTGCTAGAAATGGAAAATATTTTGCATTTGACTGGGGTTTTTTTGAACAAAAATTCCTTTTCAAAATGAAGGTTATAGAACTTGTGTAATTTAGGAAAAACAGACATGAAGAGTTGAAGACAGTTTGGTCCCTGAGTAAGTATCTAGAAAACTACTAAAATCTATACAATTGTTCCCAAGGTCACCTTTCCCCATCACTATCAACAGACATATATATTTCTGGTCTGTAGGCACAAGCCACCACCAGTAAAGCTTAATCTTTAAGATGGTTCATCATCATTCCAGTTCAGGCCAGGCCTTTAATTAAAGGGCTCCTCCTGTTACATACTATTGAAATGATTACAAACATGTCCACTTTAATTTTTTTTATGGACCTACTTATGCTCTGTCTTGTACATCAAGAAGTTCTCAATTAGTGTAGAAACCCCATAACAAAGATACATTATCATGATACATAATCTGTTCATAACAAAGTGGGACATTTTGTTGGTCTGCTGTTTGCAACAAGTGGCTGACTCCCCATTTCCTTGAGTTTCTGTCCACTTTGAGGTGTCAGTAATGCTGGGGCAGAGAGGTGATGAGCAGCTCCTCTCAGCTGATGAAAGTTGTTAATGTAGCTGGCAATCAGTAGAGTGATCTCAAGAATCTGTAAAAGGAACATGCAAAACTCTTTGAAAAATACAGTGATGTGTTTTGACTGCTGAAAAAACAGCTAACTTTTTAGCAAGTGACAATCACCATCAACTGGAAAAGTATTAGTACTTTATCAAACAAATTAATGATGGGGAGAGATGAGATGCCTAATAGAGCTTTCTGCTATTGCTTGTAGCAAATAATGTAATGTTATTCCCATCAATATGCTAATACTTTGCCTTCCACAGTCTTTAAGATCAAACAGATGGCTTCTTTCACTTTGAGAGAGACTCTGAGGTCTGAAAGATGACCGTCCTAGAAAAAGCTTTCATGATGTGTTCCCTCAGTTTCACTAGAAAATATCCAGTGATCAGGGAACTAAAGACACAGGGCAAATAAAAGGAATGAAGACTTCTGGGAGATTCTTATGGTGTTTTTTCTTTGCAACCCACACAGCCTTGCCTATAAGAGCACAATCTGAGGGAAACTTGAACAGATGCATTCTACTGTGCTTATTTGTATGAAGAGTTGTGTTTTGAGCCAAATTTATGTGTGGAATTTTCTATTCTGTTTCATTAATTGTTCTAACAGCAAAAGGCTGTGAAATCTTGATTTTTTTTAAAAAATATTGTCAGACTTACCAGTGAAGGAGAGAATCTAAATTTAAAAAGCATGAACAGTTACTTTACCAAAGGTAAAAATATCCTAGGATTTTTAAGAAGTGACTGATCTTTCAAATCTTGTATTCTACAATTCCACTGTAGAACACGAATGTACCTTCTTAAAAGCTACCACTGGTGCTGGTCAAGCGAACAGACTAGTTTTTAAGTACTACATATAATTCCTGCCCTAAGTAGCCTTGTTTGTCCTTCTGTGAAAAATCTGGAATGTAACAGACAGGGATATCAAAAGCAAAGGAACACATCAGTATTGCCACTGTTAGCTCTTACATTACTAATTATTTCACATCTGGCAAAATTCAATAATCTGGGAATCCAAGGAATAAAGAAGGTGTTTCATCTTTCACATCTGTTAAGGATTACCCATTAGAAAAAGTAGAAAAGTAGCAGATGGTGGAAAACTGTTTCAGGTAATATACTGACCTTTGGTTTTGTCATGGCAAAAAGGTGTTTTTCGGTTGATTTGTCCTTTGCCTGAGCATTGTTAACAACCAACATAAAATCATCTTGATACCCTCCAAAAGTCATCAGGCTCTTATATGTATATGTAACTGTTAAACGCTTGAAAAAGAAAAAAACAAAAACAAGATGCAAAGCTGTAAGCAGGACAATGCAGGAAAAACAGAATACATCAAACACTTTTAAAAATACAATTACACATGTATTTTTCAATATTTGTATTTTCAATACAATTTTTTGTTGCTAGCCTCTTACGGGTTTTAGAATCACTTCATTCAGGCCTTCACTATGAGGAATTTCCATTGCAGATGAGAGCACTTGTGTTTGACCTCTGTTTCTATTGCAGATTAATTAGATCAAAGATACTATAAGCAGGTTTCAACTCAAGTGTGTAATTCGATTTACACAAGTCTTGACTGACTTTGAGAGAAGTTAATCTCAGGAATTCTATTTGAAATCGAAGCAGTGTCTAAATAAATTAAATGACAGAGTATGAGACATCTAACGGCATTTAACTCTTTATGTGTGGTGATGTCGTTTGCATACACACAAATGAAATTAAATCCTGTTCTCTTTTTTTCCACATATCTGATGGAACATAATTGCTCTTTAATGCTCCTCTGCTTTCCATGCCTCAGCTCCTACTGTTTAATGTTCAACATTACACTAGTGGCCTTTAAATTTATGATTAGCACTTAATTTATCATTATGACTCATATTAATTTGCTGCAGATGTTCACATTTAAATTCATTGTAAGGCAATATTTGTACAATAACTGACTTCTTGTCGTTCAGTTACTAAACCTCTTTTTGCCCTTAGTCTGAAATAGTGCTTATTCTGCCCCTTGCAACATCGTTTCTCATATCCCTGATCTTTCTTACATAAAATCAGAGTACTTCCTGGAAACAGCATTTCTTGAATGGCAAGTAAGGCCTGCTGATACTGTGCTCTGTCTGGCAAGTGCTCTGCAGAAATGCCACAGCAGCTCTATGAGTAGATCATGTTTATAGAGCTTTCTGCAGTCTGATGCGAGCTCATTTTGCTTGTTCTCTAAACAGAGCTGTTGTTTGCTCTCCTACTGTTCTTTGTTGTATTATTTCTTTAACTGCAAAGAAACATAATGAAAAGACTATATCAGTACAGTTATAAAGTTGAGATTTTAATTCTCTGATATTCAATATTAGCACTTGCTAATAGCACCCCGCCATTCTGTTTCTCTGCAAGATACAATTTAAAGCAGGGATCTTCTCAGGCACTGCTTTTTCACACTGATACTGTGAGTCGTTTTCTGTGAAAACTTTTATTGCAAATCAAAGAAAAATCAGAGCCTAAAATGACATAATTAAATAACACTGGGTTATATTACCTACTATTAAACAAAAATAATACAATGAAAATAACAATCTTTTAAAGTAACTGCTCTTTGCAGAGTGTATGTATTATGAATAATAATGGAAAATGAAGTCTTCAGGAAAAGAAAATTAATGTTGTTATAAGAACTGTAACTACTGATCTCCTGACATCTGAATGATTAAAACATTAATATTTCATTAAAAGATATAAAAACTGCATCTGATAAACAAAAATAAATTCTGTGCAAAGAATTCATCACTTATTTCTATTATTAGTGCTACTGTAATGATGATAACATTAAAGCGCTTTGAAAGGACTGAATTTTTGCTTTAAAAGAAAGATTAGGTAACTTAGCGTGGAAGACTAATGCCATCTTTTATGTAGGATGCTGGCGAATCTCTCCATATACTTACTCAGTATTAAAATCTACTTTGGCCCAAATTAGAAAAGAAATTTCACTTACCATTGAGCTGTAATCTAGGATGCTTATGCCATCTTCATGTACAGCAAACCATATGAAGGACTTGTCAACTGAGGATGTTGCTAGAGGCTACGAAGAGAAATGTTCTTTAATTACTACTTCAAAATAAGGCAATATGTAAGTAATTATTAACTCTCTGCTATTACACAGCTCTCTCCATCCACAAATCTTACTGAGATTTACATTTAGAGAGAACTGATGCAAAGGAATCGAAGTAGCTGCCCAAAGCCATGTAGGCAGCTAGTGGCAGGACTATGAACTCAACCTAATATCCTTGAAGCCTCCCCTGGTGCTCAGTCCAATAAAGTGTATAGTTTCATTTATAAAATAAGATTGAAAAAAAAAAAATAAATGTTAGATGTTTTAAAGTTTGTTCACTAGCACATATGTCTACATATGCAAAGAACAGAGTGCTGATACATCTATTATATAGATATATGGGGATCTCCTAATTAAATATAAGGAGTCACATGACAGTTCTGTTTAACATAGCTGTTATATGAACTGAGAATTAAGAGACTTAAGAGCAACTCTCAGTTGCACAGTTCTGAGGCCAGCACAAAAGGGAGTGCTCTAAATACCCTTAACAACATTTAGTGATTCTACAAGGTGCAGCTTCCATAGCCAGTTAATGATGCCTTTTCAATATTCTACTAGTTATCAGGTAAAAAAAAAGTCTGGAATAAAAAGCCTATCTCTAACTAAGATACAAGCAAATGAAAAGATACCACCTAGATTAATAATGTAAAACAAGCAATAAGTGTATTGGAAAATTACTGTTACGGTATGTGTAGTACTATGGCAATTACATTTCATAGAATCATAAAATCATAGAATAGTTAGGGTTGGAAAGGACCTTAAGATCATCTAGTTCCAACCCCCCTGCCATGGGCAGGGACACCTCACACTAAACCATCCCACACAAGGCTTCGTCCAACCTGGCCTTGAACACCCCCAGGGATGGAGCACTCACAGCCTCCCTGGGCAACCGATTCCAGTGCCTCACCACCCTAACAGGAATGAACTTCCTCCTTATATCCAATCTAAACTTCCTCTGTTTAAGTTTTAACCCTTTACCGCTTGTCCTGTCACTACAGTCCCTAATGAAGAGTCCCTCCCCAGCATCCCTATAGGCCCCCTTCAGATACTGGAAGGCTGCTATGAGGTCTCCATGCAGCCTTCTCGTCTCCAGGCTGAACAGCCCCAACTTTCTCAGCCTAGTATATGGCTTAAACAAGTTAGTCATTGACAAGATATTCAATCAGCACATGCATAACACACTTGTTTATAACAAAAAGGTATTACTATTTGCAGATTATATGTATATTAAAAAAAACCACAGCCACTC
The DNA here is from genome assembly GCF_037157495.1 of Lathamus discolor. NCBI lineage: Eukaryota > Metazoa > Chordata > Aves > Psittaciformes > Psittacidae > Lathamus > Lathamus discolor. Next base: position 6,219,288 of record NC_088888.1, read on the forward strand.
AAACTCAGTAAAGTTTCTTACCTTTGCTGCAAACAATTTAGCACCAAAGAAAGACCATTTTCTGGCTACAGTGAGATAAATGCGTACACAGTCTGCAGCACTGTGCCCCCGGAGAGCCATCCATCTTGTAGACAATCGCTGACAAAGCTGTCTGTTGAAATGAAATATGTAATTTAGTTATTGAAAGGAATTTAAATGCTTACCCATAGTGAGCTTAATGAGCAAAAAAAATCCATTTGTTAAAATGACAATTTAAGTTAATACAACAACTATCACTTACACAGTATTAAATAAATCCAAAACATCATTTAATATTTTTATGCACATGAAAATTACTAAGTATCTTCTAATTTCCGCAACATTATGGTTAAATATTGATGTAGCATTTGCAGCAAAAAGGGAAAAATCTAGGACAGCTTTTAATGTGTCTGTACAGGTAATCAATCTACCTTTATCAGTACTCAACAGTTATGCCAGTTGTCATTCAAAAAATCCACCCAGTTTAGCACGTATCTTTACCTGTGGCTAGCAGCAGATGTGGCAGACATGGCAGACATGGCTTAACTCTACCCTTTTTCAATGTGTCTGGGCGCTGCTACAAAAAAGGATGCTTCTGATGCATGATGCATTTGCATTGGCTATTTTCTTTCATGGCCCCATGGTGAACTGGTTCAATGAAATGACCCCATGGAAAACTAATCCTCAAAAAAACTTCACCCCAGAATACCTTTTTAGCACACTGACCTGCAGGAATGACTCACCCAGCAGCCACCAGACTATTAGATGCACCCCAAGAAAAGGAAGGGGGAATGTGTGGTAAAAGGGAGATCTGTCACTTGCAGCTGACTCTTACTAAAAGTTTATGAAGTTAAACTGCACCTTTAGCAAAAGCATACAAGCAACAGGGCAGGTACAGAATGATTGTTTTCCTGCCACAGACTTCCAGCTCTGGGAGTTGGTAAGTTTAGGGACTGCCTGAACATTTCAACAGATATTTGAACTGTTAGTTAAATATCCTCCATATGTTATTCTAATCTAGCATCTCTTACACCTTGTTCTTTAATTGCATCTCTTGTGCATATACTTTTGAATAGCCCTATTAACATCTGAGTATGTAATAATGTTACTTTGTGCATACAATAATAGCTTTAAACTTTCTTAGCTCTGTAGTGAGGAAAACATTTCTATGATGTTTACTGGACTTCAAAGTTGTTGTATCATTGACTTCAGATAATTATTGCACTGTTCTGCTCTTCTTCATGTTAGTAGGTGTTGACTGAAATGAGCTGCAGGTTATTAATTTTAAATTAAGGGATACCTTCCTAGCAAATCCACTGAGTTAACTTATTGCCAATTTGACTGGCTGCCAGAGATTGAACATTAGAATAGCAAACATTCAGATGAGATCCTCATGTCCAGTACTTTCAGTAGTTCTTTAGTCTGTGCACAGACTTAATTTAGATTTGCTGAGTAAGAAAAATATGAATTTCAAAATCGCTGGGGTTTGTAACACTGTGTAGTAGTAGCTTGTACAGCTTTTGCTGGAATCCATGTGCAGGCTTAAGGATGGTCTTCTGTTTAGATTAGAAATATACAGAGGAAATGGCTTCCTCAATTTAGTAAGAAAATTAGTTTCAAACACGGGGTTAGGCAAATGCCACGTAACAGTAAGTTGTACCTAATGAAAATTTAGAACTTCCTCATTTCACTCCTAGATTTTTGGAGAATATGAACTGCAAAACACATCTCACCTTAACTGTTCCTCTGAACAACCATGCCTGTATCTCTTAGGGTAGAATCTCTCCAAAACTTGTTTTAATGTTTGATTGGACTTGGACTGGGAAGTGACTTGCCCTGCTGGAGTTGAGAAAGGCCGTTCAAAGTCTCCAATGTCTACCTAAGGCAGGGACCATGAAGAAGAAAATTTTTTGTTACTCCAGAGTAATTCTCTAGCTGGGCATTATAAGCTATCTTTTCCTTTGTCTTACCAAGTATAAAATGAAAAACAGCTTGTCCATTATTTTCACTGATGTAAAAGTCATGCACGTAATTTTATTTTTCTTATTTTATATTTACCATGGAAAAAAGATTAGTATCATATATAAACTGGTCAAATACAATACTAGCTCTGTTCTGAGATTGCTAGATCTCCGGCTGACACAAACCAGTTTAGATTTATCAAGTAACACCATCAAATAACTTTCTCAATAACCTTCCCTTGAGCCATTCATTTTTTTAAAATAAAACAGATCTTATCAAGACCATGGCTAGGAAAGGAGTCTTAGGCTTTCATTAAACAGCTGTTACTCTGGTGTGTCAGCTTGCAGAAATCATGTAAGGAATAGCGAATGAAGAAATGGAACATGATTACATGATGTTTGACCAAAGAGGGCATGACTGTGTAGGAGGTAAAGCACATTTTATCCGTACTGGTGCCAACAGCGGCACACTCTATAAAGCATTCCCACTGAAGTACAGTTAGTGCAAATATGCCAGCCCAGGCTATTTCCTGTACTATCATGTGTAAAACGTGGAGGTCACTTGACTGTCAAGCAATCCTAGACCAGTTTCTTTGTTCAGGTTTTTCATCTGTAAAACTGTCGTGTGACTCATTAATGCACAAGGATTACCTGAGCTAAAAGAGCTGTCAGTTCCATCGCTAGTTCTTTGTTTACAGGGAAAAGTCCATTGACTATTTGATCATTTGTCTGATATACCAGAAGCAGCTTCTCTCTCTCTGTCTCCCCATGGACTTGAACTGAAAAATAAAGCCTACAGAAAAGACAGAAAGTTATTAAATAAAGAAGACAGGGAAATGCATTTAGCCCTGAGGATTAGCAGTATCTGCTCTAAATGTGACATGTTTATATCAGCATCAAAACACATAAGCAGAGCAGCACTTCTACTTGAACCCACGGGCAAATATTTAACTTCAGTCTCCTGAGTTCAGTGTTTTGGTGGTTTGTTTTTTTTTAGCAGCCCTGCTCACCTCCCAAGAACTAAAAAAAAAATAACTATATTAAAAAAATAAATCTCCAGTTACACCAATTTGCTATTTTTGTTGCAAGCTTTGAGTCAGGCAGTATTTTTCAGACGAAGAAACTATGCAGAAATTAAAAATACATCTTGGGACAAACCTGTTTTTGTAAGTAAGGCGGACAGTCCTTGTGCCTTCACATTTCCCAGGGTGTTGTTCTTTGGAGGCTTGCTCCCATTTTGAAATAATGTCACAGATCTAGAAGGAAATCCATACAAAACTGACTTTGTCATGTACTGCACTTTGAAGACACTTTTCACAGAAATTGGCAACTTATTTAAGTATTTTTTACCTATTATATATCAGAAACATACATAGCTTGAATTTCTGTACTTACTGAAAGATAACTACTTGCATTTCTTAATTAGAGCATGTGCAAATGAACATTTTTTATTGTTTGTTTATCCTGCAATACACACCACCTTTGGAAACGAGCCGTAACATGCTTCTGTGGAAAGGCCAGGTACTTGATTTAGCAGCAGCCACCGAATGTGTAATTATACAAAATAAGTTGCTACATAATTAATCAAATGCCTTTGATCTCTGCCTTCCCTTTCTGTTGCATGCTGGAGTTTTTCAGGTGCTTTTTAGTAGCTGCTATAAAGTTTGGATGATGTTTGTTGCAAAGTGCAGCAAAAGTGGTTCACAAGGAGTAATGTAGGGGGGTAGATGGGCAAACAGGCATAAGGTGGAACAGAGGTCCTGAGACCCCTGCAGGGCTTCATGTCAGTGTTCCTTCAGAAAAAACCTTCCTGGAAGCAGCAAGTGAAGGAAGTGAACAGACTGTGTATTTACATTTATCAAGAAAATAAGTACATTTTTTATACAGTTTGCTTTCCATATAGTAGTTATTCCAGTAGGAGGAGAAAGCTGATTGATATGACTCTGCTTGTTTCTCACTAAGGCCTAGTTGTACTACAACTTGTAACTAGAAACACAACTGTGAACATTGGCCAAAGGGTGCAAAAGACTACTTGGTATAAGCACAAAAATTTCATTATTTATTAGTTGCTAAAAGGCTTGAAAAATGTCTAATATTTTACTAATACACAGATTATATTGCATTTTGCCACTCTACTGCAAAAGAATTATTTCCAGCAATAGAGGGAACAAAAATTCAGAACAATGATAACCCAAACACTGGAAATCTCCTGAACTGAACCCTAATTATTCTGTATTTAGCTAAGGATCCTCCTCTTTTCTTTTTTTTTCATCCCCAGGATCTCCACCCCAGCATCAATTACTTTTCAGACCTCAAATGGTCATCTTTTGGAGCTATACCAGAAATGTTTATTGAATTCTCTAAACACATGTTGGATTCCAATTGCTTTTTAGTTTTGAAGCACTGTGATTACCAACAGCTTACTTTTGCCTTTTTAACCCAGCTGTTACTTCTCTGAATAGTATCAGTCTCCTAGACAAGGCTTTTAAATATAGTTCACTGAATTAATTTCAACAATTGAAAGTGACTTTTTAAACCTTTACTTTTATGTTATGAAGAAAAAAAACCTGGACTGTTTTCAGCCTGAAAAATGTTTTCCTTTACATTGTCTGAAGAGAGGTCTGTAAAATTAAGATATTTTGTTGTTTTATATGCAAAGCTTATTAAAGGCTTTTGTTTACCTTGATGTTTCCTTGAAGACAGTGCTCTATGTCCTTGCCAGATGGATCATCAGAAAACAGTGCAAATCCTGACTGAGCTGGTTTCCTCATCCCTGTGTCCTGGTTCAGGGTGTTCAGAAATTCCTCCACTGTTGTAGAGGCATCAAACCCAACAACCTGAAAAAGCAGCCAAAAAAGTATTTTACTATCAAACTTACTAAAACCCCTCCTTAAATCTAAGATTTTGAAAGATAATACCTTTAGAATAACAGTGGGACTGTAAGACCCAGTCCATCTTTTATGAACAACTTACTGTCATTGGAAATTGAAAATTTCCATAAATGGTCTGGAAAAGATTCAAGATTTCCATATGGGAAGTCAATTTAGTGGAGTTTTTCTCCATCCAAAAAATTATTACATTCCCAGCTGATTGTACCTTCTTGCATTTTGTTTATGAAATCAAGTCACTATCAAAATGCTTCTAAAGGTAGCATTTTTGTTTTATTGCCTTTGTTTAGACCGGTTTCTTTGCATTTGCTACACTTGAATTTCTGCTACAGAATTTCTGTAACAAAGCAATCTAGTATCTGAGGTTTTTGTGATAAATACTATTTGAAAAATGCAGAAAACTCTAATTGCCTACACTTTTCAATATGGTAGTGAAACAAATCAGATCATGTGCAACTTCAGAGGGGATACTGGATGGCAGATCTACATTAGCAAATCCAGAATATTTCACAAATGTTGCTCCGTCAGTACTACCATAGGTCAGTAATATATAGAGCCTCCTACATTTTATTTTCCCAAATCTGAGTTTCTGACTGTTGTTACTAGTATTAAAGCACTTTATCAAGGGATGGCAAAAGGCTTTTATACAGATACTAGTTGCTGATGTTCACTTAAATCTGTTTTGAGGGTGTTTTCCTGTATTTGATATATTGAACATGTTTTATTCTTTTGGCAAAGAAATGCCTTAAAAATGGAACTTGGACTTGTGTTTCAGGCTTCTCAGTGGTTGGCATAAAAAACCATAATCTGCTGAATGCAGCTTCAGAGACGACGCTTATTTGCTGATCCCACTGAAGTAATTTATGTATTTAATTAAAATTTTCATAGCCCTTGGAAATTATACATTTTTGAGCAATAACTAACAAATGAGGAGTTATTCCTTCTTAAAACTTCAATTGTGAAACCTTTTAGGATAATTTAAATACATGTTATTTTTTCTGGTTTTATTGGGCAAGCTGTAAGCAGTTAAGAAATTTAGAGGAGAAAAAAAGGAAAGTTATTCTGTGACCTGAAATTAAAAGTTTATTTGATGTAGCTTTGATTTCATATAAAAGCTTGATTTCTGCCTAGGAATACTGTGAATTGTTAAAACCCTCTTTTTAGCCAGCTCTCACAGTTAGAAACACAAACCAGGATGTGAGGCAGTATGCATGGGAGCACATAGGAAGTTTCCTACAGGCTTTGAGCGATGGAGTCCCAGGAGTTAAGAATGAAGCTGTGTTTGTTCTGTAACAGATACGGCTATCCGTCATGACTGATAATGGGAATTACAGCTGTGCTTCCAGGCCTTCACTGAGATACTTAACATTCAAGATGTCTGATGAAAGGAAGAGGAATTTAATACCTTTCCCTTTTCTTCAGTCTACTTCATTCATCTGGTGGTTAGGTTAAATAAGAAACAGAACTTTAGGATTTCTCACTCTCGGGAGGTTTTATTTTTTCTTTCTTTCTTTAAAAGATTTTCCCCCAAACCTTTACTGTTTGTTGATCAAATCAGATGACAAGTACCTCGTGCCTGCCATTGCTGGCATTGGCACAGGTTGAAGCTTTAACCATTTTTACCCTAACACTTACGATTCTGTTTCTAATATACTACTTCATGTATGTGCTAATAGCAAGGGGTTGGGAGAGCTAAGATTTCACGGTCTACCTGACATTACCTGATATATGCCATTCATGAAATGAACTGGAATACTGAAGGGCAGTGAATGGTGGTAAGGATTTCTTAGGAGAGTGGAAAGGATTTCCATTCTGGAGGGTCTGGCTTCTCGGTCTCCATTCTGCTGGGTACGCTCTACACATCGCTGACAATATATTGCGTATTTCCCAAATTCAGTCCTGCAACAAAAAGAGAAATAAGAGAATTCTTGGAGACTGATTGAAAGGGTAGTAAACTATGAGTAAACCTCTCTGGGGATGCCAGATGGGAGGAGCACTCAGATTTCACACTGCGATTTCCAACACATTTTGCCATGCATAATTGTAAAGAGAATTAGTCTACACAGATGAACAAAACTGTGCCAAAGACAAACATGCCTCAGTGTTTGGTGTAACAGCCATATTTTGGTTTTTATAGTTTTGCAACATTCAGTCAGAGTATTTTTCAAAACAAGTTAACTTTCCCAAGTGGTGCACAGAAGTAATGTACTACGTTTTAGTAGCACTGGAGCACAATTCTACTCAAATTTATACTAAAATATACGTCAAAAGATCTGAAATATTAAATGAAAGCTGGAAAATAAGGTACTTAAGAAAAACTAGTTGACTAGCTGGGTAATAATATTCAGGCACACCTGGAATCTGCATTCTTCTTTAAATGAAGTTTAAGAAGCCACAGGAATGGGTGCTGGGGCAGAAAAAGTCCAACGCAGAGAGCCAAAAGCTGCAATCCCTGGACAAAAGGAAGACATTCAGTGTTTTAAACATCATACAAAGTAAAACTTCCTGCTGTGGCTGCTGGCCAGCAGTGCAGCTTACTGTGCCAAGCTGAGTAACAGACAGTGGTAAATAGGAATAAAACCACAAAACACAGAGCAAAAGCTGAAAAAATAATCGTATCACCTCATTGGAAGGCCCAAATGTTCTCTTTCTATTTACCTGTGTACAGCAAGTTTCTTTTGGGGCTGGAAATGGGAAGCAGATCAGTTTGTATAAAAAGCAGTTAATATACAGAAAACAAAAAAAAAATATTACGGCTGCAAAGCTAAGCAGTAAGAAATGAGGAGAACCTGATCTTCTACAGCAGACAGTTCTTCATTCTCCCAGTCCCTGCTTTTGCCTTCTCTGACTTGGGCAGTGTGGCTGGAGCACTCGCTGGTGAAGACCAGCGAAAAAAGGCTGTTGAGTCTTTTGCATGTTGCTGGTAATCAGGTCTCCCATTTCCTTGTGGAGAGGGCCCACATTTTAACTTGTCTTCCTTTTATCACTGGCATTACTTACAGAAGCTTTTCTTTTGCTCTTGTCATCCCTGGCCAAATTTAATCCTGTCAGGGCTTCAGCTTTTCTAACCTGATCCCTGGCTGCTAAGATAATTTCTCTCTTTTCCTCCCAGACTATCTGTCCTTGCTTCCACCCTCTGTAGGCTTCCTTTTTGTATCTGAATTTGTCCAGGAGCTCCTTGTTCATCCATGCAGGTCTCCTGGTGTTTTTGCCTGACTTCCTCTTTGTTCGGATGTGTCACTCTTGAGCTTGGAGGTGATCCTTGAATATTAACCAGATTTCTTGGGCCATGCTTCTTTCCTCCAGAACTTTATCCCATGGTACTCTACCAAGCAGATCCCTCAAGAGGCCAAAGTCTGCTCTCCTGAAGTTCAGGGCAGTGAGCTTGCTGCACGCCCTTCTCATTACCCTAAGGATCTTGAACTCCACCATTTCATGGTCACTGCAGCCAAGGCTGTCCTCCAGCTTCACATTCCCCACCAGTCCACACATATCACAGAATCACAGAATCCCAAGGGTTGGAAGGGACCTAAAAAGATCATCTAGTCCAACCCCCCTGCAAGAGCAGGGTAACCTACAGTACATCACACAGGAACTTGTCCAGGCGGGCCTTGAATATCTCCAGTGTAGGAGACTCCACAACCCCCCTGGGCAACCTGTTCCAGTGCTCTGTCACTCTTACAGTAAAGAAGTTCTTCCTGATGTTAACGTGGAACTTCCTATGCTCCAGTTTACACCCATTGCCCCTTGTCCTATCACTGGATATCACTGAAAAAAGCCTAGCTCCATCATCCTGACACCTACCCTTTACATATTTGTAAACATTGATGAGGTCACCCCTCAGTCTCCTCTTCTCCAAGCTAAAGAGACCCAGCTCCCTCAGCCTCTCCTCATAAGGGAGATGTTCCACTCCCTTAATCATCTTTGTGGCTCTGCGCTGGACTCCTTCAAGCAATTCCCTGTCCTTCTTGAATTGAGGGGCCCAGAACTGGACGCAATATTCCAGATGCGGCCTCACCAAGGCTGAGTAGAGGGGGAGGAGAACCTCTCTTGACCTACTAACCACTCCCTTTCTAATGCACCCTAAGATGCCATTTGCCTTCTTGGCCACAAGAGCACATTGCTGGCTCATGGTCATCCTCCTATCCACCAGGACCCCCAGGTCCCTTTCCATTTACAATCTAACATGCAAGGTGCATGCAGAACAGCATGACATAGAAGAAGGGACATCTGTCAGAAACCCGGAGCATATCTGAGATTTCAAAACATGGCACTACAGCTTTTCTTCATGTTCATGCTATAGAGACATTTGCCATGTGGTTTAGCCCACCAAGCTACCTGATGCAGCACCTCTCCCAGGAAAGATGCAGTGAAAGAGGATTAGGTTCCATACACGATGTCTTACTCAACACTTAACTTGAAGATAGTCAATTTTATGTCCAGCCTTTAAAATCAGCATAGGTACACTGTATCACTTTGATGGAGGATAGCATCAGCTTTGTTTCAGGAAGACACAGTAGTAATAAGATGTTAGTTCAGGTTTTTATGATTTTAATTAAGCAGATGCTACAAAAGAGCGGAGCCCCTTTGCCATTCTGAACAGTCTTTGCAGTTCCTTCTCTGCTGCTGAAATAGATGCCGTTAAAATGCATGTTGGGTTACCTGTATTGGTCCTGCCTGGTTTTGTGGATGTCGACGTCTGGTCTGTTTAATAAGCTGACAACAGATCTCATTTTGAAGTTCAGGATGTGTAAGACATATCTGCAAAGCACTTTGGGCCAAAGATACATGGTAATCAATGGCAGGAGAGTCAACTGCAGCATTTATAAACAACTGGCAGGTCTAGATATAAAATAATAAGCAAGTGAGTTTACATGCAAAATGGTTTAATAAATCTTTTAGATGTTCTGTATAATAAAAGTGTGCTATAATTGAAGTCACAATTAGTAGACTAAAGAAACCCTCCTGGCCCTGCAAAAAAGGGGTGACAAGAGGCCAGAATAGTGAAAAGCTATACAGAGAGACATAACACCTCTTGAAAACCTTTTCACTCTGTATCTCATGACATGAGCTCCAGCAGAAGTTGCAACAGCTGTGGCAGTAGGCAAGTTTAAGGACATGCTAAACATAGTTTACCTCTCCACAGGCCTTTAAAATGCTAAACGTACAACTGTCTACAGCCAGTGTAAAATGCTTGTGCAAGCAGTAAGCACAACATAATCAGAATATGCACAGATAAGAAAACTGTAACTTGGAGCCATTTGTATAACATTTTGTCTTTCATTGGTATTTTTACTATGTATAGCCTTTCTTATGCACACTACTGCCTTCGGAAAGCCAGGTATTAAGCATTTATTTTGCTCTATTAGAACAAAGCTTACATGTCACACATTGCATTTATTCTACATAATAGATGTTGAATTGTCAAGGTATATAAGAAAAATCAAGGAAATGGATGGACACCCAATCTATTTCGAGTCTATCTGAAAATATGTGGATGCACAGGAGTAATTTTTATCAGCAGTAGAATAACTGAAACATGACTCAAAAACGTTTCTAAATCAGTTCCTTACCTGACTTTTAAACTGATTTATACAAAGTTTCAGTAAAGATCATACAAGTAATCTCTTATTTATTTCAGGCAAGTGTCTGTGATTTGAATTAGGTCTGAAATATGTTTCAGAAAATTATTTCCAAATAGATATAAATTTATTTATATCAGGGAATTATATTCTCTTTTAAATTTTCATGCTGTAGGACTGCAGAAAATAAGATAGATGTACTTTTTTAAAGTGCTCCTAACATTTCAGGGAAACAAGCTGGAAAGTTTGTCTGCAAGTGGCTGTGACTGAACGTAATGGTGCTTGTCTTGAATTCCTTTCTAGATCCAAATCATTACATCAAAATTCTCCAGATAGTTGATGCTTCAAGGAGTTTGGTCTTTAGCCTTGTATAAGTTCTGTGGAAAAAGTTCATTTATCCAAGGTGCATGCCTTCCCACTTGTAATTTATTTCCCAGTGTACAGAAAAAGGCAGAACAAGTATTTACTTTGTCTCTAAAACAGACTTTGTAGCCTGGCTATTAGTTAAAATTCAGTAGTTTTAGCTGGGTGAGGGCAGGAGAGAGGAGAAAGAAGGTTAATGGCACTGCAGCATACTCCCTCCCATAGATATCAATCACCTGTCTGGCCTTTAACTGGGAAAGATACAGGTCTTACTGGGATACAGAAATTCTCAAGAAGCCAGCTGTGGCACAGCAGTTATGAACCCTTGCATGTCTCTTAACAACAAATCCATTTCACTACTACTGGGAGATTTACATACATGTATTTTTTACAGGTGTATGAAAATCTTTAGAAGTTAATTAAATAAACTATTGTGAAATGCTTTCACTAATTTTGCTCTGTAATATTTTCTCTATCACTAGAATACCCAATCAGTCTTTTAAGAATAGCTACTTCATATGAAGAAAAGATTTTTTTCATTAAAAAGAGCAGTAGAATCTCTGCCTTCTATCTCAATTTGAAATAATCCATGACTTGCTTAAACTTTGCTTTGTTTTTCATCAGATTTTTAAAATTTCTTCTAGCAGATTTAAATATATCTTCAACAAAACTTTCACTTACCATTTGCTCTTCCTGAAACCTAACTGAAAAATTAGTATTTGAGGTACAATTCTCTGAATACAGAGATCCATCCATGCTGTTAGGTTCTCCGGGGCTTATGAACTTCATGGTAAAATTATCATTCATGATGGCTGTGGATTTTTCTACTAACTTTCAGTAACCTCAGTAGAAAGGCCAAAAGTTCAAGCCTAAACTGCTCCCTCACACCTAAAAGTGATCTCTGCATTGGAAGTGATTGTGTTTGGTGAGGTCATATGGGGACATTCTGCTACTGTCCATTAGTTAGTTACCTCCACTAAAGAGTAAATGTCTCTTTTCTTTTTTCTTGTCTATGGAATATCTCTAGTAAGCCAACTAATACTTTAGCTGAGAGTTAAAATAGTACGTTGGTTAATAAAAAAGGCATTTGCTATGGTTTTACCTTAAATAATTTAATTGCTTCAGTTTGCAAGGCTTCTGATGGCAGTGTTGTAAGAGGGGAAGCAATTCCTTCTTTGCTGTGGCAAAGGGTAGGGTGTCTCCAAATCTGAGAAGCTAAATGAGTAAAATATATGGGTTTTGCAATTAATTCAGAACATAAGTATATTTAGTAAGTAAGTATTAGAAGATTAGTATGTTGAAACAAAAACAAACTTACTGATATCACCTTCCATATTTAGTAATTTGCAAATAAGTTGTTCAAACTCAGATCCAACATTTACACTGGTACTTCCAGCTGCAACTGTCAGATGATAAAGCCACATGTCCTAGAGGAGAAAAACACAGCAGCTCAATCATTCCATGTGGGAAGGAACTGCTTCACTGGGACTTTGCTCTCCACTTGAAACACTACCATGTGCTCTTGTTGAACCCCAAAGGAGTTTGCCTCTGAATACACCTGTATGCATGGTCTCTATGTTACAAATATTAAGCAAGGAAGGTTGGACAGAGCTCTTATCCTCAGCAGTCATGGCTAATATCAGGTAGTTCTTCCTTTCCTCTTTAGAAAGCTAACATAAGTGCCTTTTTACCACTGGCAGATCCTGCTAACCTGGGGATAAGGTCAGAAGGCAAAATTAAGTCTACAAGATTACTTGAGAACAATGAAACAATAGTAATAAAAATTGTTTAAACCCTACGTCTTATTATTCCTTCACTTCAGTAGGGAAATCTTCCCTACTGTTAGCCTTATCAGTGGAAATAGATGCCAGCATCTCAGAACCTCTCAGGAAAGTCTACTATAGGTCTGTCTACACATTAATGTAATGTGAGAAAAATTCTCCAGTTGCAGTATATTTGAGATACTGTAGGCAAACCAGCTTATTTTCATCTATTTTAAAAAGGATAACCTATAATAGCATTGGTTCACATACAAACTGATTGATGTTAATGAAGCAGGACCTTCTCCTTGCTTACTGTATCAAACTACAAACCAGATGACTTGTAGATCCCCCTCTTCCTCCTCTTTAAGAAATATTCATATCACAGCACCATACTCGTAGAAGTGTTACTGAATCTCAATTAAAAAGTCCTTTTATTACCTTCTCATGTTTGGATCCTATAAGAAGATAAGTGGGTCCTTGATCTTTGGGGTGGATAACAACGGTGTAATGTGTAGATAATAAACTGCGACCACTAGCCTCATAATCTTCATCAGAATCACAGGATCTATCAACTTCTTCAACCTTTGCCTCAAAAAGCTTGATTTGACCAAGAGGAAACTAAAAGTAGATACCAGAATTGGTGAGAACAAATATTTACTTCACTGCAGAGTGATTTTATATTTCTTATTCTACAAATAGAAAGAAAAACATGAACTACCATCAATGCCCATTTGTATTTATGAATTTTCAGTCCTGCCAAGGAATGCCAGATAAGCCTGCTGTTGCAGACAGCAGAAGGAGAATGATATATGCCAAAGTCTGAAAGGGAGACTTTCAAAATTCTTTTCCATATCTGCTTCTCTATCTAGTTAATGCAATAAATGTCTGTTAGGGTGACAGAAGTAATTCTTCAGAGTTTCCAGACCTGGTTCCAACCAAAAATTCCCTGGGTCAGCCTAGAACTTTAATTATAATCTTCTTATTTCAGAGGACAGCAGTGTACTCTTCATGCATTTATTCTGATCATGCTATAAATCTAAAAGGTAATTTTTTTGTGTGGTATATCTTCTCATTTGGTTTAATTCTGCAGTCTCATACATCACAGTACCTGAGTCTGAATTTGTATATGCAGTTATGATCATTTATCAGGAAATATTTTACATGAAAAGCCATTCAAGAGGAAATTTTCACAGAAATATTTTTTTCATAACCATTATCAACAGGAACCCACAATGAACACAAATACAGCACACAGTCTTCACAGCTGAGTGACAGGACTGGCAGAGGATGACAGCAGTTACTAGCGATTTTGTGCAAAGCTTCCTCCTTTCCCACAGCACCACTGCTCTTTCTCTATCTGGTCAGACATGAGGATGTTCAAAAAAGTGTTATTCAGTGGTGCAGTGAAGAAGCTTTGGCTACTGTTTCTGTGTTGTTTGTGATGTCTAGCAACGCTTAGTGATTCAGCAGAAAGAAAAGGATGTTACACACTACAGTAACTAGCATCTTATTTGTGCCACATTCAAGTGTAAGTCTGAAGTACGTTACCTTGAAATATCAATCAAAGAAAAAGTAGATGAGGCTTCTCAGTAACACTGTTTAAAATTTTAAAATACCCTATTGGAGAGTAGCTGGTAAGTTTGACTTAATCTAGGGTGGACTTCTTGAATAGTGATTTGATGAAGTGAGCTGCTAATACAGTAACTGTGAAGAAAACATCACATAGTTGTGGCTCTTTACTACAGTGCTCTCACTGGAATTGTGGGGATCCTAATAAGGATTAAAAATGCATGCAGTGATTTGTATTTTCTGTGGTGCTCCTGAAGCATTCAACTTTTTGAACAAAATGAGATTTTGAGAATCAAGAGATGCTGTTCCACATACAAATAGTCAAAACTTATTTACTAAGTTTAACTAAAACACAGTCAACTCTTTAAATTTGCATTCTGTTTTGGAAAGAGGCCACTTTTATTGAATCCAGTACTGTGTATTTTGTTTCTGCACAGATACAGTCAGCTACAGCAAACATGGTTTTAATTAGCAAATTGTTGAACATCAGAAATGAGCTAGCTTTGGAAAACTTCATACATATTCTGCTTACAAAAGCTAAATTCTTATTCTATTACAAGCTAGCAAATTAGTTTCAATTTTGCTTTAAAAGGGCAGTAAAAGTTGTTCCAAATGTGAGGGAAATGTTTACAAGAATCCAGCAAAATTCTTAGGATGCTTCTAAAGGGCATGCTAAAACACCAAAATCTTCAATTGTAAAAATGTGTAAATTCAGATACTTTAAACAGAGATTTCTTCACAGGAGAAAATGCAAGTTAATTTTAATGTCTCTGTAAAATGAGCTAGAGATTAATGCTGTAGTAATTTGATTCCACAGCCTTGTGTGTAATTAAAATAAAATGTTTTGATGGATGGTTACTGCTATCTTACTCATACAGTTCTAGAAATAAGTTTTAGTTGAATGTTTAAAAATGGCTACGAAAGGGAAGTACAACAAAGGACATAGCTAGCTTTATACAAAGACCATGAATTTGTGGGGTCAGTGTGATCATCTGGTTACATTAGAAGTAACAAATGAGATTTTCAATGAGATTTTCTGAATTTTTTTGAACTGTTGGTTATAGTGGCTCAGTGTACTGTTATCATCTGGTGAAGTTTCATCAGTCTTTTTGGTATAGGTAATAAGGGTATGAGTAAAATATTCATAACCTCAGTGGTATTAACAAGAAGTCCTGTTTCCAAAATCTTGTTCCTGACCTATCTCCATTAAAAAGATGTTTCTTGATGACAGTATACAATGCCTTGGGAGCAAATGGGCAGGTGAAAAGTCTGACTAGGAAGTGTCCTTTGTCCTGTTTGGTAGGTAAATATGGCTGGAAATATAAGAACCAACAATATTCAAGAGGGTAGGTACAGAACTAAAGGCCAGGCCCAATGTGGAAGTGGCAGGTTTTGCTCTTCCTTAGCTCGTGTCCTACAGGATATGGAATGCTGGGAGGTTAGCTTAAAACTAACTGGATCCCATTTCTTCCTTTTCTTCCTCAAACAGTATTTTCTCTAGGTTTTAGAAGTAATTTTCTTGTCCCTTTCCTTAGCATCCTCCATCTCCATTGCTGTTTACTTCATTAGCTGTAGACAGTGAGCTCCTTTTCTGTAATCCTTATGGGGAATGGGAAAAGATCCCCTTCTCCAGACACACATCTGCAAAGCAGCAAACTGCATCCTGCTAGGCTTTTCTTTTTTTTTTTCCCTTGCCTTTCTTGCAGCACTGTGAAGTGATATACTGAAGAACAGGATTTGGAAGTCAACTGAGAGATAAAAACAACATTTAATTCCTTGAAACCTGCAGTCACTGCCCAGTGCAAACATACATTAGAAAGGGTCAGCTTCCAGAAGTGAATGACAGCCAGGTCTTTTCTGATGAGTCTCACACCTGTCAGAAGGGGACACCTGAACTGTCACTAAATCAGTGTCTCCCTTCAGGTAGGGATAAGAAGATGATGAATACATATCATGTCCTGTAGAAGAAGGAGACCAATGGGTGTGCCCTGGAGTACTGTCTATTAGATGGAAACTTCTCAAGTTGACAGTCTGTGAAGTCTAGCTATTTAGTAATCAAGATAAAATAGGCATATACTACCCAGGCCAGTTGTCCCCTAATAAAGCTGTAACTTACTGTTTAAAGTCTACTTCAGTATGTTACCTTCCATTCACTGAGGAAACAAGTACAGGACTTACCTTGTCTTCTTGATTACGGAAATAATACAGAATTTTTCCAACTAGAGTACACCAAACTCTTTTGGAATATCCATGTTTCACCTGAAATTACAGAACATTAGGAACAAGCACAGCAGAGAAATACAGACTACGCTGCACCACCTCTGAACTTTGATAATGCTGGGAATGAATGCCTTGGTTCAAATTCTTTTCCACATTACTAGAAAAATAATTAAAACCGTGTAACTCTATTAAGGGTACAAGACTGAAAGCATTAGATGCTTATCTAAAGCGTAGTCAGGCCAGTGTGAGTTTTTCATTTGGCTTTGGATCAGGCCTAAATTAGTGAAAGCTGAGGAAATGGAGGAATTAAAAGAGAAAAAAATCCTTTGTATTCTTATTATCTTGAAATAATCTGTCCCAGTAAGTAATACAGAAAAAGAGAGCACTCCACTGAAGTAAGTTAGATCAATTAGCTACTGAAACATATGCTGAACTAGGATACCACAGAAGTGCAAATGGAGAACTCAACACAGGAACTAATAAATTAAAAAGACAGAAAGAAAAAATAATCAAATCAAACAAACATCAGTAGGTGAGCTTCTTCACGCTGTGAAGTACTGCGAAAGCACATACATGCCTGTTTTGTTAGTATTTACTGTAGGGGCATTTTCATCTAGATATTATTGTTAAGAAATATCGAATAAAGCAGACTGGGGGAAGAAAAGTGTTCCTACCTTTGTCAGTAATCCTTTCATAGTTGGCTTGACTTCAGGCTGTATGAAAAGTGGGCTGGCAGCCTGTATTTTAAGTACATTCTGTAGTACTTTGATCCATTCTTCTAAGATGTTGGGAGAATCTGCAGTCAGGTAGTATGTTCGTTTTTCTGTGGTCAGCTGTGTAAGAACAGGATAGTCTCTTCAGCTTTAAGAACATTATAATCTGACCCCACAGTGTGTGGGTTGTAACATATACTACCACCATAGATTCACAACTTTGGGGGGTCTATTTGCCCTAAAGTACTTTTCATTAATGAAACTTTCTGTGGCCAGGCAGAGCAGACAGACCTTCGTGTGAAAAGTTCCAGGACAGTAGAGCTGAGAAAACTCAGTTCACAGAATCACAGAATCATAGAATAGTTAGGGTTGGAAAGGACCTCAAGATCATCCAGTTCCAACTGCCCTGCCATGGGCAGGAACACCTCACACTAAACCATGTCACCCAAGGCTCTGTCCAACCTGGCCTTGAAATTCATCTCCTTCCAGATAAGCAACTTCTCTCAACCATAATGGCTGGTCCCAAGACTACTATCTGTATCTCATATATGAAGATCTGACCTTTGTAGCATACAAACAAGGCTACGTGTAGGCCTTTTTTATAGTTTCTGTAACTGAAATGATTCTTTGGTTTCAAACAAATGGCACTGGTTAATTCCAAGTCCACATTTGGACTTCCAGTGCAATACGGACTGGAACAAGCTGTTGTTTTGCGGGATGAAGGGACTAAATACTTGCTGAAACACAGATGAGGAAAGCAGGCACCTGAATTGTTTGTTTTCCATCACCCCTTTCAATCTGGCTACATGCATTTAGCTCAATTTGACCTTGAGGTTTTCGAATTACATCACTCTGTATGGAAACAACAGAAAGAGAATATTTTAAATCTAACAACAGAGAACAATAAATAATTATAGAGCTCATTTAAACATTAATCCTGACAAATACTTCCTAGTTAAACATTGAGTACCCTTGTACACCTCTTGAGGAACTGAGTCCTGAATCACCCTCTAAAAGCTCAGACACCAGGAATGTATTTCTTTTCCTTCTAGCAGCTCTAGATTCTCAGTAAAAGCAACCTCGTATTAAATAGCAGGTAAGTTACGTGTACTCACTGGAGATTTGTAGTATAGTAATTCGCCTCCTTTAAGCACAAACCACCGTCGCTTCCAGGTCTTTACTTTACCACCCATTTTTAACAGATATCCAGATTTTTCCAAAGGTTCCTGATTATTTAAGAGAGTAGATAAAAAGCAGTTAGGTACAGATATATCTATACCCATCAGAGATATGTATACATACACACACACAGAGGTATTTTAATGGCTTAAAAGCATGCTAAGTAATAATTACAGTATTTGATGAGGCTTTTAGTCTAATGACAAAGTTTTTACAAGCATCAATTAAGACAAATGTCATGCATGTGGGAAAACTAATTAACATCCCTACTTACGGTTACAGTACATGAAGGAAACTGATTTGCCCAGAACTATACAAAAGAATGAAGAATAGGATGATTTCTGATTTTACTAATTATTTGTATTAAACAAGGAACAAAATTAATACAATGTAAATACGTATTTTCCCCAACTTCAGGGCCTAACCTACAGACCAGGTATAGAGCACTATAATTCAGAGCTCTGCACAGACATACTTTTAGTGCGTACACCTGTAGAACACAAGAGTTCAGAGTCCTGCTCTGTGAAGAAAGTGTAAAATAAATTACCTTCATCCCCAGGCTGTTAATCCACATGTACTCAGCAGCCCTGTGGAGAAGGACTTGGGGGTGTTGGTTGATGAGAAACTTAACATGAGGTGGCTTCAGTGTGCACTCACAGGCCACAAAGCCAACCGTATCCTGGGCTACATCAAAAGGAGCGTGACCAGCAGGTCGAAGGAGGTGATCCTGCCCCTCTACTCTGCCCTCATGAGACCCCACTTGGAGTACTGTGTGCAGTTCTGGTGTCCTCAACATAAGGAGGACATGCAGCTGTTGGAATAAGTCCAGAGTAGGGCCACAGGGATGATCAGGGGGCTGGAGCACCTCCCGTATGAAGACAGGCTGAGAAAGTTGGAGCTGTTCAACCCGGAGAAGAGAAGGCTGCGCGGAGACCTCATAGCAGCCTTTCAGTATCTGAAGGGGGCCTATAGGGATGCTGGGGAGGGACTCTTCATCAGGGACTGTAGTGATAGGACAAGGCAGAATGGGTTTAAACTTAAACAGGGGAAGTTCAGGTTAGATATAAGGAAGAAATTCTTTACTGTGAGCTTACTGGAACAGGCTGCCCAAGGAAGTGGGTAAATGCTCCATCCCTGGCAGTGTTCAAGGCCAGGCTCAAGAGAGCTGTGAGCAACATGGTCTAGGGTGAGGCATCCCTGCCTGCAGCAGGGAGGTTGGAACTAGATGATCTTAAGGTCCTTTCTAATCCTAACTATTCTATGATTCTATGTTAAGACACTAGCTGCTACACAGACCAATACCCCACAATGTTTTTTCCTTGTGTGTTGCTCTACTTAGGATTTCTCTGAAGCGTAAAGTTTTCTCTGTATGAGGAAACTACAGAAATGTATTACTGCACACAGATTTCTACTGATGCCTTCAACTTCTTCACTGGAATGCCCTTCTATTTCCCTGAATATTCAGATAATAATTTTAAGTTGATTATAGTATTACATATGCAATCTGATACCATATCTGATTCCAAAAAAGGAAAACCTTAAGTGCTTTGAATTGTCCTCCAGAGTTACCTACCTATTTCCATTCATTATACAGAAAGCTCAGAATTATCCTCCATTTTCCTTTAATCATCAGAGCTTTATATGGCTAACTTATTGTTGGTTTATTTTGCTATTTGTACTCAAAGCAGTCTGTGAGTCAAAAAGGCTGATACAGAGATTTGGTAGCAGTCTTTGAACATAAATGTACACACACACCACAGGTACACCTCTTCACAGAACTTCAGTACTTACATTTTTTCCATTATCACTAGATGAGGAAGAAGTCTTAGGAAGTTTCTGCTCTGGCTCTGAATAGTCTGTATCTACTGAATATGCATCTGGAGGAATAGCATAGTCACTTTCTGAGGTCACAGAAGACAGAGACACACCTGTGTTAAAAGAAGAACGATGTTTCTTTGTATTTTTTTATTAATTAGAAACAAATGAGATCAGAATATCCATACAGAAAGAATATCTGAGTAGGATCTGCAGGCAAACACAACTATCAGCATAAATCCATCAGGAACCAAGCCTGATTAAAAAGCAGAATTTTTTTAAATATCAGCATATCAAATGCTTAGCGCAGCACTAATACTTGAATCCCCATTTCTCCATAATTAAGCAGAGTTAAAGTCACTTGTGAATGAAACAACAATTAAATGTCTTCTATGTATTATCACTTTCTGTCAAATTACAAAAGCTTTCTGAAGGAAGAAGTCAGTGCCATGCATCACACTCATTCTGTAAATGGGATCTTTAATTAAACGAAGCAACACTCCCCTTACCCCTTCTGCCTTTGGTCTACTATCTGGACTTCTAATACTTATGTACTAAGAAGCCATGCTCAAGATCTGCTCAATGGTTAACCTGTAGGTAACTGTCTTTATTCTGCAATTATCATGAATCTTTATACTGAGGTTTTCTAAGAAGCCAAATTCCAATTTTCAGGATTATTGGTTTTTTTCAGTTTATTAGCTTTAATCCTGAAAAAAAAAATTGCGCCCTGTTTTCAATTCCAGAGAATCAGTGATAAAATTCCAGATGCCACCCTTATTCATCACAGCAATAATTATTTTCAAATGTGAACATGTCCTTTTGTAAGGACTAGTGTTCTACTCCAAAAGGTTACTCTCCGCGATTGAAATGAAGATGCTTGTTTCCTTTGTTTCATTAATTTCCAAACTCATTTGCCAGTTTTATTTAAGAAAAAAGTATTTCTCATTTATTGCTTCGGTAAGCCACCTGGGCTGTCAGGGTGGGTTCTTCTCATGCTGGGTCTTCAATAGCAAAAATGCACAAGTTTTAATTATGTGTCTAAAGAAACTTGTGGCTGCCTAGATTTTTGATTTCAACAATGCGACCTCAACAAAGATATGTACATATGTGTTTTGTGGTTAAGAAAGGTTTCCATACAAGGACTATTTTATGGGAAGGAAACACAAGCAAAAGGAATGGTTCCACTTCAGAGACATGAATATAAACTGTAGGCAAAACCAGCTGTTAAATTCACTAATTTACCCTTCCTGTTGCTCAAGCATGTAACATGAGATATGTCTACAGCCATGGCACTCGTTTTTGCTTAGCAAGACGGAGCTGCTGGGAAGCAGGAACCGTGGGTCCTTTTCACACTAATATATCAAAATTACAACTACATCACTTGTAACAGACTCAACCACATGTGGCTGGCACTGGAAAACTCCCAGTGGACCAGTGGCTCTATCCACCTGCTCCAGTGTGACAGAGCGGAGCTCCTTCTCACTGGGATTTTAACATGTCTAATAGAGATTACTAAATAATGTTATTTTGCATTTCTAAAGCAACATATAATGAAGGATCTTAACACATGGCCTCACCTGGATCTTAGATTTTAGTTTCCCTTGGTTTACCCAATGAAAAAATACTCACAGGGATGTAACACTGATACTATTACCCTACTGAAGAAGCATTGTAACTTTCAATGATATGAAGCATATTATTTTAATGCTGCAGATGGAAAACACACAGTTACTGAGAGATGAGGGATATGTCTTCCACAAAGGACAGAACATTACTGGATTCAAGTGTTTCAACTAGTTCTTTGCACAGGACTTTGAGACAATCACTGTAAAAATGAAATAAGCCCTTTATTGCATGAGATGACGGAACCAAATACTCTGTTGAGGGAACTTTTCTACCTGGTTTCTGATCACATGAAACTATTACTTTGTTTTATAAACTTGAATATATGTGGGGTTTTTTTCTGATGGCAAATTCTTTTTTCTACATCATTTTTACCCACCTACAGTTAAAAGTCATAGGAAGTCCTTAGCATGACAGAGTATAGATAGAATGGAGCTTCTCACTTTAAGTGTACAAGTCACTCTTCCCTCATGACAACAGCCAGCTACTAGATTAATGCCTTAAAAAGACATCTTTAATAATACTATTAAAAAAAAAGCCATGTATAACAGTCCTTTCTCCTGCTTGAATAAAAGATCTAGGCTTTGATAGTTGGGATAAAAGCCTAGATTTAAGATGTCCGTGCTGTTTAAGGAAGAAATCAATTTCTAAGAATATCATATAAACTGCCTAGTTTTCCAGACTTCCTGGAAGTTACCTGTTCTTACGGTTTTTGCCTACCTCGTTTCATAGCCCGAGGACTACCTGGACCACTTCTGCTTCGAGAATCAGACTCAGAAGTCCTTGAGCTGGACCGAGAGCTGTCTTCTTCCTCAGATCCTGATGACTCATCTACAAATGGGCTATTGCTTATCTGAGTTGCTTTCTGCAGAAATTAACACAACAGTCTTTGATACCTTGCACAAAGGGTATCAGTCATTTACTTCATACTGTGGCAGAACTCTGCTGGCTTCACTGCATTCAAAGCTGTTCTTACTTGAGTTGTGAGTTTTGGCACACAAGTATTAAAATAAAACTGAATTCACTCTGCCCTCTGCATACTCAACTACACCCACACTTTAAAAACAGAAACCCGGGGTAACTCAAGGCATGGGCCTTTCCAAATCATAAAAAGGCTGCCAGAAAACAAACAATGCTGTGATTATTACTGCCGGCTATCTGACTATAAACAGTTTTGGCACTGACACAAAGACATTTCTACACATACACTTTCAGTTATGGTATTGAGCACCATGTGGTTCTGTTTAATAATTAACAGGCCTTTGGAAAAAATCAGCAAAGAACACAAGAAGAACTGACCTGGGCTCGTAACATTTTATAAGCAGCAATAATTTTTTTCCCCAGCTATTTGACATTTCCATTACTTCTGGGGTTCTGTGATCTCTAAACATCATCTTATGACATATTTGGCACGGTAGCATCAAATATGAAACAGCAAGTTCCTAGATGTGAAGCCTAATGGTATTTTAAAATTTCCTTTAAACAGTAATAGTTACCCCTTTCAAAGTGGTGTAGACAGGAGTGGTCATGTTCTTATATATCAGAGATGTATATAATCCAGATACGGAGTATGAAGTTAGTGAAACAGCAGCTAAAAAAGCAACATATTTTATTAATTACCTTCGTAATTCACCCAATTAACGAAATTCAAATGTCATTTTTTTTGCATTGTAGAACTGCTTTAAAGGTAATATAATTCCTGAACTGTTTCAGATGTGAGATCTGTAGCTTTTTGAAATTTACAGTGGTTTTAAGCAGTATAAATAAATTGTAGTCATGCCCACTAGCCCTTTTAAAATTGGAAGTATAGTCTCTTGCCTTGTTACCTGGTATAGAATCTTCAAAATGAATTGCAAAGAAAACTGGAGTGAACAAATTCAGCACAAAGTTAAGAAGCAAGGTAACAGAAGGCAGTGGAAAGATAGCCAATTATTTTCTAGGTTTTAAATGCCAGATAACTGAAACTTCATTGAAGTATCTTAGAGGAACATGAGACATTTGGTCCTTGCTTACAAATCACTGTAAGTAAAGAATTTTTGTTGATGAGACAATGAACAACCAAACTACTTACTTTTGTTAACAGATTCCATGGTGAAAGCTTCAGACATCCTTAAACCAGATTTGGCTACAGCATAAATTCTGCTTTCCTATACAAGCAGAATGGATTTGATGGTAGATAATTAAAACACAACAATTACTTTTCTTCTGTTTAGCCTCCCTATAGCCTCTTAAGTCTTTGTGTTAGTGCAACAATGGGATAAAATGCTTGATAAAATGGCATCATCAACAGCAGCTGAAAAAATGCATTGTATGCTATACCCATCACATCCACAGTATGTTTCAAACTTTTTTCACTCAGTGATTGGCCTGTAGGTAACTTCTTTTTAAAAATACCATTATGAGGGGCCAAAGAAGCTATAGAAAGAATTACTTTTTTAATTTTTAATGGAAGACTGTATGTTAAGAACATATAAATGCCATTATGAGGCAACTCTTCAACTTTTTGTGTTAAAAGGCCAAAATAAAAAAACTATAATGAAAAAATATGCATGAAAATATATACACAAAGAAGGCATTACAGTAATGCATTATTCATCTCTGAATCATTACTAAATCTCTGACTGTGAAACTGCAGAACTGGTGAGTCTTGACAGTTAATTTTGGATTTTGTGTAAAACATTAATATCTATTTTAATTCCCCAAAAGATGGCTTTAAAATTTTACTTGTAAATGTGATCAATAACTTCTGTAACCTTTATCTGCCTTCTGTCAACTTAATTGTCTGGATTGTGAGTGGTACAACAGTTACAGCAAAGGCACTGACACCAGCACTCTTAGGCTCCATTGGTGTTAAGACAAATAAATGAATGCAGTCACAAGTATTACTTCCTTTGATACACTCAAGAAGACGTAAGTAACTTAGATGTGACATGAAAAAAATTGGTCTTATCTACAGAAATAGTGACTGTGTTTTCAACAGCAGAAATACTGTGCTTCAATTCAAACTTGCTTCTCAGTTTGTTGTCTTAGATCCAATCAAAGTAAGTCATCATCTGTTTGATGACCCTGTCTTGTCATCAAACAGAAAATAAGAAAGCCAGAGGCAATAAAAATCTTAGAAGAAGCACGAAAATGAGTTAGTTTTACCAGTAGTAAAAATATCTGTAATTACACTTACCCAGGAAGGAAATCGATGCAATGGAGGGGTTGGAGGTTTGTTGCCAACACCCTTTTTTGTTGTATCGCAAGGTTCCTGTGTGTCAGCATTTTGTGCTTCACTGCAGTCATAGGAAAACAGTCCTTCATCACAGCCAATCTCCATTTTCTCTAAAATACCACTATCTTCTCCATCCACCAGATCAATGTCTGTTTCCTGAGGTCTCCATGGACGTATCAAACTTATGGCATTTCTATTTCTACCGAACATTCTGTCAGAACTCAGTTGGGGCTGGCTAAGATGTTTCTTTGCTAATGCTGAATTTATACTGAACATATTTGGAGTCCGTAACATTGGAGGTGGCAAATTTGCGGGAGAATCTGCCTGTGTTGTGCATTGAGAACCTGCAGAAGTTGCCAGAATTGGGAGTTTGGGTGTCAGAGCAGGGGTTAAAATTGGACTTGGGGTATTTGCCTCACTGGATGAGGATGAATAATCTAGCCTCTGAGACTGAAATTTCTTATTCAGCTCATCTGAAGAACTATCTTGGTCTTTTTTTTTACTTGTGAAGTCAGAGTTGCACTTTCCACCTGGATTGTTCTGGCCTTTTCTTTGGGACCCTTGCTGCCAGGAGTATAGCTTCTTGTGCTGAGTCTTCTGAACACCAAAACTCTCTTCTTCAAATAGAGAACTACTGTCATCAGATGCTGTCAAATACATCTCACTTCCCACTCTACCATACCTTGCATTCTCTTCAGATGTGTGACTCGAAAGAGTCGATGCACACCTAGATTTCAGTCCTTTGTCCCCTCCATCCTCATCTGAGCTCCAGTCACTCCCAGTAGTACAGGAGTTCTTTGACATGTCACTGTCTAGATCCTTGGATGAACAGCTCGTTCTCATATTTTTGTTCTGCTCTGACCCAGAGGAACTTTGTTGCAATGACTTCTGACCTTTATTTGTTTCGTGTGCAGGACCAACAAAGGTAGTTTCCAGGATATCCTTCTCTAGAGGAGAAATATAATGAATATGAGAAAATTACTTTAGCAAATTTGACTGCTCAAGGATTTTATCATCATGTCTGCAAATAGTAAGTAGGTAATAATTCCAAGTGCACATTTAAGTTTCATAGTAGTATAAATATGCACATTTAAGTTTCATAAATATGCACATTTAAGTTTCATAATAGTATAAATAATAAACCTTAAGAAAGTATTTTAAGTTTTTGAATGCAACTGAAGTTGCAATGATGTTTGCCAAAAAACTTTAACAGACGTTACTCAAAGTTCTAGTCAAACTAAAAATAGCAGTAAGTGTAAAAATAAGCAGACTGGAGGCATAAAGTTTGTTGAAAACAAACAAACAAACAAGCACACCCCCCCCAAACCCTAAAGACTTAAAGAGGGCATATAAATTTAGCTACTTTATTTTAAATCTAAGGAAAGTTAAAGTTTAATGAAAGCTTGTCAGAAAAGATATACATTAGCAAATTAAGTATTCTGACCACTTCTACAGTGTTTATACACAGAAATGTCTTCTGCAAGCTATTACTGTATTCCCAATGGTGAATGCTTAAGATATACAAGAAAGGCTCATGAAAAACGTTTAGGGAAAGACACTGTATTAAAAATAGCTTTGTTTCTGCATTTCACTTTTACCTGCTTTTGCAAGAGAGAGCTATAGCTTGCAGCATGTCAGTGAGGCCCACGTGCTACTCCTGAGTTAAAACAGATGTGAGAACTAGGCCTTTTCTACACAGACACTTGGGATAGTTGATGTGGATTGGACAAGCCAAAGATTTTAATTTAGTCCACATTAAAATAATGAAGTCACAAAAGTTGATCAGTTTCCATTCAGTAAGCATAAGGCTTTATTTCTTATCCCTTCCCTTGAAAAAAAGATTCTTTCTTCAATTCCCTCATCTATAAAAATGGAAATAATAATACATACCCACCTTTGTAATGAACCTGGTGTAATACAAATACACAAAATTTTAACAGGATCTATTTCAGTTTCTGATTTTCTACAGAGCTCAACTTGCAATTTTGGGTACCATGATTAACTGTGGAGAAAACACTGAGGTCATAAATAGTACTGTGGAACTCAAACGAAGGACCAGAGCCTCCTTCCCGAGCTTTTCATTGCTTAAGGGAAGTAGCAAACTGCAACAGACTGCCTATGCTTGTAACAGCATAACAGCACGACAATTTGCTGGCACTACCACACTTCAGGGCTTGTTGGGGAAATTATATGAACTGATATCGGACCTTTCTCTTTCTTCAGATGGGAAACAGTGGTATGAAAAGATGCCTGAGACTCCCTTCTGGTTTTTGTTGACCTTCATCATTCTAATGAAAGATTACTGAGTTGATCTTGTTGAGTTAGGGCATGAAACTAACACTGGAACACCAGTGACAGCATAGATAAAATATACAGAAACTGGACTTAGGTGAGACTCTACCCTGGCATAAAGATGTAACAGCCCTCTCTGGGGGACAAGCAGCCTTAAACTCCTTACACTACTGTGTAGCAAACCTGAGCCACAAGAAATCCTTTCCTTTGAAACCAATGCACCCTATCAGACATGCACACTGACAAACAATGCATTAGTGGTATTATGGAGATTGTAGTGCTCAACAGGCTTTCTTCCTAGTATTAGAGACTAGCACTGAAGAGTGAGACAGTACTATTATGTACTTTGAAAACAGCTGGTTTGGATACACTGACAGTTGTCAATTTTAGATTTCCACCCATGTCAGAATAAAATGGCAATATTGGTGACTAAGTACCTAGCACGTTTTTGCCTTCGGTGTAGTCTGACTCTTTAGATGAAGATTTGCCTATTTCTTCAAACTTAGAAGATGGCTGAGGACTTCTTGCTCTATTTGAAAAGCATCCAAAAGTCAAACTGCTTAGTCGCTGACACTCTCCAGGCTTTTGTGTTGAAGTAACAGATTTCTTGCCCGTAGCTTCTGAAGAACAGTAATTCAAAAATCTTGTGTTAATGGGATACAGCAAACTATGCTACTGGTCTCTTTACTCTGCAGTGTAAAGTTGGTTAGGTTTTTTGAAGATACCTCCCCATATCAAAAGAAACCTAGAGCTAAATTTCTAGATCTTAAAGATTGACTTTTTAGTATAAAAGGAAAAAAAATTCTTTTAACAATTTCACAGCAGTAAGATATAAACTATGCACTTGATACAGAATGAAAACATGTGGAAATACCTGATTTTATTCTGTTGTGACTGATATTAAACCTATGGATTGGTGTAAAATAGATAATATGAGAAGGACTGTAGAACAGTAGTATTAAAATATGTGGTGGCCTTCCCTTCAGATAAAAATATTAAGAGAATCTGTAATAGGTGCTACAGCAAATGTAAAGCAGCAAGTTACCAGGCTTAAAAGGTATACATGGAGGACTTCAAGAGAAGGTGGATGAATAAAATTATTAGCTGCATTGAGAACATGAAATTTGTCCTTAGGCACAGCTATTCTGCCAGAAACTGATATAAAACAATGCTGCCCATCCATGTTTATGAAAAGTTCTGTGGCAGATCCAGGAAGGCCCTTATCCATACCTGTAAACTGTTTAAAACAGTACCACATGGTCCTAGTTTATAGCCTGTTACCAGCATGGACACTGCAAATGGTAGTAAATTTCTTAATATTTTTTAGCATATCAGTAAATGTGTGTTCAAAACCAGCTGACAAATTCTTGTGTCTCAAAAAGCCTCTGAATAGATCTCCCCAAAGAGGATGACTAAAGCTGTTAAGTGCTGAAATATACAGAACTGTTATTGATGAAAAAATAGCAAAGAAACAAAGCAATCCAGTTTCTTCATTAACAGGTGCATCTTGGTTTAAAAGCAGCATATTGTGTATGTATGTATTTTGTACGTATTTAGATTTTCATGTATTATGCATGTTAACGTGTGTACACACACATATAAACATACATACACAAATTTCTAAATGTCTGGGTGTATGCATACATACATGAGATACACTATCAAGAAATGAGAACTAAGTAGCAAACTAGTAAGATTTTCAGGTGACAGTTAAGTTGGCAAGTCAACCTGGCATGGAGAGAACTGGGGGAACCTTCAGAGAGACTTAAGAAAGCTGGTGAACAGGCAACACAGCAGTGAATAAAATTCAGCTGTGATTAAGGTGAAATAATGCTCTTTGGAAGAGATACTCCTCTTTTCCGTGTTTATAGTCCACAATTTTTAAATCAATCATATCCACTTGGAGAGGAGCCTGGTGACACTGTGGCTGAATTAAGTCAAATGTAGTAATTAGACAAATCTGATCATAATTCTGAGTCCCAGCTGACCATTTGCTAGAAACAGTGGAGGCAGACTAACATTCACCTATTCCTTAACAGTGCTAGGACCACCAATACTATAAAGTGAAAGCAAAGATCTGGCAAAAATCCAGTCAGATCCTACTACTTGCATAACCTCTTAAGTAACAAAGATACCTATTCACACATCAAAAACCAGTTGTGGTTTGTCTGCATGTCTTTTTAATGAAAATTATTGCTTGCCTAGCACCTTCATGTACAGTCACTCTGATGTCAATTCATACTGACATCTTTGTGATTTCACAGAGTATTTCAATTATGTGGCTGCACAAATTAATAGGGAATAGAAAGTTTATATAGTTTAAATAGAGAAGTTTTTTAAAAAACTGTAGATTTACCTTGCAGTTTAGATTGTACTGTTTTCATCTCTTTGGTTTGCTTTTGGTTGATCAAGCGAAGGTTCTGATTTTCCACCTCTAACTAAAAGCATATAAATGTAATCTCATCCATG
Organism: Lathamus discolor; assembly: GCF_037157495.1. Classification (NCBI taxonomy): domain Eukaryota; kingdom Metazoa; phylum Chordata; class Aves; order Psittaciformes; family Psittacidae; genus Lathamus; species Lathamus discolor. Next base: position 6,248,960 of record NC_088888.1, read on the forward strand.
GGTGAAACAATTTTTAAAGTTATTACATCATTTAGACTTTCTCTGAATTTCTGCCTATCCAAAGAAAACTGATTCAAATGGCAACCTCCTCTCTGCTACTTCTCTTAATGCCAGTCTAAGCATTTGTTTATCCTGAACAATTAAATTCCCTGCAATGATTACTTGCTTAACTTCTGTCAAAATCATTCCTCCAAACAAGCAAACCCAAGACTGCTTTAAAAAGCCTCAATAATAATAAGGAAAAAGAAATCTTCATCAGTATTTTTCATAAAAGCGGAGGGATTGAGTTACTAATTTCTGTGCCACTTGGCAAACCCAAAAGCAAGCAGACAAATTAGAGAGAATGATGGTGCTAATGCCTCCTACCATCCCACAGCAAAGATTTAAAATATAGGTACTAAAAAACTTTACACAAACAAGACAACCTTCTACAGAAAGAAAAACCCCAACAACCTATTGTTGTAACCCACTACCAGGAGATAAAAGATGTTGGTTCACACTCCTCCTCCAAATTAGACAAAGATAAGATTTGAATCTGAGTATTCCATATCACAAAGAGGGGAGCCAGCAATTCCACTTCCCACTGGGTGACATCTGCCCACCCCTATGCAGATAGCTCGAGATTCTCCACCTTTCAAACTAAGTAAATAATTTGAGTCATATTTGATTTTGCCTGAACTTTTTCAAGACAATTTTAACTACACTTACTTGTCTTTTTATTACACAGTTTCAAAAACTCGCTTTGCAGACTAATAGTAAATGTTACTTCTAGTTTCCTACTTCAAATATAGTATTTACTTGTTTTCAATTGGAGTGAGTATAATTTCCAATTAACCACAACAGAGTAGGATTTTAACTTTTACAGGCAGCTTTAAATTCTATACAAACAAGGAGGAGAAAGCACACAAAAACTAGCAGCCACAGGCAGGGCAAAGACATGGTTATCTCACTACAGCAGAGAAACAATGAAGACAACTGGTCTCTTCTGAGAACAGTCATTATGTCCCTGAAACTGTTCATGACTAAGAGTACTGTGGGCATTGGAAAACAAAAAAAAATATCAAGTCCTTTTTTCTGCCAGACTTGGTCAGCTTTCTGGGGAATTAATACTTCAGGCATCTGATTGAGCAAGCTCAGTTTGCCAGCTAATCTCTCTTCCTTGGTGGAGATGAGTAGACCTTCCAGAGAGCAGTTCTGGGCCCTTTCTCCATAAAGAAGATGTAGCTATACTAGCTGACCAAATTAGACATCAGAATTTAAGTGAGATGGATACTCTGCCCTCTGTGCTGTTGTTTTAATTTCAGTCTTTCAAGCAAGTATCTATATAGATCAATGAAACTGGGAAGTTTGGTGGGGATTTTTGTTTAGGGTTTTGGTTTTGGTTTGGTTTTTTTTTTCCTTTTACTATGGCAAAAAGCCCTTTAACAGCCAAATAGCCTAGGGGATATCCAGTCACACCATTATATTTTCTGTACAAGTACCGTAGCAAGAGTTATACCTCATGGAGCTTGACTGTCACCCATTCTTTTATTTTAGCTGCTTTTTCTTCTATGATTTTTGCTTCTTGCAGTCTTATTTGCTTCTGGAAAAGAATTGACATAAGCATGTTTTTCACTGCGTATTACAGTCTGCCTGAGTAGTCTCTTCAGACACAAATCCTAAGATTGCTTGAAGTAATTCAGTCTCCTGGGCAATACATGATGATTTTAAAAAAAATGTAAATGAATAGGCCATTCACAGAGATTGCTGTTCCTCCTTTCCATAGGAAAAATTGAAGCTCTTCAGAGGAAACAGTGAAGAGGAAGAACATCTTTCCCCTCTTAAAAGTTAGATGTTCTTTCAAAGGAAGCCAGAACATAATTTGCAAGTGAAAAAACCTTATTCTAATGCAGTACTTCTAATGGGAACCTTTTTAAGCAAACAACAGAAATAATGCTAAACTTTTCTGTCCTTTTATTTTCCTTTTGTATAATTCAGAATGGAACTGATGCTCATCTTTTCTAACACCATTATTGTTAACCTGTTCTTCAAGTTGTTGCTCCAACTTTTGTATTATGTCATTTTTATCTTGTATCAGGATCTCCAGATCTTGACATCTCTTGTACAGCCTGGTTTCTGATTCGCTTGTTTGAACATTGGCTGCTTTTAATTTTTCTTCCATGACTTGTACCTATGTGGAAGGTCAAACACAAGACTTTAAGAAACACAGTACTTCAGGTTAAAGGTAGTAATTTAAGCACAAGATGAACTGTTAAAATTGCCCCACACTTCAGATTCAAGATAACCCTACAAAGTTGGGAAGCCTATTTTGAGTAAAAATTCCACAGTTTGTTATGTCTCCCTATACATTTAATACCAATAGGACTGGCTAAACACTGATAGACTTTATACAGATTTTGTCAGTGTCTATGAGAGACTTCTAGGTTTGTAACACATAAGCTGTCAGAAACACCAGTATAGGAAGAATACATAGAGGAAGCTGTTAGGCTTAATAAACAATGTTTTAATAAATAAACAACTGCACAGTGTCAAAAAACCCCTACAAATTAACAGAAACACTCTAAAAAGTGGCTATTCTAACTCCAAATTAGTACATGAACGTGGGTTTTTTTACAGTTTCAGTTTCTATCTGTCTCACAGTAAGATATGAAGGATTTTTCGGGAATACCAAAGATAAGTTCATAAAATACCTGCAGTAGCTGTATCTGTCATTTGGTATCAAAAAGTAACTTTGGTTAAATAGTTAACCACAATTTCATTCTTTAGATGATGTAACTTCTACAAGAAGAACAAACATAGAATAATCCTATTTAGAGACTGTATTGGATAGTCTTGTTTTATTTTCTTACGGATTTTCTACTATAGGTCACTGTTTCATCTCTTTTGTTTCCATGCGCATCAAAGACTCCTGATGCATCAATAAAGGAGCTCATTACATGTATCTATTTTTGATTTGTGCCATTAGCTTTGACTTTATTAGACTGAACTGGATAGTGAATAGAGAAAGGTGTGAGAACATCTCCGGTAGGACAAATCAATACATGTAAACGGAAACTGTCATCTTGCTTTTGAGCAATGCTTAAGAAAAATAGCAATGTTCTAAATTTCCCTTCATTACAGTAACATGCACATAGCTAACGGGGATATTTTCCAATTTTTATATATATACCTGCTGAAAAGCTCTCTCTGCTTGACGATCAGCATCTATAACTTGTTTCTCAAGCTGCTGCATCTGTAGATACATAAAAACATACAGTAAAATGGTAATGCCTTCTGCTCATCACCAGGAACACCACAGTGAAACATTTTCATGGTCTATTTTGAAGAAGGAAAGAAAAGTTATGGGCAGGAGCATAAAATATGGACAAACAGTGTGTCAGACGGGGAAGATAATTCATCATTATGACTGTACTAAAACATTGTTAAGATTCTTCTACAGAAAAAACACCACACCAACTTTTCTTCACAGTATAATTTTGTGGGTGCTATATGGCATACTGCTTTTTTTCCTGCTACCAAGAGTAGAAATTCCTTCAACAACAGCCCTGAAACTTTCGTCATGCAGGCTCACAGTCTTAGAAAGTGCTGAGGTCCTCCACCTCCTTCCAAAAGTGGCAAAAGTAAAGGGTGCTGGCACATGATATAATTTGGCTGCTAATGCTTCTTAAGTTGACAAATATAGCTTTTGGGAGGAACTGTGCTATGAGGCCTGTGCCAGACTCCTCCATCTCTCAAGTGGAAGAAGGAGATATGTGGCAGAAGAGACATGATGGACTCATGTGCTCCATGGAGACAAATGTAAAAAACCACAGTAGAAATGAAGTCAGAGACTAGCACAACATTGAGGAGCGCAATCACTTTTGAGCAATGACAGACCCTGATCTGATAACTTTATAACAATGCCTAATGAATCACAGGCTCAACCTTTGCCCTGGGCCTTGGAAACTCCCTGCATTTTAAATGATTTATTTTGAAGGCTTTGCCAACAATATGGAACAGAAGAGGCCAGAAAGAAATACTTTGTTTAGATTTTTTTAGGAGTTCTCTAGTATTATTTTGGTGAACAATACAATTCTGTCCTCTTTTCAAAAGTAAACTGTGGTTTGAAATAACACTAGAAAGTACATAAGGTATTCCATGATTTAAGGACTTACTGCTTCTCAGGAAATACCTAGCTAAGAATTCAATTCATCTGAAGAGGATGAAATATCAAACAATTAACATTGGGATACTCAGTATTCAGCTTCAAAATCATTCACAGAAAAGCACATGATACAAATGAAAACCGTTTATTCCTTGTCCAGTTTACTGCTTGGTTTTAACATAATTAGTTTCATTCTGTCCTGTTTGTACTTGATTTCTGGCATCTTTCAGTTTGTTTTTTCACTCTCTGCCTCCTTTTCTCTCTTCCTAATTATGTTGTCAATCACATGAAGCAGATTTTTGTACTCTTAGCACCTTGTCCAGACAAGGACACAGTGATCATTTTCTATCAATCAAAAAACTGAAAATGGAGAAAATTACAAACATTAAAAAAAAAAAGCTGTGACTGACCTTCTAGTACTTCCTCATATTATACAAGAACCCCAAATCCACATCATAGTATCACAACACACCACCGGTACAAGAGCAACAAACATTTCACAGCGCACGTGGTCAGTTCCTCAATGAGTGGTTTTGCAAGAACACTTTCAAGGGTATGATAGTCCCAGTCATTCATGTACTAACAGTCTGGACAGATGGACAGGGAGCTGAGCTTTCTTTGTTTCTCTCTGGTCACATGTATTTCATTTCATATTCATATGAATTCATGTTGAGAGTTTGAGTTTAATTTTTAGAATTTTGATTCCTCAGGTTACTTTTCATCTGTCTGGTTTTACTTTCAAACAGTACTTTGGTTTACAAGACTCACTTTAATACTGATTTTAAGACATTTCTTTTTTAGTGAGTTGAGGATTCAGAAATTGAAGGTATTTCTGAATATGTGATCAGCTCGTATTCCAATGTAGTAAAAACATTGCACTAAACCAAGTAGAAGTGCAGCTATTATATCATTAATGAACATTGTTAATACTTTAGTATTATGGCAGAAAACTCCTTCAGAGACCTATAATGTGAAATTTGCTGTTGACAAGTAGCAAGCTGTTCATCCATTTCCACAGTCAAATAATTCATAAATGCACGATTGCCATTGCAGTTAACTGGCAATTTATGTCCTGTTAAGTAAAATTCATTTCTGCTGTAAGGTCGTATCAGAAACATGGCAGATTTAATAAATGGAACTAAAACCTGAAAATGTTGCTTGCCAGGTCCACCCACCTGCAGCTCAGCTAGGTCTGACTTAGCTTAAACCTGAAACAACTAGTCCATCTAGCAGCATCTAACCATCAATGAACCACTGTACACACAGTAAGCAGTAGTGCTGCTCTCCTACACAATAGTTTTGAGTTGTGTAGAACCAAAGCCCCACGTTCCTTGCATGTTTCTGCACTGAAACTGCCCAAGGCACCTCTTGCTAGGAATACGTACTGCTGCACAGAACCAGAACATAGTAATACATTCATGTAGACTACTGGGACAAAGAACATGGTTTAAATAAAACTGTTGCCAAGATGAATGTAAAGCCAGGAACCAAAGGGGCTGAGAGAATAATTACCAATAAAAATAGCATTCAGAGATCAAAAATGGAAGAACAAGGTTTATTTTTGCTTCTTTAAGAGTTAACTATTTCAAGCAGGTATGCCAAGAAGCTTTGCGTGATCTCACAACGTAGATACGTCAGTCAGCTTCCTGCCAACAACTAAATGTGAGATTTTATTCAGCAGATTTCTAAAGGGTTTTCAATTTATTTTAGGAGGCTTCTGTTAAAAAAAAAAAAAAAAGTAATCTGTGTCATTCAGCAAGAGTGGGATACCGTAGTTACCAAACATGAGCACTTCTATTGCAGTTAAATTGGCCAGCATTTCAATAATTTGATGCTACGTAACAATTACTAAGTCAGTCCTGACTCTACCTTTATTTAGAGTTTAGGTAGGTTTCTTTCGCAGTGCCTGTTGTAATAATAATGAAACTTTCAAAATATTTTTTTCCCCATTTCCATAAATAATCTCTAACCAATCCACAAAATGGTTTTGTCTGAAAAGTAAGATTTACATCTATACTCTGCCTGCTTTGCTACTCCATAGGCCTGAAGAAAGAAAGAGAAAGTATGACTGCTTTAGGATACTCTGGAGGTCATTAAACTTGTTGGGCAAAAGACTGGAACTAATTCCAGGGGAAGGATTTCTCTTCACAAGGAAAACCTAACCTTAAACCTTCTTCTTAAGTTAGTAATAAGTTTTGTAAGAATGATCACAGCATTACTGAGAGGGAAAGAGAAAGGAGAGAGAAGATGAAAATATGTGATTGGACTTATAGCTAATTGTTTAAATCAAAAGTCATGCTTTGAAATTCTCAAGAATAAAATACAGTGGTGAATTCTCTTTCCCAGTGACTATGAGCACTTCAGGTCATGGACGGACAGACAGCTTAAGAACATCAAACAAAATTTAACAAAAAAAGAAGTAAATACTACCTAAACTTTACCTACTTAACATCATGAAGGAAGTGGCCAGTAACTGTAGCCATATCCACATTTGGAGGCATCACAATGCTTTACAGACGCAGGAGAAAGAATTCTTACCTATGGCTGAAGCTTGACTATTGATGACCAACTCATCAATATTCAGTATCTCAATATTGACTTTATACAGAAGGGGATATGAAAAACAGAAAAGTTTGCTGAATCAGACTTCTGTCCCATTAGCTTCTTTCCATATTCATCTATGCGTATCACCAGTATCACTGCAATTAAATAGTGTATATCAGCTATTAGGCTAGATGCTTCTTGAATGAACTAGTCTGTAAATTACTAACAGACACAAAGTTGGCTTCCCAGGAGAAAAAGGGAGGGCCAGCATATCACTGATAACATTTGGCACATAAAGTATATTTAAGCTTCATTTTCTATCATGTCCTGAATGACATAATTTGAAATAATGCCTCAGTTCAGCAAACCTCCTGTAAGGAATACTGTCACACATATCTGATTGGTTCTGGCTCTTTCCAAAACTCATTAAGGAATCAGAAGTGTCCTGTCATAATCTATACTGGGTTTGGTTTTACGGTCTTAAAGAATATATGTTTTGGGCAAACAAATGAACAAAAAATGCACGCATACTGACTAAAGAACAGTATCAGCACAGGTACCAAAGAACAGACTGCTACTTTAAGCTGCACCTTCTCCTCTTTATAAGTGTAAAAATTCTCCTACAATTTTCAGAAAATGTGTTAGTGCATGCTGCATCAATTACGTCAATTATGGAAAACAGTATCTATTGTTAGAAACAGGCTTGTTTTAAAACTTAGTAAGGAAATGACCACTCTACATCTGACACTCATCAAACTGAGCTATTTTTGTTCTAACAATGAACAGAAAAATGCCACATGTGAATAAATTCTGAACGCTTTGAAGAAACATGGCAGCAATAAAAACCAAGAGGTGTACTGCCTTGGAGGTCTGGACATTGAAGCACAACACACATGCCTGGGGAGGCTGGGAGTTCTTTATAATACAAAAGCACATCCTATAGCAATTCTTTTTCAAAGGTCACCTGGAAGTTTCTTGGCTTTATTCAGAAATGTTCAACATACATTTTTTTGTGCAAGAAATTTTTGTTTTATTAAAACATGTATTGCACAAAATCACCAAAGAGTATAAACTCAAAAGTCATCACTCAGAAATTTCCAAAATATTCCTTTTGTATGCATTTACGTATATACATGCTTCCATTTATATATAAATATATACTGATCATTGTTCCTGTAATGTGCATTAGCAAGAAATTACAGAAATTAATTTTTTTTTGTATTTGGAATAGGTCTTTAGTAATTTTTAAGGAAATACTTTATTTTAAAAATAAAAATTGTTGGAATTCTTTCCCTTTTGAAATCTGAAAAGTTTTAGGAACAAAAAATTAACTTTATATCCAAGTCAGTTTTCAATATAATATCATCTCAGTCACATTTACAATTTGCACTATAATCAGTGCATAATACAGTCTCCTCATTTTTAATAGTATAAGCAACACTGCTGCATAACAAACTTTTAAAAATCTTTTTGAACTAAATACATGAAAAAACATGACCTTTCATGAATGAAAAGCACTTCTCTGTAAGCCTTTCAAAGTGTGCTGATACAAGGTCAGAGTTTTCAAAACCAAAAAACGTGTTAAAACCTAATGTTTCTGAAGCAGAAATAGTGTCTGTCTACCGACTAAATAAAGAACTTCCAGTGACTCGAGCATGGCATGTTTAGAGTCTCTTTTTCCCTTGTATTTCAATTTTTTAATTCTTCCTCATCTGAAAAAAAGGCCCAAACCATCTGTGCTTGAAAAATAATGTTCCACATAAAAAGTAGTTAATGTGTCCATTTTCAGATTTTGTGAGCTATCAGCCCTCAGAGCACATAGGACTTAACAAAACCAAAGAAACATGGGTATATGGTTGCTTGTATAAATAAACAAATAGGAGAAGCAAGTGAGGGATAAGCACACCTACAACTGTTTTTCAAAGATACAAGCAAATATAAATAGGTGATGAATAAACATAGGCTGGAAATTAGAAGACCCTCATTTTCTACATTGACTAAAATAGATTTTGGAACTGCCTTCTAATGGAAGGTATAAAGACAAAAAGATCTGACTTTTTATGTGGTGCTTAATAAGTTTATAAATGATTTGAAGAATATGACTGCCAGCTATTCCAGAGCACTAGATGTGACCAGTATTTCCCCTTTAGGTTCTATATTTCTGTTTGAATCTAAGTATTTCAACAAATGTCTGCATTTCCATAAGAAAACGGCCAGTACTACTTAAAAGCAGGTCATCTGTTTGTCAGTGGCTTTGACAACCGCCAGTTTTCATGTTTTAAAATATATTATGCTAAGTCTATACATGTATAAAGCCTTGCATATATGTTTGTTAGTTAAAAGCAATGGTAAAACTGTTTTAGAAGCATGACTTTTAGTCTTTGTACAAAAAGGTCTCTCTTCTGGTGGTTTAGCATAGGAAAACACAGTAATATTCCTCCTACTTCTGTAACTCATTTATTAAAAAGGTGACTGGGTATGTTCTGTCCATATTTTCAAACATTATTTCTCCTGTCTTGACACTGATTTGTCTTCTATGTATCATGTATATGCTAAGGACAGTGCTAAATCTTTATAAAGTACAAGAAACATTAAAAGATAACCTGACCAGTTAAGCCATATAGACCATACACATAAATAGAGATGTAAAATCAAAGTATTAATATTTCACAGGAAAAAATAAAGATTATGATAATTTGTAAAGAAGGAATTAGCACAAGTGTTGGGTAAGATATACTTTGTTCCTTGCTGGATGACTTTTTTATCCCGAAGGCAACGTAATAATTAGAAAGACTTACAGAACAGCTTTTCATTTTAACTAATTAATAGACATCCATCTTGTCTTAAAAATCTAGAAAGTGATACCTAAGCCCTACCCATATTTATAAAATTAGCTCTGCCTTCAGTAAAAAATGAAATTTAGTATTTTGGCACAGAAGCTTTTCCCTAGAACAAGATGAAACCTATAAAAATATTTCTCGGCAATGTGGATTTAGTCATCAAAATGAAGAACCACCTTCTGAACATTTTCTTCTTTTTGTCATGGATCTCCCCAAAATGGCTAATGCTAAAGGCTGAGTCTTAATGGAGCTCAAATGTTCCTTAGGCTACTTACAGACCATGCATGGTGGGTTTTTTTAAGTTTTACTGGTTCCCAGTATACGGAATTTTACTGTTATTATTTCCGGCATGAAAAAAAACTAAACCAAACCAAACACACCCACATACAAAAACCAGCCCCTCAAAAAAAACAGCCTCTTAGATGAGAAAAACAGTTACCTTGCTTAAATCCCAAAAGCTACAGCCTTATTTTCCCTTCAGATGCCACCTGAATGCCCACCTAGGTTATGACTACTGCAAAACTCAGTGCTCACAAGCAGACAGTTCTCAAGCACCCACTTTTCAGTGCATTCCCATTTTTCATTCCCCTGTCTTCTCCATTTTTAGTACCAATTAGAAGGTAAAAGGCTACAATTGTTCTAATGAACAAAGCAGTGCCAACTATTCCTCTGAAAATTTGCCATCTAACCCAATTCCCTTTTTTTTTAATCTCTCTCTGTTCATACTGTTCACTACAGGGATTATCTCTTTACCTTGTGTTCAGAAATACAGTGTAAAAGCAATTTGGGTCTTCAATACCAACATACATACACATACATACATTCCTCCAGCTTCTTCTGATGATGGCTTGTAGTTCTACAGTCTTGATATGCAGAATCACAATCCTGTCCACCTTTAACTACAACAGCTTTTGGCACCACTCTCCTAGTTAAGCAAAAGGCACTGCTTAATTGCAAGTCTCTCTTGACTCTCCTTTTTAGTGCTTCAGTTCATTCACATGAACTATGTTTAGCACAAAAGCCTTTCCTTGGAACAAAATGAAACTCACAAAAATTATCAGTTCCATTTGCTCAGTTTCCAAAATGATCAGGCTCAGAAGTTTTATCAGTCTTCATGACATGAAGCCAGTGTTACACTTTACTTTGTTCAAGTTCTTTTCAATATTTAAACATAATTTCAAGAATAATTATTTAGCTCAACAGGTTTTCCTAGTGCTCGTTGAATGAGTGAAAAGTACATGAAAAAACAACCTTCCACATTCCAGCTGAGGTCACTGTAGTAAAATTAATGATTTCTTCTGGAAACTATATAAATTAAAAACATAGAACAGAAAAGCCCAGGGAAGGAACTCTTCCAGAATTAGTAGTCTAGGTGCCAGTAAATATACAGACTTAAAATAGTTAAATTCAGCAGTGGGATTTGGGGAGGCAGTGTAGTAAAGGGCAAGTGAGCAGCATGTAATGTTGGCTGAGTAATTATGCTTTTCCCAGTGTCAGTCATAGGACTTTCCTAAGTCTGGTTAAATACTAGGAATGTTCACTCTCTGGCTGTCGTCTTTTCCAACTCAGATCTTGTCTTGACAGTTAAACTGCAGAGACATAATCAAATACAAATTATGTAGACTGCCACTTTAGCACAAACAGGCATTATCGTAACATTCAGAATCTTGAAAGAAGTGAAGATACTGTTTAGCAAGAATGTACCAAAGCACTCTGGCAGACAAGGCAAAAGAAGCCTCACATAGCGCTTAAAATTAAAAGAGAAATGTATCAACAACTGGCTGTTCATCTCTATTAAAAAGCAGTTGCCTGCTTTGTTTTGTTTTGATCATTGTACTGCAATTGTGGAAATTCTGCTGCTTCTGTCTCACTGAATTGCAAGTTCTGATAGAGCCACAAGATGAACAGCTGAAATAAGAGGCCTTTTTTTCTCTACCACTGCCTGAGAGGTAACGGCTTAAGAATCAAATGTACCACTCACTGCCAGAGATTAAAAAATTGAAAACTTGACTGAAACTAAGTTTATTCATTAAAGTGTTCAGAACACCTAGGAAACATAGATGGTAAAAGAGCAAGAGATTCCAGAAATATATGTAAGGCAGCATAATGGAGTTTGAAGACATGACAACAGATATTTAAAGCCTGAAAATACTCTTTTACGGAATGAAAATTAAATGCGTAATTTCACAGAGCAAAACCAGTTCCTCCATAAAAATGGAGAAAAAGCATCTTGTAGCACCTACAAGTGAAATGCTAAACAAACATTATATTGGCCAAGCATCTGCACAGGTGGCTGCCCACTATCACAGCTTCCACAACTTCCATCAGCCTCCCCATCCCAGGTGACCTGGAACAGAACTGATGCCCTCGTCTCTGTACCACCAGAGGGAAAATATTCATCCTCTGGCCTCACAGCAAGGGCTGTGCTCTTCATGCCATTACCCAGCCTGGCCCCTACAAGCACAGCTAATTTATTGCTTCCTGAGTTCTCTTTTTTCTTCTTTTTTTTTTCCATCTTCAGCCTCCTTAGAAAGAATGTAGGTTTAAGATGTACAAAAACAACTAATGCCCTTCCCCCACACTGTTATAAAAGACATGGCATAAACTTAATAATAAACAAGGAATAAAAATGAAGTTGTAAGAAAAAAAGGCGTAAGTATTAAAAAGGCATAAACAAACCTAAGATTCTAACCATATAAACTTTTATTCTCTTTAACTCTCATTGCTTTCTCCTATTTGTATCCTCCTGATTGCATCTGACATTTTTCATGACAGTAAGTTTTTTAAGAGCAACTGAAATACTGAAAAATAACCTTCATTTGACTGATTTTGGTACTATGGTATGTTGCTCCCTTTTACTTTACCCTTCACAACCCTTTAAATGCAAATGGAAATATTCATTGTGCTTTTTTATAATTTTCATATTGGCAATCACTGCACAAGTCAAATGCCTTACGGACTTCTCCAAAAATATTAATCTTGAAATTGTTATGCCACAGATAACAAAACACTGTATGTGCTTCATTTTGAAATGTCAAATAACACACCTTAAATATGACTGCAAAATGAATAAAAATACAGCAAGACGTGGACTGAGCTGTTGGTTTGTAAGACAAAGTCAGGAATGTGTTATGCTTTGGAATATACTGGAAATAGTATTTGGTCTTAAAAATCAGTTATCATTCAATTTTTGTAATCTGCACAGAAATTGCATGTTGTGTACACTCTTGGTTGCCAGCTGAGCGTGTATACAGAGAATATCCAAATGGAAAGTTATAAGCAAACAAATGAACACATACATGACAATAATCCTCTCAATCATTTTTATTTGTTGAAAATCACTCAAAGCGTAGCATGACCCTCAGCACTGCAGGAAACAAACTTGGGGACATTCATGCGATTGCTGAGTATTACCGGACAGCCCAAAACGCAACATTTGGGATAGTGCCATGTTCAAGCCTTCCAGGGTGTGATGAAAAAGAAATGCAGTGGAGGCTGCCCAAGTGGAAATTTAACACAGCTATGTAGTTCTTCTACGAAAATGATTTTTTAGTGGTAGGAAAAACATTAACTTTATACCTGATGTTGCACACATACTTTTCTTCTCTGAAAAGAATGAGGGTCATCAACGAGCATTATGACATGAAATGCTAGCTAGGAGCTGAATTTACAGTACAATACTGTAAACTTTTATTGAACTAAGGGATTTTTTTAGTAAATCCTTCATATACATAAGACTCAAGCTGCATTAAAATAAAGGCTCCTACTTAAAACTCAGTTCCACAGCCATCCTAAAATTGGCGTACTAGGGATAGTTTCTACATCATTCCTTAAATTCCTCTAAAGACCTCTCCCACTTACAGCAGCAGCTTCTGCTTAAAACTCTAACAAGGTCTCTTTCTTTGCATGTTACATTTACAAATATAGACCTTTTACTTGGCAAAATGAACACGGACAGAAAACCCAAACAAACAACAGTGAATGGATTAGTTTTCTGGAAACATTGTATATTCCTTTGCTCTTTCTTCTCTCCAGGTTCACTAAAAAATTCACTAAAAAATTTAAGTTCTGGAATGCACTTGCAATGCAAATTTCTCTAACTCCTCACCCACTGAGGTTCAAGGATGAGTACTTGCTAGACTTACAAAACCCAGTAAATAGTTTGTTTTTCTAAACTAGAACACATCTGTTAGAAAAATATACTGAAGACTTCCTATGTTGATTGTTCAATTATTTGCAGGGGCACTATTAAATAAAGTAACTTTGCAAAGGTTTCTAGTATGATTTCTAGTATGCAAGAAAAGCATTTCAATGAATCCATTGCCTGAATATATTTACAGAAGCACAGAGGTCACAGTCAGAAGTACTGAAAAAGGATAGCTTCAAGCAAAACCTTATTAAAATCTGGTTTTAGACTAAGTTACAGAACAAATATAAGGGGGAAAACCCAGTGAGTTTCTGAGAAGTCATACAGGTAATGTATGGATATAACAGGATCCTAATAATAGGATGTAAACTCATTTTCCTGATTCACTGTCTTGAAGAGATACCTCTCAAATAGACACAAAGGAGGAAGGCTGGAGAATTACCACCACTTCATTTCTCTTACCTTCCTGTAGAGACCACCTGTTTTATCACAGTATCACTATCATCCTGTTTTCTACAACAACTACATAGTTTAATACCCACGAGGGTTTTCCATCTGTCATGCTACAGTACTGATTTGTGTTGCAATTTTGAAGTAGAACACTGTCTACTATTGTTCAATGTTTTAGTACACATTTCATAGCATAGAGATGATTGTAAACAAAACCACAAATAAAGACCTGTGCTCATCAAAGTAAGAGTGAGAATTATTTGTACGCTTTGCAAATTTGTTTCATTCTATAAGCAGTAACAAATCCAGAAAGGAACAAATCTATAAGCAGGAACAAATCTACAAAGGCTGACATCATCTGTATTCTCCTCTCATCATTAGTAGCAGGATGCCCATCAAGTACTGGCCAGTCAGATCTTCATGATTCACTTTGCTATTTCCCAAAGATATTTTTTGAGTAACACTGAGTTCCATGCAGTTTAATTTCAACCTACCGTATCCTTCCTTTTACGAGTACTGTATAATTTCAAAAATAAAAATATGTAAAAAATAACCATGGGATTGTTACAAATGAAACCAGCATACAAATAAATAAGATTTTAGTGCTCATTTTGAAAACTGGTGGTTTTGAATTGTGCAAGACTAATAAATTTTCAGATGAATATGGTCTAATTTTGTTGAGCTCTGATCAGTCTCTGATGCATGTCCCAACTGGATTTGGTTTATGAATGGAAATTTCATTTCAATATGAGTCATTATGATAAGTCAAAATGGAAAAGAGAGAAGGTTCATTTTTCACAAAGTCTGCTAATGCTCTGCTATGCACAGTAATGTGTCGAATTATCCCAACTGAACACTTGTTGGACCCATGGTCTTCAACTGAAAATCTCTCTCGCATTTCCATCTCCTGCAAGCTCTTCACTTTTTTTAAGATTTTGAGAAAGTGAAGGCAAATTAAAACAAGGGGCAGTAACATGACAAGTTCTTCAGATTTTTTAATCTATTTTGGAGTCATGTTTCTCATACATGAGAGAGAATAAATAATTTTCTTTTGAATACTTTGTTTCAGGCACAGTGATGAAGATTTGTGATTTTATCTTACTCTGTTTTGCTTTTTAAATGCCAACTTCTGAAATTACATGATTATGCAGACTTTCCTATTAATTTAAGAGGTTATTTCTAGCAGTTAGGAGCCTGTATATGCAAATTGTAAAGGAACAACATGCAGTGTTAAATAGAAAGCATTCAAGCTTCTAATTTTTTATTTTTTTTTAACTCAGTTTTATGAAGCTCTGTTCACGAATCTTAGCTTTTTGGTTGCCAAAACTGTAAGCAGCAGCAGCTGCATAAAATATGGTAGTTATGGCTGCTGGAAAGTCCCTAAAAAAGTCATGTCCACTCTTTAGCCACCTGACTTCCATCCAACTGGGGTGAAGAGACAGGAGAGATCTATGACATCTGTGGCTCCCAACAGCCCTGTTGGGAGGCTGATGAACTTTAAGGTCCCTTCCAGCCCTAACCTATGATTCTGTGGCTGCATAAGCTTCCAGTAAATTGTTGACTGTTTCAGCAGACATTATTGTACTCTCTGATGGATGTTCTCCTTCAAGACTGATGATAATGATTTATTAATTCAGCTGTGGGCCTTGCTGACTGAAGGACACAAGTAGTTTTATTTTTAAACTAAATTTCAAAAGATGACATTTGTACAGCTGGTTATTCTTTCAAAACACAGTATTCTGCAATGGCCAGTCAATTAGGGTTTGCCATACAGAAGAACTGCAGGACCAGGTAAACAATTAAGAGCTGACAAGTATATTGCTTTCCAACAGCAGTACTCTTAGTCATGCCAAAGAAGAGCTATTTGTAGTACTAACTGTAAAAATACAATTCCAGTGGAACTCAGTATTATTAAACAATGATTTTACACTGAGGTAAATTTTCATGTTCACTTTAATAAAAAAGACCAACTTAATGAAAAAAGTCTAATTCATAAAATTCTAAATTTCTTTATTCAGTTTTTTCAATCTCAAATTGAGGTTTTGTATCTCCATAGAAGAGATAAGGGCATGAATAGATAAACTGAATAGTAACAAATTGCCAAATGATACTCAGTCCTAACAGCTGAATGATATAGTTGAACCAACTTTTGATCTGTAAGTCTGATGTCTATAGTAAGCAACTTAATGGAAACTATAAGAACAGAATGAGGGGGCATGTGGATAAGCATGACAGATAAGGGCAAAGTCAAAGTGGCCCTTATAAAAGAGGAGTGTTGACTCACAAAGCTATCGAAGTTCTTTGAGGGAATCACAAAGGCTGCAGATCGCAGGGATCTAGTTTATGTAATTATCTGGATTTTGGAAAGTGTTTAAAGGGAACAAACAGCCATAGAGTAAAAAGGAATGTCGCTCTATGAATTAAAAAAAAGTGGCTCAATAAAAATAGTAGGTTATTGATTGTTTCACACAGTCACTTGCAGCTATCAGTGGAAATCTGCAGGCATTTGTTCAGGGTACATGCTGTTCAATGTAGACATTTGGTAATGGGTACTGGGTAGTGAAGCAACAAAGTTTTTTGAAGGTATTTTGTTATTCAGGATAATAGAAGCTTTCTGACAAGAAAGATTTACAAGAAGGTCCTTAAAAGACTTAGTGACAATATCATTAAAACAAGTGACACGTAACATAGAAAGCTAAAGTAAGATCCAGAAATTAAGACAGATACATCAATGAAAATATACTCAATGTTAATGTAGTTGTTAAAGAAAACAAAATGTTAGGCATTCTTAGGAAAGGACCAGACCACATAACTCTGTACATCATCCACTGTTCTTCATAAATACAAAAGAGCAAGTTTCTTCGTGCTTTAACACTATTTAGTTCTTGTCCCCACCAAAACATAGTAAAATGGGAATGATTCAGAAGGAGCGAAATGTGGATGCTAAATGTATTTATGGCTTCAAAGGAGAATGAATAAATTCACAAAAGACAAGCATTAACATAAATGTATAAAAGTATCATCACTCTGACATACTATTAAATGACCTGAATTTTATTTTTCTTTTGGAGGGGAGCAATGGATGGAAAATCTAACTCTAGAAAAAACAGAGTAATTTTCACAAAATTAACTATTTAACTAAAATTTATTGGAGTATTAATGATGACATAGTTCCAATGATTTTCTAAAATGTTTTGTCCCTTGTACTCTTTTAATTGCCTTATTCTGTCAAAATGTTACCAGGTAAATACAATGGTGGGGGTTTTATAATTCAAATATTCAAATATGGACTCAATTACAGTTGATTATTGGGATACACATATTTGAACACACCAAGTGAAATGTTTCTCTATTACAAAATAAAGTATATATTTAAACAATATTTTTTGAATTAAACTATATATATTTTGAACTTTCTGGGTGCCCAGACTCAGACAAGGAGCCATAGTTGGAGATGTCTTATAATAGGAAAAGCAAATCTGGTAAATTATGATTCCATAAGGAATACTGGGGAAAATAATGCTTTTGGATTTTCTCCCCAATGCTTTCTGTGTCTTAAATCAGTTCTTAAATACTTAGGAAAATGTGTTAAATATTATATTCAATCTTGTAAAAGTGATTACTGGATACATATTTTTCTCTGCAGGAGAGTTGCCAGTGTGTTCTTACTTGAAAATGGACATTTCTTGCTGGCAAATCTAATGTGTGAAAATCTTCCACAGCGTTAAAACATAACCTGTTTTCCATATATTCTGGTTTAAAATGCCTTTTTTTTTTTCTTTCCCAAAAAAATCCCAGTACTTGTAATCTCAAACCACAGCATGTGATCAGCCTCCACCATCAAATGAAATCATTTATACAGCATTGAAATTCATACCATGAGACCTACCTTTTCTGCTAACAATTCTCTGATCTTGCTTGCCTGGAGACGAAATTTCATTAACTGTGACTCCAGAGTTAAACATCTTTCTTTCCAGTTTACAGTACCTTCTGGCTCTGAAAGTTCAGCCATATTTATGCTGGAAAAAGAAAGGGAAAAAAACCCATGTCAAATTGAGTCTGTATTTAATGTCTGACATTTTTTTTAATATACATCCAAAGTCATTTTATGTAAATGTGACGAATGCCCCTAATTTTGTACATATGCAGCTTCATAAAGCTTAGTAAAAAGTACATTACTTTACAAAGGCCCTTATCATAAGTGGGAGATTTATGTAATCTCTGTTTATAACACTTAGGTTTACCATAATTTAATTTCTTCAATTATTTTGGGGCTGCAGTATGTCTTCCTTGATAAGCAGAGACACATTACGCATTTTAATCTTCAGTTACTGTATACATCCTTTCTTAGGATAAAGAAGCTTGCAGAGAATGGAGCTTTTGCTAAGAAAATGCCTTATATAGGTGTAACTACCTGTGAGTTAGCAGCACATTTGTTTTTATCCAAGTTTACTGTTTGGCAAAGGACTCTCTAAAAAGTGTTTTAAAATCCTTATGTTTAATCTAGTTGCCTTTAAAATGCTACATACTTAATGAGTCACAAGGTGGGGGTTGGTTACAAATGTAAAGGCAGATAAGCAAATAGTCCCTAATGGATCCCCCACATGAAAAAACAGTCCCTTGGCATTAGCTGTTGCAGACCTCAGGACAACATTGTTCATGCATGTTTTGGGTTCAAATCTGCTTTTATCTACATTCAACTGCTTATGCCTTCTGGAAATTAATCTTGGTGTCCTTTTGGACAAGCACTGCTGGAAAAATTATTCAGGATGAGAGCCGGCTCATCATGGTTTGAGTCTGAGAAGCCAAGAAAATCATCTGTGTGTAAGCAGAAGGACTGGGCTCTGTTGTATTCCAAGTATTTGTAGACAGCTTAATAAAGAGTAAGTGGATGGCTGAATGTAACCATTCAGTCCAAGGCGTTCCCTTGCAAGCAAAGGCCTTGGCCTTTGCTGGGCTCTAAATACCTAGGTTTGTCTTTGAAAATAAAACTTGAATACTCCCTAAGCATTCAATTTATCTCCAAAATAACAGACAGACATAAAAACACCATTCAGTAGAAGGCAGCTGAACATCATAACAAACAAAATTACCAGTCATAAGGTTATGCTGCATGTTTGTCACCTATGTCATAAACAGTGAAACGCTGACAAGGGAAGGCAAGTAGCCCCCATTTCAATGGGATGACAGAGGCTGGCACAGGAAAGTCATGCACAAAATAGGGCTCTATACTGCAAGTCCTGACACAGGCAGCATGGATTAATAAACACGATCTTTGAGAGCCCCATCCCCATGACTACTCCAGTTCTTCAGTAGCCTGGATTCAAGCACTCCCCTTCCTCCCAGTGTTGAAGGTGATGGCCCCAATTCCCCTCCTTCCCCAAGGAGGGGGAACATCTCAGCTGCAGGCAAAGGACCTATAGAGGTAGCTTTTCCACAGTTCCTGACACCAGTAAGAATAAAGGGAAAAGCAAAGCATAGCAGGACAGACCAAAGTCATAAATAGGATGCCAAAAGTTCTTTGCTTTTCTGTGATAAATTAGTATTTTCTAGTTCTCTTCCAAATTTTCCATGTCTCAGATTAGTCTCAAGTTCATCATCACTAAACTGGTGAAAAACTCTGTCTCAAAAACTTTCTTCCTTTCACCTAACCTAATTTCCTTGTCTTTTTCATTCTGTATCTTAAAGTTAGAAGGAAAATGAGGAAAGAACACATGACTAAGGATTGTCAGCTTTTCACCACAATCACTTGTCAGAAGGTGACCACTCTATCCTTGACTCTCTCTTTCTCTTGGTCCCGCAGGCTACAATTCAAGCTGTTAAGCCTGAGGTCATAACTATCCCTATTCAGGAATCCCTCACTCAGGAATCCCCATGGAATCACTGAGATTTAAGCACATTATTAAAATAGTTTCCAAAGCCCATCCAGCAACACCCGAATTCTAAAGTTGAAGCACATTTTGCATTTCAACTGCAACCTTTCCAAGTGTCTGGTGTCTTTTCCATTCCCCCATCCCTTCTTTTAAGCTTGGCACAAGACTCCCTGGATTGCCAGGGAAGCAGGGTGCTCACCAGTGTCCTATCCCTAGTCCTCACACCTCCCACCTTGCGCAGAGTCCCCACGCTCAAGGGGGAAGGTGGCACTTCACAGCAGCAGCTTCTCCTTGTTTACAGAGGAAGCAGAAGTTTCAGCTGCAGACTGATTTGGACACATAGCCTGGATTCTGGCCTCCTAAGAAAGGAGGAATGGCAATGTTCCTATAGATTGCCTAGTTAGCATTTTTGATGGTTTTCCTTTTTGACTAATTACATGTATGTACAGCAGAGATGAACTTGGCCGGCATTTGGTTAACAGTAGGATATTTCAGTGTTTGTGGTAGTGAAAACAAAAACGGACAAAGCAGTGAAAGGATTTTTGCTTTTTGGTAGGGTGCAATATTACAGGGTGGAGTTAAAAATGTTTGTCTTTCAACAGACACAACATTTGAGTAGATGGATTTCTGGCAGCAAACAATGCATCCAGCCAAGTAGTTTCTCAATGTCCGAGCTAATTAATAGTCCACTGTATAAACATTTCAGATAAAAAGTTTGAAAATAACTCTTTTTATTGTGGGTTGTTTGTTAGAGATTATAATAATTCACTTCATATTTTCCAACAAGCCAGTGGGTTCTGGAAATATTTACAGGCACATAATACACTGTTTACAATTGTGGAATGAATGATCTTACTTTGAATCAATGACTTCCTGTTTCTTGTTCGAGTCCCCAAGGGAGGAAAAAAATGAGTTCATCTCTCTTGGCTTAATAGAGTACTCTGAATCAGCACTCCAACCTACACAGAGGCCGCCCCTTCTTCCTGCTTCAGTTCCCACCGCAAAGCCCTCCACTCTCCCCAAGCCTTTCAAAATTAAAGCGTTTGAGAAGTAAACTGAAAAAGCACACATTAAAGCGGGAAGTTCTAATTATGCCATCAAAAATTAATTGAGACAAGTTTGACAAGTCTGGAAAGATTAAATTCGTCTTTTTCATTTTTTAAGTTTAGAAACCTCTTCATAGGCTTCAAGAAGTCAGAATGTCACATTCTCCCCAAAGGGATTGATATAATTTCCTTTTCTTTGCTGTCTGCTTGGAAATTATCAAAATACATTTTAGGAGGAAGGAGGGAACAACATTCTAACTTCTTGAAGCATGTTAAAAAATGTCCATGTTCCTTATCACCCTGTCAGTATTTCCCTCTGTTTTTAACAAAATGCTGTGTTTAACTAAACACTTCATATTCTGTCCATATATTCTGTATGTCCTTTCTCTGCTGGAGAAAGCTTGAGTCCCTTTCCATAGCAGTGGTTTTGTGTGGTTCATGATGGGTTCCCTATACCAGACTAAAATGTTCACCAGCCCAAATGGTTCTAGACTGTACCTCTCAAATTTCAGGCTCCTTTCTTCTACTCTTTTCACCCAAAGTCAGCACTTGCGAGTATTTTGGAGCCCTAAAGGTTGGACTGGAGAAGGGAAATGATGAGACACAAAGTGGACCTGTTTAGGAATCAAGGAAGTCATTCTCGGGTTTTTGGTGCTGCCCAGGGCCCTTACTCACATTGAAACACTGGTAACTTTATTTTCCACTTGACTCATTTTGCATAATCCTGTGCTCAGAAAAACCTGAAACTAAGCTATTTAAAACTGCCTTCAAGAATTGATCTATAAATGGTTTCTCTGCCACTTCTTAGATATTGATGAGGTTGATCCTGTGAAGCCAGATGTCAGCCAGGGCTCCCTGACTCTGGCACCATAGATCCTCGAAAGCCCTCCTTTTTCCAAGGGCTGGATTGCCCCCTCCCAGCTCCCCAGTGAGCCCCTGCTGCTCTTTCCACAGGAATGGCACAACCGCTGGCTCATCAGCACAGCACTGTCAACTGCGTGTCGCAAACATCATTAAAGCACAGAGGATCACTTTATGTCCTTTTCCCAATAACAGCAATGTAAAGGTTGCCGCGTGACATCACACTAGGTATGAATGTTTAATTTGTATGTGAAATTCTGAAAGCTGATGGCGTAGATATGTAAGAAAACACCCTAACTGTTCATGTTTGTTTGGAAGCGGTGTTCTCCCTCTTATTTTTCGGGGGGACCACAGTGATATGTCAATGGCACTGCTAACCGGACAGGGCGATCCTGGACCTTAAGGGCCCTCAAGCGACCTCAAGCTCGTCAGTTTCCTGCCGTAGGACTTGAGCCAACGACACTGCGGTGACCTAACACAACGCCACCCTCCACCCGACGGGTCCACCCGGGCACACCGCGCCGGCCGTGCCGTCCCGTCCCGTCCCGTCCCGTGCCGCAGCGCCCCGCCGCCGGGGAGCCACAGCTCACGGCTGCCCCTCCGGGGAAGAGTCGGAGGCCGGCCCGGGCGCTGCCGCCCGCCCGCCCGCCCGCGGACGGAGAGAAGGGGACAAGGAAAGGGAGGTCAAACCTGGCCGGCCGTTGCTCACCGCGTTGGGCACCGTCCGCACCGTGGGCGCTGCGCGGCCGCGGCTGCCCGCGCCCCTCGGCGCCCGCCCCACCATCCCTGCGGCAAGCGGCGCGGCCGCCTGAGCGACGGCCGCTACGGCCACTGAGCATCGCGGGGCCGCCCCCGGCGGGGCGCCCGGGCGGGGCCTGAGTGGCTCGGCTGTGGCGGCGGGAGCCGGCGGGGAGTAGCTCGGCGTTGGGGCGGCTTAGACGAGACGCCCACGGCCCGGCCGCGCTGTCCTGCCTGCGGGACGGGCTCTACGGCCTCTGTCTCCGCCGCTTCTTCCTCGAGTGGCCTCTGGTTGCGGGTCGCCGGCTCAGCCGCGTGCTCTGGCCCCGACGGGCTGCCGCGGGGAGCGCCTGCCGGAGGGTGCGTAGCGGCTGGTGGTAGGCGCTGGGCCCCGCTTCTGCAGCGCACCGCAGCATGGCCTGGCCCCGACCGGGGCGGCTGGCGGGACACAGGCAGCAGTCCCCGCGGGGAGGGCCCCGCGGGGGCGGCAGGGCACCGGACCTTGGCCTCCCTCCGCTCCCCGCATCCCAGGTGATGGTCTGGCTGCACCCCTTCTCCGTCCCAGTACCTTAATTTCCTTTATGAATTAGGAACTGTTCCTCTGATAATTGCGTGAATTCCTGAGGGGGAGACGAGGTGAGGAGAGCAGCATCTGCTGGTTCTGAAGTTTGGCAGACCCAGCATCAGGGCTTGCTGCAGTTTGAGTTTCACCTTGTGTGAGAGGTCATTTGTCAAGTATAAACATGAGGGTTGGAGCTGAGCAGCCACCGGGGTGATGGTGGGGGTATTATGGAATGTTTGGGGCTTGCGAAGCTGCTGTGTCGCATAGGTAACCACACAGTTCAGTACTAGATGAGATGAAGCGGCAGGTGCAGGTGGGTCACGTTGGCGCATGCTCTTCATCCCTCTGGCTGAAACTGCTGTGAGTACATCTCAGGTAATCATCTTGGTCTCCTATAAAATGCTGTCTGAAGTATTAAAAAGCAACTGGAAGAAGCCTTGTCTGGCGTGTATAGGGGTCTTCCTCATATACACTTTGATTTGGGCTGAGATTTAGGGATTCTGTTTTGCTTGGATTATGTTCTAGGCAAAAATGTTTTACAGATTCTTCTGGTGCATAAACAAACCTCACTGCCGTTCTGGTGTTTATTTCTAATGTAGTGGTGCAGACTTGTTTTGTGTAAACTGTTCTTTCACAGTCATCTGTGAGTCAGTGAAAGTGCAAGTTTTTTGTTGGGAAAGGAAAAAGGTCTTAATAGCTCAGATATTCCCCATCTGGTTATACACACGATTTCAGTTTTTCCTATTCAATTCAGTACAGCCTCCCATTTTCCACTCCTTTGCAGTGACCTTAAAGTATCCAAACAGCTTAACTGACAATGTTTCATTTGCTGGTACTTTCCTAAGTGCCTCATGTATTTTTTAAACACTCGTCATTGAAAAATGTGTTCAAAACATGTTTGCTGGTATACCAAGAAGTGAGCTGTTCTCTATTTGATACCTCCTGTCTAGAAAGTTCTACATTAAAAACAAATTAACTGGGGAAAAAAATAAAGATTTAGCCAAAATAATAGAAATCATCATTTGGTTCCTAACAAACACTATACAAAAGTATTTAGCCCTGGTGTTAATGAACTCTTTGGCCATATGGTTTGCTTTCATAGTAAGACATTCTCTCTAGATACTCCCCAGAGTGCGGAGAGTGAATACAGGGTGCAGCGATCTCAGGAAAAGCAAAGGCTGTGTGAATGGTATGCTCAGACCGCGAGAGGGAGAGCAAAGCCTGTTCACTAAAAGAGTGTTTCAGTTTGTTTTGTGAATTGACTTTTCTCTAGCCTTAGACAATAAAAATGCTCTGCAGTCACGCAGCTCTCAATTCTCTAAGAGGCATGAAAAAAATACTCTGAAAGAAGGAATAGGGATATACAGGATTTTCTCTTGCCTGCTCTTACCTGCGAAGTATGTAGAAGTGACTAGAACCTGTGTTCATTAACTAAGGGAGTAAAATCACCAGTAGAACTAGGACACAGAACAAAATACAACTTTGTTTTGTAATTAGAATGCAAGGGGAAAAGCCATAAATCTTCCAACAAAGACAGAACTACTATGCATATAAGCGTAGTCTCAGTAAGAGAGAGGTGTTTCTCCTTGCTGTTGTCACTGATGGAAGTTATACACAAGCAGTAATAAATCCAGTGTGGGGTCTTGCAAATACTTCCAGAAAATTCAAGCAACTGGTATACAATGCCTGTAGAAGCAAACTGCAAGACCAGGTATTTGCATCTTAGAATGTTCATCTGTTAGCTGGCTCACTACAGAAGTAAAATGAAGTCAAAACACCACGAAATGTTTGCCCTTGTAACTCTTAAATGTCTGCTCTAGATGGCTGAAGTTGTGCAGATTGTGTGCTTCTTGCTGTCCGTGACTTTAAGGAAAAATAAGTTTTAAGTTTCTGATCATCTTACTAAAATTATAACCTCATTTGTTTTTAAGTATGAACATTATATTGCAAAACATCTACTTTAGAGCATGGAAACTAATCCAAAAAATGCCGCTTCCTTCATTTCAGAGTGGTTATCAAACCTGCATCTAGAACATAAGATTTTTGACTCTCCTACTATGTAGAACATGATTCTGACATGCTGGGTCAGAACCTTACCCTCATCTTGACAAAGAGAGCCTTTTTGGGTCCTCTCTCACATAGGTAAGTATTGTAACCATATAAATTTAGGTATTTCAGACTGGTATGTATGTTTACATTAGAAAATACATTCCAGAAAACATCTTGTGATTCTAAAATCTTAGATTATACAATGTCATCTGTAAGTTCATTTCTCTGAACTTAAAGTTAGTTTCAAAGAAAAGAACTTACAGATGTGTAAGTTGTGTAAGATGACTGGGTTCTTTGAAAGGATGACATACATATTTGAGACTCACGGTAGAGAAAAGGTTCCCATGATGTTGTTTATACTAGTTGCAGTTACAAAACTGTGATATAAATAAGTAGATCATCTTCAGGTGCTGTTCAAATTAATTAAAAAGTGTCTTGATCTTTCATGCTTAAAACCAGCTTTAATGGAGGATGGGGAGGGAGAAAGATCATTCATGTTCAATTCAGTGTTATCACCCTAACATGTCTTAAAACGTTGCTGTTTCAAGGCTGTGACTTGTTTGTCGGTGACAGAAAAAAATGGCATCTTATCTGAACAGCTTGTAGTATTTGTGCTTTGGCACATTTGAACGGAGAAATCTATGGTTACTTCAGTTACTAATACAGGCTTTTTCTGCCTAAGTACGGCTCAAAAGAAGGTCCGTGGCTTCTATTTACATGCACAACCTCTTTTTAATGGTTTGGCGCCACTGAGTGGTAAAATTATAGATTGCTCTAAATAATCAGTTTCTGAGATTTTTCAAATTACAAGTTCATCATCTCCCTCTGAAAGAAACTTTAAAATACTCTACTTTCTGGGTATAGGTATAGCTCAAGAAGACGAGAATTTACAGCTGGAACATTGGAGTTTCCGACAGCGTGGATTAGAATATTTCCTCTGAGAAAGATTTTCATTGGTGGTTGTCGGTTTGTCAGACCCGTAAAGTCTGTGAACATCAATCCACTGCTTTGAAGAATATTGCTGATTAGTTGCAGAAACGTGCCGGGACATCACAGTGAAAATGGCTGTGTCTGGCCAGAGCAGGGGTCATCTAGTGTGGGATCTGGTCGCTGAGCTGTTGTCCTCGGCTAGCGTCCAGAGAAGGCAAGCATCATTCCCCCAGAATACCGTCCCAGTGTCCACTTGCTTTGTGGAATTTCCAATCCAGAAGGTCTGTATTTTGAAACATTTGCTGGCTTGCTTGGTTGGTTGGTTGGTTGGGTTGGTTGGGTTTTTTTGTTTCTTCCATGACACAGTCCAGCTGCTTTTGAAGAGATGTTAATTTTCAAGATCTAGAATTTAAATCATACGATGATGAACTCTGTGATTTAAATAATTCATTTAATTCTCTGTGTGCCATCTGTTTGTTTTGTTTGATGCCACTTAAATTACTGTAGAAACAGTGAAAAAAATATTTCAGAAAACCTCTGTTGTATTCTATTTCAGTAGTTTCTCTTTGAGAATGAAGTTACCTGTTCTTTTCAATGGCTTCACAGAGGGAAGCCCCTCTCAACATTTGGGCATCCTTCTTACCCTACCTCAACCCTCTGGCAGTCCTATTATGTCTGGAGTGGGAGAGGGAGTCCCCATGGTGTGCCTGAGGTGCTGTGGGGTGCGGGTTAACTTAGGCTGTCTGGGTCAGTTGTGGGGAGGGTGAAGCACTCGAACGCCAGTGTGGCTCTGCTTCACCTTCTTCTGGGGTGTCATGAGTTGGGCTTTTGTCTTCCTGAGGCTGCTGGAAGCTGGTTACCCGCGCTGGGCACAGGCGCCGCTGACCGGCTGAGTACCGGCACGCTGGTGGATGCCGTCGAGTGGTGCCTGCTGCCTGGGGAAAAGTTGGAGGCCACCTGGTCTTGGAAGTTAACAGAAGTTATGCTTTCTGAGCACTATCAGCCAGAGCTAGATAATAGATGTGGGGATCTTACCAGTGTGTGTATAACTATGTGGATGGAGGGTACAAAGACAATGGAGGCCAGCTCTTTTCAGTGGTGCCCAGTGCCAGGACAGGACTGCAACCTAGGGGTTTCCTCTGAACATGCAGAAGCACCAGATGTGGTGTGAGGGTGCCCAGTTGTGGGCACAGGTTGTCCAGAGAGGCTGTGGAGTCTCCAGCCTTGGAAACTCAAAGGCGGCACCTGGACATGGTCCTGGGTAATGGACTCCAGCTGGCCCTGCTTGAGTAGGGAGTTGGACCAGATGACCACCAGTGGTCCCTTCCAGACTCAGCTGTTCTGTGATAGTGAGCTCCTAAGTCGGCGAAACTGTAGTGCACATAAAATTGGCAGTACCACAAAGAAGAGTAACTTGCTGTTTGTAACACCCGTTACAGAAAACACAGAACTGGTTGAAAAAACACAACTGCTTTGCTACACAGTTCTAACTTTAATACAAATTGAATAAATTTTGAACAGTAAAGAGTAAGAGAAGTTTTGGGGTGTTGTTCCCATACTTCTGTGTATTTCCAAACTGTAATCCAGGGGCATGCACAGACTATGTAACCATTACAGTGGGGATTCCAGTGAGACAGTTTGTCATTCATCCAGCAAATTCTGATTTTTATGACTTCCATGTTTTGCTGTGAAGTCTGGGTCAATCTTGGATGAAATGCTTGAAATAGTTGATAAAATTGAGGAGAGCTATTATCCTGAAAAAGAATATTGCACAGATCATGAATAAAGATTACTTCAGGACAGGACTTACGTAGTTGATCTAAAAAATACTGTTCCAATGCTCTTTTAATTTTGTGGTTGGGGGGTTTTTTGTTGTTGTTTGATGAGAGAGGCTTCCAGTGATCTTTACTTTTAAAAAACCTGAACAAAACAACCCAAAACGAAGTCATACAAGATTAATGTACTACAGCTACTAAAAGGTGTTTCTTGCCTTCTAGTCAGAATTGGTAAGGCCACACCTGGAGTACTGCATCCAGTTCTGAGCTCCTCAGCACAAGAGAGTTGTGGGCATACTGGAGAGTCCAGTGGAGTGCCACTAAGATTGTAGAGTGCCACTAAGATTGTGAAGGGCCTGGAGCGTCCCTCCTAGGAGGACAGGCTGGGAGAACTGGGATTCTTCAGCCTGGTGAAGAGAATGCTGAGGGAATCTTGTCAATGTATAAAAAATATCTGAAGAAAGGGTGTAAAGAAGACAGAGCCAGGCTTTTTTTGCCATGTTGAACAGTGATATGAGGGACAGCATGAACAAAAACTGAAGCACAAGAAGTTCCTTGTGAAGATCAAGAAGCACTTTCTTAATGTGAGGATGACAGCATGGGCATAGTGCTGTTACCCAGGGAAGCTGGAAAGTCTCCATCCATGGAGGTACTCGAAAGCTGTCTTGCCATGGTCCTGGGCAGCCTGCCTTAGGTGACCCTACTTGAGCAGTGGGGTTGAACCAAGTGACCTCCAGAGGTCACTTCCAACTTCAACCATGCTGAGATTTTGTGAAACTGGTCATACTGAAACTGTCATGCTGAAGATGAGGCCTACGGTTAAATTACAATGAAACTTGTTTTTTTAATGTTAGAAAAAAAAAAAGTTGTTAAGGTGGTGTAAGGTGACTTAAGGGATTGTGGCACTAGTAGGTTTATTGGAACAGGAAACAAACCTTTAAGAACCAGTGATTTCTTATTATAAATTATGTTTATTTATATTGGTTATCATAATTCCATTCTAAAAAGGGACTCTTCTTCCAAATGTAGGGTCTTCAAAGGCTGAAGAGCAAAACCTGGCATCTCTACTTCTGCACTGCACACAGCTGAGCAATGGCACCCGGCACATCCAGTGTATTAAACAAGTAAGATTTCACTGTTGTTGGTGTAGGTTTTGGTGATTGAAAGTGTGTCATGTGCATTATTAATGGAAAATACAATTCGAAAATGAACTTTATAGTATTTTAAGCATTCCTGGAAATAGGTAAAAAGCAGTTGTTATGTAGTTCTAATGCTTAAATTAGCAAGGGCTACAGTTACTGAGAAATGATGGAAGGCAAATGATAAGTTTCTTATTTTGGATGTATATATTTTTGGTATTAGGGGTGTTCTTGAAACATTATTCAACACCTGAAACTCAATGGGATATGGTAAAGAGAGGACAGGTTTGTATCGTATACTTGCATGGGAAGCAATTCTGCCACTGTTAATGATGAGGATTTATCTATAGCTTCTGTTGATCACATGTTCTGTTGATTATGGATTGTGCGTTTGGTGAAAATGATGGATCAAAACTCTGCTTGTGATCCCATGGTTAAAGCTTGTTTGGATATTTTGAGAGAGACATACTTTTCACTGGAGGTGAGGGATCCCTTGAGAAAGTGTTGGCAAGGTAAAAAATTGAATAGTAAGTCTTTATTTTATTTAATGTTTTCCTTACCTAGAAGTGAGTAATCTCTTGTGCACTACAAATTGTTGTAGTTTAATTACTGAAAGTTTGTGGTACTCATATGCAATGACTGTAGCAACCCCAGGCCCGCTGTGGCAAGAATGTTATTTGCCAATAATTTGACAGAAGTCTGATCTGCTGGTAATATGGGATAACATGACATACTGTGCCCTCAGCATGCAGGTAATATTCACAGCTTACTGTGGACCCTTTATTGCTGGTCTGTCTTTAACTCTTGATAACTTCAGGGACCAGAACTCTCAATGCCTCGGATTAGGCCAGATGGGTTGGAAATTCTTGTTTTGTACCAAGTTGCTGTAAAACCAGGTTTGTCTGTGGAGTCAACATGCACCACTACATTGATAACTGTTCATTAGGTCTGGTGTGAAGTGTATGTGTAATTGATTTGCTGGAACTTTCTTGTCCTATTTAACTTTGAAATAAGTTTATGCCATAATTATTATCACTAGTTCTTCAGTTTCTCCAGAAGTCACTACTTGACGTACAGGAAGGAAACAGGCAAATAAATTCAGTATAAGCTGTTTCTGTTTTTATTTCACTCAGTCAAGATAATCTGGTATGGTTTGGCTATCACTTTGACAGCCATAGAGTGATGAAAGATGGGAATGTAATTTTAAAATTATACATATTTTAAATTAGAAAAAGCTGCTGATGAGTTTCTTTTGTGGCAGAACGATGATATAAGAAAGGCAAGGAAGGAGAGTGAAAGCAGTAACATTTAAGGCAGTGGTACTGTGTTAGAGCTACTACTTTTAAGGGAGGCCTTTGAGTTGTGGTTTTGCTATCTGAATTGTGACTGAACACAGTAATTAATAGACACTTATTAAAATTCAGGTAGAGTAATACTCTTCCATTTTCCATGAGTGTTTGATTCAGTATTGATATTCTGTTCAGCCTGTCACAGCAGTCGTTATTTAATATCTTGACATTTTCCAGCATTGTGTAACATGACGCCTCTTCACTGTGGCACCAGAGGAGAAGGATGCTTAATGCAGTGTTTTGTACATTAAAAGTTTATGTATTGTCTGTCTTCATGCCAGAAGAAAGTTGAATCATAGAAATATGCTTTATGCATGGAGGAACTGCTTGAAAAATGAAAAAGGAGCAGCACTGTGTTCCATTGGTCTTTTTGGAAGGTTTCTGGAAAAGGTAAGCTCTCCTCAGGCAGAATCAAATGAGTGAAAGTTTGTCACAGGAACCTGCAGAAACTGTAGCAGAATTTGTCTTCAGGTTTTTAAACTTTGTTTTGAAATGCTGCCCTTGAGTCTGCTGCTTGTTTTTCTATAGTTACATATCTGGTCAAGTTGAACATTAAACAAGTTTTCACTATTAATTCTGTCTGAAGTTGCAGAATATCGTTTTCTGGGGATAATGAAGAATGCTGTTTTTTTTCTTCCCCCTCCTACAAAGAATTATGGAAATTGTATTGTTCTGACTCAGGTGATGCACAACTTACTGATAGCCATTAAACTTTCAATGGTACTTGTACAGAAATTGGACAAAAATATCCAAAGAAGTTTGTGGAAACACTGTGAGTCTTTTGTATGGCAAAGTATGTGTAGTTTACTGAAAAGCTCCACAAGCTTCCTAATGGATGAGAAGTTTAGTAATATTCAAACCCATGTATTTGTGTTCAGGTCAGTTTTCTTGTCTCTGTAGTAAACACAGCCTGTATGTATAAAAACTTAGTTTAGCTTTAGTGGAAATTGAACTGCTGAGATTAATAGTGAGAGCAGCAGTGGGTCTTTTGGCAAGCTATGATTTGCAGATCATGATTTTGTAGTTACAGTTTTAACTGTCCAACAAAAAAGTTAAGTGCTATTACTGATAAATTAGATACTAACAGAAATACTTCTGAGACTCACCAAATGTCTGTACCTGCCAAAACCTTATCTATCTGTATGAATTACGCTGTCAGAGCTGTTTATTGGTGCACTATAACAAATTGTGTTAATTTCTTATGCAGATTTTTTTGAACAGTGGAATTTAATAAGTGTCAGTAGGCCACAGCCCTTTGTGTCTTACTGGGCAGTTCTATATTCCCTATCTGTTAAAGGGCATTAATAGTTTCCTATTACACTGGAGTATAAATTCATGAATACTTGCTATCCAGGAGGACACTACAGATTTGTGGTTATACAACTACAAGTAGTCTAGGAAAATTCAATACCATCTTTGTAATTTTGATACGTAGTTCTAGTACACAGTGTTTGCTGCACTCTAATGTAAAATATCTTTTTCTGCCATGTAGCAACTCCTGCAAACCGTTCAGACTACCGCTGGCCGTTATTCTGTTTACTAAATCTATGTGTGAGCCAGTTGAAGCCAGTTTACCTTGCTTGATAAATGTATTTCTTTGCTAAAGAATCTGCAATGTCATAGTGTCATTGATCAGTGCTACCCGCGCGGTTCAGAGGCTTTGCTGATGCTGACAGCAGGACTTGCCAATGTCTGTATCAGTCTTTGCTGCAGTATAAATTTTTTATTCTCTCCTTGCCATATGGAATAATAGAAGTAGGGTTTTGAATTGGAGAAAAACATTTTACAATAAGCCTCAGGTCTTCTGAGATTCTCAGTTAAGCACAAAATGGCTTTTTCTTGTGCTGAGATATGGTAAAGGGTGTTTTTTTTTGCTATTACAGGTCAGTGACTTGCTTCTTGGGTCAGTAAAACACCTGTGTGTTCCAATGTGGTTTGTGAGTAGCTGTAGGACTTTGTGTATGGAGGAGCTCCCTCACTTGGTTCTTCTCTTTGTTTGCCATGGAGCACTCGCTATGCTGGAACAGAAGAACAGCAGCATGGGTGAAAATGGAGTGAAACTATTATTAGATACCACATCAGTCATCCTTGAGTTCAGAGTTTGCCTCTCCTTTGATTTGTATTGTTTCATGTTTGGAAGGAGGGGGGTGATTTTTTTTACTTTTATTTTTGCATAGTTCATATGGTCCTGGTGGAGTATCTTTTTGATGTTTTCAGTGTAATGCTATTAGGTTTTGCCACAGATCATCTTATCTTTTTAATATATTCAGAATAAGTCTGTAACTTTGAAAAATACCATGTCTTGATATTGCATAGATCTAAGTTACGTTTTCTCTTGTGTGCTAAAATGAAATTTTGTTTTTCCAGCTGAAGTGGGATTAGTTTACCAGCTACCTGATGGTAAGGTGTGGCAGAATCACTTGTTATGTAAGCAGGTAACTTTAGCTTTAGGACATCACCTCCTATGATTTTAAAAGTATAGAAGAAAAAAACGTGTGCCAATGAGTGGAATAGTTGAAGTAAGATGAGGATTTTTTTTTGGGGGGGGGGTTCTGGTTGCAAGGATTATCTGCTTCCATCTAATAAACTGTTAGCCTGCAGATAGTAGTTTTTTGTTTTGTTTTTAAAATAGCAAATGTAGTGGCTTGTCAGGTTTATTTTCCCCATATTTAGGGGGTTTTGTGTGTGGCCAGTTAACAACATGTGACATAACTTCACAACATCCAGTTTGTTACCTCCTTTTTATATTAGTTTCTTTCCTTCAATGCATTGTTAGTGTCTCCTTACCTGTTCTAGTGTGAGGTAAACTAATGTGATGAATAATTGTTTTGAAATTAAAAAAATATATATAAAAAAATGTAATAATGAGTTTTTTTGTTTGTTTGTTCTTTTTAAAAGGATAAAAGAATCCAATATGGCAGTACCTTTGTCCGGAATCCTTGCTATTTGGACTAATTCAGCATTGGCTGCTCTTATTTGAGGCTCCCCAGATCTAAAAATCAAACTTAATGGGAACTCAGATGTGACTGGGAAGCTGCTGGAATACATTTATACACACTGGGAGCAACCTCTGGATGCTGTTAGACACCAAACCAAATTGATGTTCATGAATCTTCTTCAGATACACTGAACCACCATTCCTGGATCTGATGAAAAATCACATCCATTCTTTGCAAGGCTGATGAAGCATTTACTAAGTTTGGAATGACATGTCAAAGGGAAATACACTTCTCCTGGCTGCCTTGTGGAGTGTGTGGGCACTGAAGATATACTGTAATTGGACAGAACAATTCCAGTACAAATCCTAGAGATGATGAATGATCAGTCTCTTGCTATCACTATCCTAGATAGTGATTCTTAAGATCACTGTCCTAGTGATCTTTTGGAAATCATCTTTATAAATGACAAAGCCTGTTTTACTTTTGAGTTTTCAAGAAAGCACTTGCACTGACCAGTGGCATGACTTTTGGTTTTCTCTTCTAGTAATACTGTGTGAAGGGAACCATGACCAAAGTACTTACATGATAGATTACTATTTACCAAAATTGCTCAAACCTAGCCCTGACAGTCTCAGCTACATGATTAGAATTCTTCAGGTTTCTGCAGATGCTAATCTAGGTCAGAAAATAAATACTGTATTTGTAATTATTATTTTTAAATCTCAGAAATATGATTTCTGATCTATTATTATAATTAATTTGGGAGAAAAATTCCAGATAGTTATTATCACTGTTAGTATTTCAGAGTGGAATTTGTAATAATCAGAAGTGTGTCTTCCTGCCATAAGCAAAATCATTAGTATTCTGGGGTTTTATTAGTAAGCTGTGGGTGCCTTACTGTTCTCTTTACACACCAAGCTTTGTTACATACTAGTATTTTTTTTTTTTTTTTTTTATTATTTTTTCTGTTCTGCTGGTATTTCTTGCATAGGTGTGTCCAGTGACAGGGCTTTTCAGATTATTTGTTGTTGCAAATACGTGGATGTGAGATTTATGATTCTCATGTAGTTTTTGGCATAAACTAATGTAACTCTAAAGGCTTGCAAGACCTCACAAGGTCCTTTTTTTTGTATGGTACGTTCAAGGCAATGCTTTCTGGGAATAATTTATAAGTGTGACAGACGCTGTCTTTTGGGGTAGGGGTAATATGTTGGAATATCAAGAGTTTCTGAGAAGCATTGCAATTGGTACATTGTCTGTGTTAATGAAACTGTAATTATTACTGGTTTTCATTTTCCATAGGCTCTTGCAGTACTAGAGGTGCTCTTGGAGCATTAATGGCAAGCGTAAGGAACAGCCACACTCACAGACACCTGGAACTTTCAAATATCGTGAGGAATGGTTTCATATCCACTGAATGTATAAAGCAGGTATAGTTGTAGTTCATCAGCACAAGCAGGTAAAGGGACAATGTTGGGGGGGGGGTTGTGTCTTTTAATTAGAAGAATTGCATTGATCCTAAGTACTGTGTCAACATTATTTTAAAACAAAGGTATCATAGGTGCCTGTAAGTCTTCTGTGGTGAATATCTAAATATTTTTCAGGTTTTCATTGATGCCATAGGTTTACTGTGTGAAACCCATTGTAGCACAGAAATTGTGTCTGTGGAAGAAATGCAACTGTTTCAGTTTTTCATGATGTACAATTTGAACAGCCAGTCTCCTTCAGTAAGACAACAGATGATAGTTTCTTTACTGAGAAAGGTAATTTTGGACTATGGACAATCTCTAATGTGCCTATTGTGTTAGTTATATAGTATAGGATGAGGTAAAGGAATATTAAGGGAACAGCATGACGTGCCCGTGCTCTGTTATGGTCTGCAGGGATCGAGTGTGTCGACACTGTGGAAGTTGCCAAGGTTGCAATGTAGATCATAGTAGAAAACACAGAGAAAATGAGGAAACCATTTGTGTAAAAATAATGTTTTGGAAGATATTAATGGCAAAATAAAGCAGTGTGGAAGGAGAAAATGAATTTGAGACAGGGAAAAATGAGGGAATAGGTTTGGCGGAAACAGAAGACAAGTCCATCTCTTTCCATTTGTGCCTGGTGCAGACTGAGGAATGAGATGGAAAAATTGTGTTAGAGGGTGTCTAATAAAGAAATAATACTAGTGGGTAGTAAAAGAACTGGGGGAAGCAGTTCTGAGTTGAGTCAAACTGTGTAAGAGACACTGAAGCATGTAAAACTTATATGCATTAACTGAACTTTTTTTATAGAGGAACATATGTTCCACAGAAAATGAGGAGGTGGGAGCAGAGGACTCAGCATGACTTTAGAGGAGGAAGATGGAAGAATGTGGTGGAGGTGCAGAGGGAGCAGGAAAAGGCTGGTCACAAGAGAGATGGGGAGCAAAAAATTTGGTTTTCGAATGGAGAGAGAAGGATCTATTCTGTGTTATACTGTATGTGAACTTTTTAAAAATTACAAGCAAAATGATCCGGAAAATAAGCTGAAAATTCCCCTTCCCCTTATATAACTGTCAGTGATTCTTGCCTTACCTGTGTTTTGGTTTTGTTGTAGAAGTTATTTTGTTGGATACAAGTCAGTTCATGGGTGCTTCATAAATTTGAGCAAAATAAAACCAAGCAAAAGTTACTTGACAACTCAACTAAAAGGCATCCTCTGGGGATTTTGCAGCAATATAAAATAAGTTAGACTGCTAGAGATACAGATACTAGAGGTGGGATAGCATTTCTGAAAGCTATTTCATTGTTCTTAAAAACGCCTCTAGGGTAGGTTAGGCTGTGTCTGTGTTAGGGAATAGTGCAGTGCATTAGAAAGAAAACTGTGAAGCAAAACAGGGCTGAGGACCTTATCTGCACTGTATGCACTTTGCAAGGTAATACTGTTTTCTCATAAACTGAGACAACTGAACTAATACCCTGTAGTATTTGGAGGTTATCTTTAAGATTAATTTCATCCAAAAGTAAAAAAGGTTATTGCCCAAGTGATTGCTCCATGGTGTGAACTGAAACATCAGTATGTTTAGTATGACTAGGCAAAATGTGAGTACAGTGATCATTCTGTAAAGAATTACAACAAAGCTATGTGAGACGTTGATTTCTTTGAAGAGACCAGGCACAAGTGTTTCAGTTGAATCAGGAGATTTATTCTGCTTGTGTCCAAACTTTGATCCAGTGTTTCGCCAGTACTTTTGAGGAAGTAAAAGTTCTGGCAACTGGGTTGTTGATGAAACTACATGATGTTGCATTTAATTTAGAGGTACGTAATAAAAGATCGTTTAAATGGAATAATTTTGCAAAAGATTAATGTTCTGTATTACACCAGGTACTAGAGGTAGGTAAAAAGCAAAGCCCATGAAAAAGAGAAGTCAGTCCAAGTTCTCTGCAATAGTGTTCATCACTAGCATCTTCTGTATGTTTTTTCAAAGCTTCTGCCCTCACATAAGGAGGCTTGTGTCTCTAATGGGTGAAGGTGTTTGGGAAGTTCAGGGGTATGACTGTGAACTATCAGAGAAGTTATTAATGCAATCTACTTGCTTAGCTGTGCCTTCGCTTTGTAAACAATTGAGGCATTTTGGTTTGGTTATTCATATTGTAGCAAATGGAGCTCTATGTTTCTTTTCCTTTCAGATTTGTCTCAGATCTCATCATCTGTTTGTCTTTTTTGATTCCTCCCAAATTTTGCCCAATGATACTGATTTTTCTGTTTATTACTTCATAAAAAGTTACTTTTAAATTCCTATAGTGTTGTCAAACACTGGTTCCTGATAAACTATGCTTCTCTATGATGTCCGTTAGCAGATAAGCCACAGTATTGTGAAAACAAAACAAAAACCCCCAACAAAACACAAAACCAGAAACCAAAACCATTCTCCTCTGAAGTGCAACATGTTTGAATTCTGCTTTATAAATGACTGTCCCCATCCTCAGTGCATCCGTAATTGCATATTTGCTAAATACATACACACACATTTTGAGTGTAAGGTGATCAGTGTAGAAGATAAGTGTTTCTTAAGAAATACATACCAGCAGACTTACTGAAAAGCAGGTTCTTGGATTCCAGGGTGCTAAGTAGCTTAATTAAATCAATATGGAAGTTCAGTAAAATAAGCAATATTGTGGCTTGGGGTTTTTTTTCAGGATTCATGATTTGAGACATGGTTGTAGTTGCCATAAATGAAGCAAATGCATTGGTAACCTCATGTCTCCTTGGTATATGCTTCTGTTGTTATTTATCCATAATTTATTTCGGTCTGTAACTGATTCTGATTCTAACATTGAGATGCTGCATGGTATAAATAAAATAGACACATATATCCTCGAACATTGGGCAGGTTCTTTACTGGCTAGTGCATGATTCAAATATTTAACCATCAACTTCTTTAATATTCTGCTGAACTGTATTGTATTAACCTGGCTGTAAGGGTGAAGTCTGACTTGCAGTATGCGGTAGGTAACTTTGACTTCATCATGGATAGTGGGATTGTCCCTGCATACAGGCTCTGGGCTGTGTTTCTCACAACTGCTGTTTAATTCAGATAGGCAGACTAAACTGACTATAACAAAAATTTCTGGAGGTTAGGTAACTGAAGATCAACAGTAAGTTTTATTTAAACAACAACAGAATGAAAAGTGTAAACAAGGAAACTGCTGTGCATGTCCCATGGAATTGTTATGTAAACAATTTTATTCCTGTCTCTCTAAAGCAGATTTGTTTCTTAGGAAATACAGTATATGTATGTATAATGTAAATGTGTACTTTTAACAATTTTAGTTATCAAGCTTTTGCTGGTGAATGTTGAAGAAGAAATATTTCAAGATAAGAAAGAAGTCTCTGCTCCAAGCAGCAGCATCATTCCTGACGTATGGGAAAGTGCATTGTATAACTGAGGCTTTGCAGCAATTACCTTTTACGTAGGTAAAACATACTGCTGAATAGTAAGTCATAACTCTTTATTTAAGCACCATGGAACAGCTTTACGTTCAGGAGAACATAAAAGCATACAGTGTTATTTGAAATTAAATCCAGTACCTCTGGCTTTTAGAGCTCTT
The DNA here is from genome assembly GCF_037157495.1 of Lathamus discolor. Lineage (NCBI taxonomy): Eukaryota > Metazoa > Chordata > Aves > Psittaciformes > Psittacidae > Lathamus > Lathamus discolor. Next base: position 6,287,424 of record NC_088888.1, read on the forward strand.
AATGGCTGCTGCACTGTTTAGCTAGATGTTGGATACTTCCTTCGCATGTGTTAAACTCAGGACTTTTCAAACTGTACCCTGTTTATAGTTCTCATAAATACTGTGGTGGAAGTATCTTTCATTTCAGTTCTTTCTTTAAATATAAAATGATTTTTAACCCATGTTGTGTTCTTTTTTGTTTGTGATTTTGTTGTGCGGTTGGTTGGTTGTTTTGGGGGGGTTTTTTTGGGTTTTTTTTAAGTTAACTTGACATTGGTAGCTGAATGGAAGGACATAGTGGCCAGGCTCATTATATTGTCATACGAACTCTCTGCTGTAGTAGCACCAGTAGTGCAGAGCTCGTCACCAGAGGGGCTTGTTCTAGTGGGTAGTGATTCAGGTAAACAAACCCCAAAGTAATTTCTCTTAAAAATCTGAAACTCCTAAAGTTCTGTTTGTCCTACAGTGATTCAGAACTAGAGCTAGCAGCCCTCCTTTTCAATTTCTCTTTTTGTATCATAATCTTAAACTGCTTTCTGATACCTTGACTTCTGCACTAAAAAAAAAAAAAAAACACCATTTTCAGATTGTATAGTTTTTTTCTGTTTTGAAACAGATGCCTAAAAAGTAAAGTCTACTTTTCTTTATTCCCTAATCCTCATAATCACCATAGTTTTAGGGTTTTTTTTTAGTGCTAATAGCCTTCTTTTGTCCTTTACATACCCAAAATGAATTACATTTGTATCGAGATGGAAGTAAAAACCCAAAATAACTTCAACGTGTCTGAAAGAACACTTCAAAGTGTAGTCTGAAAAGCTGGCTGACCATGTACCAGTGGAATATACTTGCACAGAAATGAGAGGTAAAGCTAATGCTGTATTAGTAATTAAATCAAGAAATTCTTTATAGAGCAGGCATTTTATGCAGGTGATCAAAATTGGAAGTTACACACTCCATATAATGTTACAGTTCTTCAATAAATCTGTCAGAGGCTGGTTATTCATGTGCATGGTTTTAAAGTCTAGTTCATTGTGGTTAATCTCTCTTAGAGCAGAAGTGAAAATGAGTTATTTTGATACTGGCCTAGACTTTATTGCCTTAACTGCACTGGCCAGGTAACCTTTAACACCTTTTCTGTCAAGCAATGCTTTTAATGCTTTTGTTGTTGAAAGGTGTTACTGTGATTTCCCTCTTCAGTATACACAAGACTAGTGGGGAATATGTTCATGCTATAAAACTTGTTGCATGAAATTACATAAGCAGAAGCTTCTCTTTGAAAGATTCCAGTGGTAAAATGTTAGATAGTATTTGTCTACTTTAATGAATAGCAGATATGAAACGGAGCCTTACAGTGAAGAAATAGTAAACTTTTAGTGTATGACAATTATTTTATAGAATATCTGTACATTTTAATGTTTAATAGTTTATCCAAGCTTTTTAAGTTTTAAATGTATGAACTTTCTTTCCTCATGTTTTTTTACTATGTTTAAAATAGTTTTGGTTGGGCCATATGTTTTGTTTCATGAAAAGTCTGTATATATGTTGAAGTGGCACAGTAGTCACCAGATGGGGATGTTGTGTTAGAAACATGATGCCTTTGCCAGGCTTCTTCCTACGGGAGCACCTGGGTTAAAACCCAAGTAACAGTGAGTGATGAATTGATGATTGATGTGGAGTCTGTTAGAGCCTGGCTCCAATGGTGTAGGTGTTTGTATAGTTCAGTGTGCACATGAATACCAATTGTGACCAGAATATCCCTACTAAATGGAATGAAGTACAGTGAGTGTTGAGGAGTGCAAGCAATTAGGGTCAACAAAACTGAATCATCTTTTGGGTAAGCAAGTTTAGAAATGTTTTCAAAGATTAACTGTGTTTTGTAAGAAGATCAGGCTGAATGTCTTAAAATTACAAATCTGTGTCTGAGACCCTTGAGTTACATTTGTTGCTTTCTATTTTTAAGTCAAAGAAAGGCAAACATCACAGCTGAAATGGTTCTTGTGTGCTGCTGGAGAAGCATGAAGGAAGTGTCTCTGCTCTTAGGGACACTGTTTTGCCTTTACAGGCTACATCTGAACCTTCAGATGGGTTGATTATTGTAAGACCTAGGGAAGTAATTTTTAATGTAAAATCTTCACTTTTTGGACTCGTGGGTGGGGGAAAGGCGGTTTTCTGAAACCTTTATTTTCTAAAATCTACATTCTGTATGAGACTTATTAAAAATTTACTATGTTCTTCTCATGGCTTTCTTGTTTCATTATACTTGGTAAACAGTCTACTTTTTGATAAAGTGGTATTCAGAAAACATATATATGGTAATAACAGGTAAGCGAAGAAATTACAATATAGCTAACAAACTCAAGGAATATTCATTCTAATTATATTGGGTTATTTATAAGATGTATGCTGTGCTTAGGGATACAAATGCCTTCCTGCCTCCCCCCATTGGTATGTATCAGGCAGTATCAGAGTTGCTAAAAATCTTCTAAACTGATTTCGTATTCAGAGGGCCCTTTGTTTCATTTTGAACTCTAGATGTTGGAATGTTATTCCAAGCTCTTCACTGATTGAGCTTCATAATCATTAATTCTGAAAGTTAAACATGCTGACTAGGTGTAGTCTTGTCCTCTGTAGGAGACCAAACTATTCATACTTTGTATTCAACATGACTCTTTCCTCCATTTCTTTTTATGTAGATCAGAAATGCTAATATGCCATTCTCTTATAGTATGTTGAGTGCAGTGTTTACAAGAAATCACATTACCACAAGCATTTATCTGGGAAATATTTTGTGTTTATTTCCGGTTTTAACTGATGAACTTTTTGTTTCCATATGGTTTCAACAAAACCAGCCTCTACATGAAAGACTGAACTACGCAAGACATACTACTTTCTAACCTCTCGTTATTCCAGCAGGAAATATTTAGTTTTTCTTAGGTGTTAGAACTTACCGTCTTAAAATAAATAATAGGATCGTGTACTGCATATCTTACTTCTTATGTTATTTAATGTTGTAGTGCCGTGGAAATAGTATATTTATTCTTACATTGTCTTGAGCCTTCATGTTTTCATCTGGTTAACAGCTGTGCTTGTATTGTCGCAGAGGTCTGGAGGGTAGATGACAGAACAGATACGCATTTCCACCATAATGTTCCTTCATCTGCTCCAAGTCAAAAAGGAATTGGTATTTTAAAATGAGTCAGCTCTAACTGTAGCATCTCTATTTAGAAAGCAGACATTAGTAATGGCCCTTTCAGAAATGCTGTGTCATTCAGCAACATACATTCTTTTCCTGTAGATGCCCAATTAGATTCTTTATGCTTCCGATGCCTTCCTGTAAAACAGAGTATCTGAGTTCTAATTTGCAGAATGCTAACTGATGAAAAGTCAGTTGGAAGTCCTGATTTTCCTGAGGCTTGCAATGAAATACAATTTGGCTGAATATATAACAAATACTATAGGAAGAAGTGTACGCATTTTCTCTTCAGTTTTTGTTAACTGGCATTACACTAATGGGATTTCATCATAATTGACTGCAAATGTCAATACCTAAATTGTATTGTGGCTTCAGACTTTCACTTAAACACTTTTCAGTGTTGACAAATAAGAGATTTGGATTTTGGTATCTTATGCATATAGAGCTTTCTCTAAAAGTTACCCATTCTTTTTCTTAAGTGTTAAACAGAGGAATTGCTCAGCATATCTGGAGGAATCTCTCAAATACATATTCTACCTTTCATTCTCCATCTGGCCCTTAAAGTCCAGAGATGGCAGGCTCAAATCTTTACGTGTTAAGACAAGCAGTATTGTGTCCTAGTGATCACCATGTAATTAACAAAACATTATCTAATGAAGACTATGTTGATTTTGTCATATAACTCCCAAATCATGAGACAATGCACCAAGTCTGGAGGAACTTTCAGCTCTTTTTCAAACTCCTGTTCATCTCATCAGTGAAGTTTTAAGATGATTTTGGAAGATGAGCTGGCCAGAACTGTGTACCTAAATGAAAAGAAACAGACAGCAGAAGTAAAGACTTATTACTGTCCCAGTGCCAGGGGTTAATCTGAGCCCATTTGGTGGTACACAGACTTCGAAGTACTGATAACCCTTAGTACTTGTTACTTATTTGGGTCACCAGTGCAGAAGTATGGCTACTATTGCTGCCTTATGGTTCTTTCTAGTCAAGGAAACACTTAAACTAATAAAAACCCCAAACCCACCAAAAACAACCTCTCCCCAGTTATTAATGTAATCAATCAGCCTACCTCCTCTGGACTTCAGTATGGTTACTTACTAGTTGTTTCTAACTGGGAGATGCTTTTCCAGTCCTTTATGGGTTTAAAGCCATCCTCTCTTAATGGTTTGAAAAAACACCTTCTGTAATATAGGACTCTACTGTAGTGGCGCCTTACTGCCAGGAAAGTAAGATATGGAGACACAAACGTACCGTCTCTGCAAGCAAAGTTGGTAGGGTCACCTTTACTTACGGTTGCTGTGGATCTTTGTGTTGTTACAGAAAATGTGAATTCCATGACTCGTTCTCCATCCTGATATATGAAGTACAGTTTATGACACACAGAAGCTAGATGCTCATATACAGCATGATACTATTAGATAAGAATGCAAGTGCTTATGCACTTGCATCACGATGAGTCCCATGGCATTTGTGAGGCCAGTTACAGCAGTGTTTTTTCTCCAGATTCTATGAGCAGAAATGTATGTATCAGTTTAGTATGAAATAAGCTTTTAGTCAATGTGGCTGTTGCAGGGAAGTTCAAAGTTACATGATCTCCCCTCCTAGAAAAAATCTAAAAATGTAAGGGTGGTTGTGGAACAGGACAGCAATCCGATCTGCATGTGTATGGTTTTCTTGGTTTGGTTTACACACGTGGAGAGTTGGTCTTTCTGTGGGTCAGTTCCTTCTGGAAAAAGGGCACTTACTCCTGCTTTTGGGCTAGAAAGCTCAAACCCTGCAAGTACATCATCTAGCTTAAAATCCACTCGGAGAAATGAATGTTTTAGCTGAAGTATCTCCAGTTACTGTTTGTTTTACATCAAGGGGGCCTATAGGGATGCTGGGGAGGGACTCTTCGTCAGGGACCGTAGTGACAGGACAAGGGGTAACGGGTTCAAACTTAAACAGGGGAAGTTTAAATTTGATACAAGGAGGAAATTCTTTCCTGTTAGGGTGGTGAGGCACTGGAATGGGTTGCCCAGGGAGGTTGTGAGTGCTCCATCCCTGGCGGTGTTCAAGGCCAGGTTGGATGAAGCCTTGTGTGGGATGGTTTAGTGTGAGGTGTCCCTGCCCATGGCAGGGGGTTGGAACTGGATGATCTTGAGGTCCTTTCCAGCCCTAACTATTCTATGATTCTATGATTCTAAGTGGGTTTATCTGCAGGAAACAGTAAGTAGATGTAGTCTCCAATGTTTTTCTTTTAATTATTAGTCATTGTTAGGGCAATATACATTATTTAACTTAGGAGTAGGGTGGAAAACTGCATAGCTAGTTATGACTAACTTCTCTGACACTGGAATTACTTGTCACACTAACAGAGTATGTTATTTTATAGGTAACAATAACCTGACATGATTTTATCATTGGTTTTATATAAAAGCTTTGAAGAAGCTCTTGCTGAAGAACTGTTAGGAAATATTCTTGAAGAAAAACTTGCATAATAGAATTAAGTACGTTCTATGTGTTCTAAATTATATTGCAAGTTTGACTTTTGACCTTGAAAATTGATGAGGATTAGGGAAAAGATAAAAAAAGCCTCTCTTTTTTAGCACGAGACTGTGTAGAACTGTAAGCTTCCAAACAGCTTTAAAAACTGATTACTTTCTACAGTTCTACAATCAGTGAAAGTTTAGTGATAGCATTTAGCTTCTTGAGACTTCTAAAGGTAGCTCCCATTACTACATACATACATCAGATTTCTATTTTAAAACTGTTTCTAGCAGATACAGGCAATTACGCAGAATCCTGGAGCCTTAAAGCCAGCTCAGGGAGGTTTGTTCCCCTTTGGCACAATTTCTGAAGTCCGAATCTCTTTGTAGATGTTTGTGTCTTCAGGAATTCAGGCAAACAAGAAGGGTTCTAAGTTTGCTCCCTTTGAAAGTCAGAGTTGCTCCACAGCACGGCTCCAGGCCATTCCCCCTACTCCCTCTCCAGCAGCCCCCCTCTGCCAGCTCCTACATGGGTTCCCCCAGCCCCAGCCCCAGCCCCAGCCCCAGCCCCAGCCCCAGCCCCAGCCCCAGCCCCAGCCCCAGCCCCAGCCCCAGCCCCAGCCCCAGCCCCAGCCCCAGCCCCAGCCCACCTTGGGTCTGCTGCTGTGCTGCTCCTCCATGGCCACCCAAGCCAAGGCAGCCCCCCTTAAGAGGGAGGGCTTATCATCATCAGCCTCACTGCCTGCACCTGGGGCTCCTCCAGCCGCAGCCCAGCAGGAGCAGGGGGCCATTACCCGACCTTCACTCTGCGTAACCTCCCACAGGCCTTGTCACAGCCCCTCACCTGGTGCGCAAGGAGTGCAAACGCTGCGCTGAAGGGCAGAGGAGGTGATGGGTAGTGTTTATTTAGTCACGCACCTAACAAGCTGCAAGAGAGGGTGTGCTCCGGAACTCCAGGCCTGTCCCTGGGACGCCGCAGCAGTCAGTCCCTGAGCTGTCTGCACCGCGGCCAGCTCACTGAGCGAGGAGAGGCTGCCAGGCAGAGGCTGTGACAAATGAGGAGCAGGGAGCAGAGCACTCAGGAGAAAAGCGACAGCCGGGTGGATGGGAGATGTAGCCAGAAAGCATGAGGCAGAGAAGGGCATGGGGAGAGAAAGACGGGGACAGGGAACCCAACAGAGGTGGAGAAAGAAGCAGCAGAACGAGGGAGTAGAGGCAGGGCAGAGAAGCAAGAAATAAGGTCAGGAAAGATAACAAAGATGCAGAGGAACACTGGGCCAGGCACTGTGACAGAACCAGACAGTGAGAAATAAGAGGAAGGCAACAGGCTGCAGAGCACGGAGGGAAGTACAAAAGCCAGACAGGGCAGGTTGGAGAAAGAGCCCTTCAGAAGTGACCACAGGGCAGAGATGAATTTAAGATCTTAAACAGGGATACAGAGCAAAACTGGACAAGAAAACCAAAAACTAATGATGGGGCAGAGGGAGAAACTTAACCTGAGGGACAGGGAGCAGGGTAAAGAGAGAGAGATAGAAATAGGCTCAGGAGATAGTAGAGAGCCAAGAAGGAACACCTTGAGCAACAGGGAGCCAGGGATGGCACCAACAGGTGACAGCACACAGCGGCAGGAGTGCGGAAATGGCGGCTGGGAGGCAGAGACGGAGAAGGAAAAACCAGGGCAGGCTCCGGGGGAGCGCTGGCGAGCCGCGGAAACACGCGGAGCCCGCACGCCGTGTTCGGCCCGGCAGCTCTCAGGGCGACCCGGGGCTCGCCTCCAGTTGACCGGGAGCTGCCGCATCCCCCCTGCCGGGTGCCAGCGGGCAGCAGACGAGACGCGCCTGGCCTCGGGGCTCGCCGGCCTCTCCTCTCCGATGGGCTCGGCCCTTACCTTCCGCCGCCGCCAGCAGCCAGTGCTGCGCGCCGCCATCTTGCTCCAGGGAAATGCGCATGTGCGGAATATGGACGGCGCGCCAGGAGGGACAAAAACCGGCGCGCGAAAGCCGGGCAGCGGCCACTGGAAAGTAATGCCCGCGAGCGCGCGGGGCGACCGCCGACACCGCGAAAACGGGGCGGGGGGGGCGCTTCCGTACCGGGAAACAGCGGCGGGCTCGCAGAACCGGCCCGCAGGGTCGCGCTGCTGGTACCCGCGCACGTGGACGGGGAGTACGGGAGCGCCAAGCGCATGCGCCTGTACAGGGCTGCAGTACCGAATATTTGCCACATGAGGGCAGCAGGAGATGCACAACGCCGCCTCCAGCCGCAGTACCCAATATTGGCCACATGAGGGCAGCAGAAGGAGGCGCAGAGCGGCAGCCACTTGCAGTACCCAATATTGGCCACATGGCGGCAGCAGAAAGAGGCATACAGCCCCCCCCTACCCGCAGTACCCAATATTGGCCACATGGCGGCAGCAGCAAGAGGCGCAGAGCAGCCCTCATCTGCAGTACCCAATATTGGCCACAGGATGGCAGCAGCAAGCGGCGCAGAGCAACCCTCACCTGCAGTACCCAATATTGGCCACAGGATGGCAGCAGCAAGCGGCGCAGAGCAACCCTCACCTGCAGTACCCAATATTGGCCACAGGATGGCAGCAGCAAGCGGCGCAGAGCAACCCTCACCTGCAGTACCCAATATTGGCCACAGGATGGCAGCAGCAAGCGGCGCAGAGCAACCCTCACCTGCAGTACCCAATATTGGCCACAGGACGGCAGCAGAAAGAGGCGCACAGCGCCCCCAACACCCGCAGTACCAAATATTGGCCACGGGACGGCAGCAGCAAGAGGTGCAAAGCGCCCTCAGCACCTGCAGTACCGCAAATAGGCCACGGGACGGCAGCACCTTCTTACTTTATACTGAAGAGGCAGCGGGCGAGCAGCGGACGCTCCCCAGCGCAGTTTACACTTCCCCAGGGAGAGCAACTACTTCACCGGGCACAGGGCTGCCCGGTCGTTGCCTCTATACCAAAGACAAGGCCTGTGGCTGTTCTGGCCCTGTCTTGGCTTAAAGCTCTCCAGGCTGCCTGCGTCCCACGCAGAGTCTGCAAGTTCCACAGCCTGGACACAGGGCTAACAGCCCTCTTTCCCATTATTGTTCCCATTATTTCCCATTCCCGTTCCCTGAACTGCCGAGGAAGGCAAAGCCACTCTGCAGGACAGCCGGCATGGCCCGGGCAAGGATCCCAAACCCACACCGATTTCACACCTAACTGCTGGGATGAGCACATCCAGGTCACTTCCTCCTCACTCTGAGAATACCCTGCTCTCCCTTCCCACCCATGCTCCCCACAGACAAGAAGGAGGCTTTTCTTAGAAGAAAATGATTTCTTTTGTTAAAACTGAACTTTTTTCAGCCCTTGTTCCTCAGGGGTTTCTGTTTTACAAAGATAAAAGCATTACCTGAACCACCTCTGCCTGTATAGGATTTGATATATCTGTGTATGCGCGGGCATGTATTTATACACTTAAAAACAGTCCTGCAAACTTGTGCCACTCATAGCAGCCCATCCTGCTTCACAGCAGGGAAGGCAGCTCCTCCCATAACCAGCAAACAAGCTGTCCTCGTCAACAAGAGGAATGCACTGAAGCTCATCCATTTAGCAGGCGGCAAGAAATCCTCACGATGCAGCTGAACTATGACCTTCTAACTCAATTAGATACCTATGGGCAGAAATTGAGACAAGGGAGCAAGGCAAGAAGATGTCTTTCTGAGAGAGGTGGCCACAGTAACAGCCTGTCTGTCCTGAGCAATGTTCCTGCACATCATCAAACAAGCAGCCCTCAGAGGAGATGCTTCTTGGTTCTGCCTGAGAGTTCCTGTCCTTGAGGAAAGACACGAATACAGACTGGTCAAGACAAGTTAGAGGCAGAGGTCCAGGCTGGATGACTTCTAGTCATAGGCATCATCATCAAAATAGGAGTCACAATCAAGGTTATCCGATTCATCACCAAACAGAAAGTTGTCTTCATCAAGGTCATCATCGTCATCATAGTCTTCCTCATCTTCATACTCCTCGTATTCAACCTCTTTGTCACCTTCACCTTTGTTGGAATCATCACACAAGATGGTACATTTTGGCCTGTTGAGGAGAACAGCGTCAGACCAGAGCCCCAGCTGAGGAGAACAGGTTCAGACCAGAGCAACCACAATCCAGCCCTACACCACCCTCATCTTCCCTACTATACGACCTCAGCATCCCCATCCAAAGCCTGGCCTCAGGCACACAGCAGCCACACACAAGCACCTATAAGGTGGTGATTAAATGGCCTTATCCATGTATGCAGAACAGGACTGTGTCAAAGAGCCACCTGTGACTGGGCCAACAAGCTGCAGTCTGGTGTCTCTGGTGTCTCAGCCCAAGGAGACCAGAAACCCTGCTCTGAAACAGAGTGTCTCGACTCAGTTGTCACACATTCTTTCTTGCAACACTCAGAACCCTGCTCAGCTCCTGGAAACACAGCAGCTGTCACAGGGGACTGGTTGCACTGGGATGGCAGATGCCGGTTGTGTTTCTTGGTTTAAACAGCTTGTGGTACAGGAATGGATTTTGTTTCAAACACACCACCTTCCAACCTTAACACCTGCCCACTCAGTGCTCTAGGACAGGCAACCAACCATCCGTTTCACCTCTCAACATACTGTCTTACAGCTGTGCCACTTCTCCATTCCTTTCTTATACAATATTGTCAGACCCCTACATCTCCCCCCATGGATGTTCTGTTCTTGGTTTTCTCATCTGGACACTTCCTGGATCTCTGATACACTCCTGAAGAAAAAGTGTGACTGCACAGAAACCCAAGAAAGTCCAGGGAGAGCAACTTTGCACTTTTCCTTGCTACCCCGCTAAGAAAACTCACCCTACACAGGCAGGGGCTGAAGTAGGCACATTTGAGAGTTTCACCTTTCTCTGACCAGGATCTGATGAAGTCTGGAGCCCAACATGGAAATCCTGCTAGCACAGAAGAACAAGAGAGACAATATGCAATTTGGGGTGTATTTTGTGCTGCAGAGCCCTTTCCTACATACACACAGCACTAACAGTCCATGCCCTCAGCTGACCAAGCCCCTTCCTAGGTTTCCCCAAGACCAAACAAGACCAGAGCGCTAGCCACTGAAGGGCATGTGGACTTCACCTGTGTGGAATGCCAGAGAATTGCAAAGAGTCGCTCCTTGATCTGGTGTACCAGCTCCAAACCAGCCTTGAAATGCTCTGCTTTCAGGAGCTGAAGAGAAGAGGCCAGGTCCTGGTACCGCAGCAAGGTTTCCTCTGCAATTCAAGGCCAACAAAATCATGCTGCTTCCCACACTCTTAAGCAGAGACAGCATCCCTTGGCTCTGATTATAAGCCAGGCGCAGCTACTTAGGAATCCTGTACACACACAGTGTATGCTATCATTCTAACACAGAACTGCCACAATTTGAACCAGGTAGGACCAGGGAATGATAGCCTCTACTGCTGAGAGACTGTGGGACTTACCCAGAAGGATCTGCAGAGCATTAGTGTGCAGCTCTAGGCTCTCAGTCTGCTCTTTCACAATATCCATGCTCTCAGTGTCCTGGTTGTAGTAGCTGTACACACAGGAGTAGGCCAGCACCTGGAGCAGTACAGATTATGCTGTAAGCTTGATGATCAGCTTCAGAGTGAGCAAAAAGAAAGTAGCATCAAACCCTCCCAGACTTCATTACGTATCAGTGGCTGATAGAAGCCTGGCAGCATTTCTGGTCTGTGGCAATAGCCCAATGAACTATTATGCCAAGTGACAGCAATGCCAGGCTACCTAGAGCTACTGGTAGGACTGGAAATAAATGTGTAATTATTTTGTACTGAAGTCTAAAATAACTAAAATAACCTGCAAACCATTGCAAGAACACAGACTGTAAATGCCTAACAAGTGTGACTGACCAGCAGGCAGAGTCAAAACAAGCAGCACACAGAATGTACACATTGCTGGGCAGCCTATGTTGAACTCAAGTGGCATTGAACTGAGAGAACTGAGGCCAAAGGAAAGTAGGCATGGTGCAAGCACCAAGAGCACAAAGATTCATTTCAATAAGTGGCAAACTCTTACTATGAATGAATGACCTCTAAAACCATCCAGGCACTCAGCAGGAAACAAGACCACTGTTTCCATTTAAAGAAATGGGCCAGAAAAGCCAGCACCAGCAAGGAACATTGATCTGTATCCTGGCAAACACAGGGACTACCATACTGAAAAGACAAAATAGGGTCAGATACCCTTGTTACACATGCATCTCTCAAAATCAAATCTGCCTGCACAAACGAGGTATATATTGCAAAGGCAGTATCACAAAGCAATTCCCACCTCCTTCCTATTTTCAGGGCACAGAAGACTGCGCAGGCCTATGCTGCCACACACATAATGCACACATCCAGTGGCTGCACTGCATATCCTTCATAATGTGGCTATTGGGGCATGCAATAGGTAGCTCAGTACTCCCAAAACACCTATGGCTCATGGAATTAAGTTAAGAAAGGAAAATAATAACATGAGCATCAAGAAGGACTTCCTAACTGTAACACAGCATCAGGTACCACCACTGGGGCATTTCAAATTGGAATGGTCCAAGCCAGTATATGAAAACCCTGAACATAGACCCTTGTGTCAATTTCATGATGTCAACATGAGCTAAGCTCCAAATCCTATGACCTGACTGTGACAAACACTGCAGATAGCCCAACTCAGAGAGCAGGGAAAGGCAGGCATGAGCTCTTTCCTGCCCTGATGCTATGCCTCCCCTCAAGCTTTTTCTGTCTGCCCTTGTTGAGCAGAACAAAGCTGGCATCTCCTCACTTTAAAAAAGGCATAAAATACATCAGTAGAATTAGAGCTATGCCTCAGCAACCCTGTTACCCAGCCTTACCTTCCGTGCCTGTTCTAGCACTTTGCAGGCATCAAGAACAAAGGTCAAAGTCCTAATTTTTGGCATCCCTCTGATAGAAAAAATGCTGTTCCTCAGATTCATGGCAAATTCCTGCAATAACCAAAGGAAGGAAAAAAAGCCAATGTCCAGCTCCACAAGACTGAAAAATAGCACCTTCCACACACGTAATTGCCAAGCATCCTGAAGTGCTATCCCAGAAGATGCAGGCAGCAGGACAGGATTTACTGCTTCCATCTATGACATCTCTACTGTGCTGTCACTTCAGCCTTTCACAGTATCTCAGCTCTGGACAGAGCCTTCAGTCCCTCAGTTGCCATTGCTTCCAAGTACTGCATCAGTTTGAGCACATCACCACCACAAATTAGGTGTTCAGTTTCCACAACAGACTTGGCAGAAGAAAGCAGGCCAAGAACCGCCCCTTATGTCAGAGCAAAGGTGAAATGGCTAGGTATTCCCACCTGGATCTGAAGCCTGCTTTTCAGCTTCAGGTGACATATACTGAGATACAACAGAAACTATCCTGCTCAACAGGGCTCAGGCAAAAGAGTCAATGTCTGCCAAGGAAGGAGGAGGCCTTACCCTTGCATGGTGATGAAAAGTGCATCTCTCATTGTAATCCTGAAAACGCTTCTCCTGCCAAGCTGCTTTACTCACCTGAAAGGAAAGGTACAGGTAACCTGTAGCAATTTCCCTCAAGTACCAGGGTTGCCTGGAAATGGCTAAGATGCATACAGGCTTTGACAACACTATTAATATTACTGGCAAGTCCACAAAGTGCAGAGTAAAGGGCACAAGTAGAGATCCTCACCCATCCATCTGAGAGGCCAGGTGCATCTGAACACAAGCATGAACCAATTGGATATAGCAAACCACTCACCATAGCAGAGCAGTTGTAATAATCCTTATGAGTCGGCTTCCAGGGCTTGAGGCAACGCCAACAAAAGCCATGATTACACTTTGCACACGTCATACTGCAAGGCAGGAAAAAGAACAATGGGAATCACTCAGTCCTAACAGCCACTTGCAGACAGTTTCTCCCAGTGCTCCCTTACATCACAGGGTTGGAGTATGCAACCCAGTCATTCCCGTTCACTTAGTACTCGTATCACTTACTAATTCATTTCCTTGCATGCATTTTTCAAAGCCTTTTTTGGAAGCAGGTGATACTTAAAACCAGTCATTGTCTGTCCAAAAATGAGCTGGGTAAACTGGAAGCACAATCTCACACTACAAACTTACCAAGTACTTGAAGGGTGAACTAAGCATTCCACAGTTTGAAGCAAGATGCACATGAGCACCTCACCTCTTCCTTCAGTAACGCAGCACTCCGCAGTGCAGAAAGGCACTGCACAGCCCTAAGGCCACACAAAACATGTGAGGACAAGTCACAGCTGGGCACTAAGTACTGTGCCAGTGCAAGAAACACATGGCAACTCCTAAGTGCTAGCTTCAAGGCTGGATGTCACTCCCCTGTCATGTAACAAGCTGCCAGAGATACAAGCCAATTCAAAAGAGGCAGTTAAAAGAAAATTGTTTAAGGTTATGGGAATAGGTGAGTATGAAAGAAAAAAATGGTTCTGAGCTATCCACTCCTCTAACCTGCACCTCTGTGTGTCTGCAGCAGCTTCTGGGAGCAGGCAAGTGTGTGCTATAAAAAAATTACTGCAAAATGAGTTTTGGTTCTACTCCAGAGCTAATCTAATGGATTTAACTCTGAATGCCAGGGAACATTTTGCTTGTCATAGGAATTAAAAGCAATCACTCATTCTTCTAAAGCTATAAAAAAGACGTGCTACAACTTTTATTCCACAACCCAGGAAAAAAAAAAAGCAAGCAAGCACAATGAACCTAACTGTATGTCTTTGTCCTCTCCTGTCTCCATTAGCAAACAAAAATTGATACTCACTGCAGGCAGCCTTCATTTTTCTCTATCTGAGCCTGGCAGCTTGGGCAGTGCTTTGAAATGAGCTTAGCCAGATGTTTGCTTTGGGCTTCACTTGTCATTCCCTCATAGTAGCCATCATCATCCACCCACTGAGACATGTGGCTGCAGCTTGCAGGATAATGGGCCTGAAAAAGACAGACAGTCAACCACACAGAAGCAGAATGGTGCGTGCCAAACCCAAAACGGTATTGCCCCTGATTCAGCTCAGCCTCACCTCTGGGAAGTTGCAGTTGAAGCAGGATATCCATGAGCACTTGGAACATGCTGCCCCATAGCCAAACCCATCCTTAAGTAGGATCTGATCACAGCCCTGAGGGTTGGTGCACCATGTCAGGTTGGAGCAACACTCAACGTAACCTCTGAGGAGGGCTTTTTCATACTGTAATAAGAAGCCAGGAGGGAGATTTAAGGCAGAGAAGCTGCATGGTTACGCCTTACAACGGGGGTCTGGTGCCTCCGGGCTCTACAGCTGACTGAAAAACTGCTCACAACAAAACAGCACTTAGTTTACTCTTTCATTCCCTTCGTGTAAAGTCCCCACCCCTCATGTCATAACTGGATGCCATTTCATTCCGCAGAATAGCTGAGGTTGGAAGGCACTTCTGGAGATAAAAAATTAGTCCAACTCCTCCAGCTCAAAGCAGGGTTGCTCAGAACTGTGTCCAGTTGGGTTCTGAACATACCCAAGGATAGAGACTACAGGCCTCTCTGCCCAAAATTTCCAACATCCCATTACCCTTCCTACTGAGAAGGAAGTTTTCTTATGTTTAGATGGAATTCCTTGTATTTAAATTAGTACACAAAGCCTCTTATACTTTCATTGGATATCACCAAGAAGAATCTGGCTCCTTAATCCCATTTGTGTATTTACACACCTTGGAAAGAGCCACCCTTAAGCTCTCTCTTCTCCAGGCTAAACAAACCCAGCTCTCTCAGCTTTTCCTGCAGGTATTCCAAAACCTAAATAATCTTTATGGCCTTTTGCTGGATTTTCCCACTACCTCTGTCCTGTACTGGTGAGCCCAGAAACGGACACAATACTCCAGATGTGGTCTCACCAGCAGTGGGTAGAGGGTAAGGATCTCCTTCCTCTACCTGCTCTTTTTAGTGTTTCTGATTTTAAGTTCCTTGGCAGACTTTTGCTTGGTTAAACGATGTGCAAAGGGGAAGGAGACTCACTCTGCCCACAACCTCCAGACATAACTGCAGAGGACAAGGCAAACTGGTTATCAGTAAGGGGCTGTTCAGGTAGGGACCCAGGGAGGCAACCATACTGCACATAGTTGCTTAGTTTTCTGTGCTCAGTTGCTGTAGTGTAAGGACTGTACAAACATACACAGAGCTAGAGGAAGTTCAGAAGAAATCTTGTAGTCTTCACAGCCCTCCTGCAGATATTTCTGCATACCCAGAGAGCTGCTCTAGAGCTATCAGGCACAGAAAGGACAACACAGGTCAAAACAGGTACTAGAGAGAAAAGGTGCAAGCCACAAGCACTGAAGGGCTCAGACAGGCCTCTCATTCATTCTTTGCTCTCATTTATTCTTTGTTATTCATTCTCTCTCTCAGGCAACCTGAACACGTGGGTGTGCAAAGCCCCAGATTCAGGTACTGAGCCTATGCATTCCCAGGGAAGAATCCATGGGGGCAGAACGGAAGACTACCTCTGACAAACAGACTCTCAAGGAACTTGAGGAAAACCGGGTGAAGAGAAAACCTCTTTCAGAAACATGGCAGGGTTTATGTTTTGTAGAAATATAAACATTGAAAGTTTTAACTCTAATATTCTTGTATTAGCAAGACTGCAGCCAGCAGGCAAGGGAAGGGATTTCTCACAGCTGTTTGGCACTGGTGACACAATTGGATACTGGGAACAGTTTGGGCTCCCATGTACAAGAAAGACATTAACAGATTAGAGAAAATGTTGTCCTTAGGCCACCAAGACAGTCAGGGGCTGGAGCACAGGATGCATACGGGGAAGCTGAGAGAGATGGCTTTGTTCAGCATGGGGAGAAGGGGGATCTTACCACTGTCAAGACCTACGCAAGTTGTAAGATGCAGAGAAGACTGAATCTGAAGCAGTATGTTTTAGTATCAGCAATAACCTGGCTATTTTGGCCACAGGGTTGGACCAGAGATTTCCGCAGATTATGGCAACCTAAGTTATTCTACGACTGCACTTGTGACTCTGCAGGAGACGTGAACACTCCAGCAATACCACTTACTGAGCAAAGAGGGAAACAGATAACATTTCAGTTTGAGCATCAGAGCAATTTGTTAAAATCATCTGCAATAAGAGACTTTTTATAAAATAGCCAAAGCAACAGGATATCCAGGCCTGCTCAGAGAGGTGTGACTACAGAATTTGCAAAGCCAGTCAGAACTAGCTGCCCAGATACATTCTCTATATGCTAATTTTCCAAGCACTTCTTATAGAAAACAAGATGCCTAAGACACACGGAAGGAAATGCTCTTCTGTAGCCTTGATCATTATGGTCGCCAGTTTACAAGCTTAAAGAAAAACTGTAAGATAGAGCAGTCTTTGTGACTACTGCTCATTTCTCTGTATGACTGCTCTCTCATACAGGATCATAATGACAGTAACGAGCTGGAAGAGGAGAATATTTCTGGAGAAGGAATTGCTGGTATAGACCTGTCAAACAACAGAGCAGTAGAAAACAGATCAGACACCCGTTCTGTCCAGCAATTAACAGAAATAGTCTGTCATGCAACAGCCGCAGCTCTGTCATTAGATGGTGAGGTCATTCAGCTCTAATAACTAAAACCTGAAAGAATATGGAGGAAAAAATAGCTTCTGCCTCAGCCCAAGTAGCTCCTGCTGCCCCATGCTGACTGAAGACTAAGGTAAGCAGAGCACAGGAAACCCAGTTTACAGTCATCTGTAAATCCACACAAACTTAAAGAGTAGAAACTAAGTCTGATGTGGTAACTACTGTCATCTTCATAAAAACCTGAGGTGGTCAAAGCCAGAGACTGTTGGAACAGAGAGGACACAGGGGCCATTGTTGCAGCAATAAAATGAAATTGCTCAAATGTTTTCTCTTCATTTGTCCTAGATTTAACAACTGCTTCTAGCACACCAGCAGAGGATACTTGACATGAACTGCGACCATAGCTCTCACCTGGTCCTTAACTAATGATATACTGAAATGTTTTTTGCTGGAGGTATGTTCAGAGGAAATACCACTGGGCTCTTTTGCTGACGTTATGCTTTCCTGAATAGCTGGCAATGCCCGTGATCAGAGACAACTGACACTACTGGGCAGAAATCTGGTCTACCTCACTGCCAGTAATAGGAACAGGAAAAGCAGCAGCAAGATTATCTGTGCTCACAAAACCAAAACAGCTTTGACACCCAGTAACCTACTGTACCTTGGCTATAATCTCCTCTGAGGAAACGATGGAGCAAATGAAAGCTGCAGTTGGCTGTGCATGGCAATCGGATATGGGACAGGTACAGTTGACAACCATATTCTGCTCAATGCGAGTCGTGAGATACTCACTCCAACAGGGCTGTAAAGGCAGAAGACGAGAAACTAAAGAGGAGCTGCACCACCTGGGCTGTGTGACCCTGAAGCCCACCCCACCCCGCAGACAGTGCACAAACCCACCACAAACTATGCATAAATACCCAAAACCACCAGACTGGTCAGACTAACCCAGAGTTGAAGGATCACCACTAAAGGGAGATGGAAAAAGAGAACATATGAACGCTGTGAAAGCGACATGGTAACAGTTTCAGACAACGGACAGCTGCTCTAACTAGGCACCAGGAATTCCCTACCCAGTTACAGGGACCAAAGACTTAAGGACCTTCACCTTGCAACAGTAGTGCATGCAGCAGAGGGTTGGTGGCTTTTCAGTGGGACACAGCTGGCTCACACAGACTGGACAGTGGGTCCCTGGGCTTGGAGGGGGCTGAGCATCCTGCACTTGCAGCCCTGAGGAGATAAGCAGGGTCTCGCGGTTCTCCACGTAACGCTGGATAAGGAAATCCACATTCCACCTGCAGTGCATGAGGAGGTGCCGAGCAACATCTTCTGGGATGCTCAGAGCATCCTGGACCTGTTGTACTGTCTGGTTCATGAGCAGCTTCGCTTCCTCTGGACTAAGTGTGTGCCCCCTTGGCACCTGCAGCATTGCCATGAGAAACTCCTCCGAACTGCCAATGCCAGGCTTCAACCTGACACAGAGAAATGTGTCACAAACATACAAGGTGGAGAGGCACACCCCCTCCACATCTGGTGACATGCATCCCTACCAGTGCAGGTGCTCTAAGCTGTCCTCATCTGGAGATGTCTTCAGTGGCCTGCTCTGGAAAACCATCTGTGCCTGGCCCCCAGGAGGGGTTGTGGGTTCAGCAGAGATGTATTCCAAGACATGAGGCCTCTCCTCCTGGCGCCGCAGGTATCCCTGGTTCAGCAGGTGCAGGACACAGGACAGCACATCCACGCTGTGGCAGCAGAAGCTCAGGAACTGCAGCCCTGGCCCCAGCTCACCCTTCTGACAGGCATCAATCACCTACAGCAGCAAGAGAGCCCCACGCTGCAGTGTGGTGCAGCACCCAGGCAGCCCTGCAGGCAGCCCTGCTCTGCCCCTCGAGCCCTCCATACCCTGAACACCAGGTTGTCAATGTGGAGCTGCTTCTCCACCTTGAGGATGCGGGTGATGAGGCAGCACAGGATGTTCCTCTTCCTCTCCAGGGCGCTGACCTCAGCCGTCTCCACCCTCAAGTACCTCTGCTGGGGCAGCAGCCTCAGGTGGCGGCCAGAGGCATGGGCCAGGGCTGCCTGGTTCAGCCGCAGCGTGCCTGGAGCTACACCCGGCCCAGGGTCAGCCAAGCCCCCAGCTGGGAGCCGGAGGAGCCCAGGACCCGTGCGCGGCTGTTGGACCAAACCCTCCCATTGCTGCCATTACAGCTCTAGGCCCCCTCCCTGGCCCCCACACGTGGCCCCAAGCAACAGCACCACGCACCACCCCTGGCCCCAGCCCCACACGTGGCCTTATGCCCGAGCCCCACACACAGCCCTGAGCCCCGAGCACCCACAGACAGGCTCGCTCCAGCCCCCTCCCTTCCCCTCCACTCCAGCACCCACTCAGGGCTCAGACCAGCGCCTCCCAGGGCTGTCCCACACTCACCTCCCGCCGGGCAGCCCCACACCAGGACGCCCTCGCCATGGGTCAGCGGTGCCAGTGCGTGGTGCACCAGGTCAGCAGGGAGCCCTGTGACCTGCAGCAGGGCCTCCACAGCCACCTCCTGCCAGAGGCCAAGACTCACCAGCCACAGCCCAGTGAACAGAGGGCAGCCTGTGCCCCCAGCAGTGCTGCACACCCCACCAGAAGGGAGGACATGGCCCAGCCACGCTCCAGCATCTGCTGCCTTATTACCCCACATGTCCCCAGCTCCTACCTCAGCGCTGTTGAAGCACAGCAGGATGTACATCTGCAGCGTGGACACGTGGAGGATGCAGTCTCCAAACTGCAGCTCAGCGTGGCCCAGCCACGTCCACTGCAACCGCCGGGGCTTCGTGCACTCCCAGCCCAGCAGGCTCTGGCCTGCCACAGACAGCATCAGCACAGGAGCCAGCCCTGCCCGGCCCCCAGCACGCCCCTGCCCTCGGGCTGCTCCTGGCCCAGCTGCTGCGCGGGGCCTGGGGGCTGCCCAACACTCACTGCGCCTGCAGAAGTTGGCGAACTCGTCCAGGGGAGAGCTCAGCGCCGCGGAGAACAACCTCTGGGGCTGGTCCATGTGGCAGAGCGGCGACACGGGCCAGCAGCGCGGGGACAGGGCCAGCACCGTCACCTCCGGCGCATCCGCCACCGAGGCCGGCCCCGGTGCCTGGCGCGGGGGCAGGAGCACGGCTCAGGACGGGCCTCAGGAGCCTTGTGAGGAACGCGGGCAGCCCCCAGCTCCCCACGCCAGCAGCACTCACCTCGTCCAGGCCCTGGTCCAGCTCCAGCAGCTGCCTGTCCTGCTCCTGCAGCTGGTAGAGGCGAAACTGCCGCTGGAGCTCCTCCGACTCGGCCAGGTTGCTCAGCATGGCTTGGGGGAAGCGGCTGGGGAAGCACAGCCCAATCTGCTCCACGATGGCTCCTTCCAGCCACGACGGCCCTTGCACCAGGAGCCGGTCACCCAGGTAGTGCCTGCCACAGGCGCCAGCGTCAGGTCAGGGGCCGGCCCTAGCTCTGTGGCCATCAGCCACATGCCAGGAGACAGCCCAGGCCCCGGGCCCGGCAGCACCCATCTCCCCTCTCCACTGCCAGCAGGGAATGTGCCTCCCCAGACCGGCAGCACCTGCGGGCACTCACAACCCTTCCCTCCAGACACCGGAGCTGGGAAGAGCACAGCGGGAGCACCACAGCCACACAGAGCCAGGCTCGGCATCGCCTGCACCGCCCCTGTCACGCCACAGCGGCCCCCAGCCCCCCTGCTCCCATGCAGACACGGCAGCCCTCACCGGTAGAAGTGCTCGAAGGTGTGGGCGAGCTCCAGGCCACTGAAGACAACAAAGGGCTCCAGGATGTGCTGCAGCGGCCGCGTGCTGCCCGCAGCCCCGCGCAGCTCCTGGATCTGCCTGTCCAGGTAGCGGGCAAACCGCTCGCTCACCTGCAGAGGGACAGGGCCGGCTGCGGGGGGGGCTCAACCCGCGGGGCGGCTGCAGGGCCGGGCTGGGGGAGCGGCCCTGGGGGGAGCAGCTGGGAAAGCCCCGGCACTGGGGCCGCGCTCCCTCGACTCACGTGCAGGGCGGTGAGGAAGGAGAGCTGCAGCAGAGCCCCCGCGAAGCCCTGGCCCAGCGCCAGCGCAAAGGCAGCCTGCTGCCCAAAGAGCTCCTCCGTGGCACCGCGCAGGCGCTGGTACAGCCCGCAGTATCGCTCCACGAGGTC